>NW_015162480.1:382575-475635 GCF_001447785.1 Gekko japonicus
CCTCCTCCTCCTCCTCCTCCTCCTCTTCTTCTTCTTCTTCTTCTTCTTCTTCTTCTTCTTCTTCTTCTTCTTCTTCTTCTTCTTCTTCATATTGTATTTTTTCTGTAGCCAGGAGCCACAGTCTGTTCTGGAGCCAAGGTGGGGAGGGACTCATCAGACACTGCAAGCATTTCCAAGGCAGGTATGTCTCTGATTACCAGTTGGGGAAGAGGGCAAAGAGCAGAGTTACAGAGCCAGTTTGGTGTAGTGGTTAGGATTCCCCACTCCTTCACATGCAGCTGCTGGCGTGACCTTGGGTCAGTCACAAGTTATTTCAGAGTTGTTCTCTCAAGAGCAGTTCTCTCAGTACCTCACAGGGTGTCTGTTGTGGGGAGGGAAAGGGAAAGGAAATTGTAAGCCACTCTGAGTGAAGAGTGGGGTATAAATCCAATTTCTTCTTCTTCCTCCTCCTCTTCTTCTACCAGGGGATTTTCTTCAAGAAACCTGCTGACCACTGTTGAACACAGGCTGGTTGGACTAGAAGGACCCTTGCTCTGATGAGAGTGGGTTTTAAGTGGTGGGGAGGGAGAAGGAATTCTTCACCCATCTCTGTATCTCCAAAGCTGGGAAATCCCCACCTGTTGAATTCCTACCTGTCACTCAGCTATTAAAGTCAGAGAAACTCTGCCAAGAAAATAAACCACAAAACTCTCTCTGGAACCAGTTGGTCACATCAGTGTTTCAAGAGGCCTTTTGATCCAAAACTATGGAGTTAAAAAAAAGTATTAATCCCCTTTTTGTAAAGGTAGTTCCAGACTTCTAAAATCTGGATGCATTGGTTCTTGAATGACCGATTTTTGTGATTGTGCCGACTCACTATCCGCCTTGAGCCCTGTGAGAAAGACAGACTACAGATAACGTTAATGAAGGAGGCATTCGCAGAGCATTTGTTTTTGTGCTGCATCTAGAAATGGAATGTGCCCCCTTCTCCTCCTATATTGTCAATTATAAATCAGCATTCAATATGCTTTAAAGGAGTAAACAGAGAGCCTGCTTGGTGTAGCAGTTACAGTGCTGAACCAGGTTTGGGAAGACTTGGGTTCGAATTCCCACTCTGCCAGAGAGGCTTGTGGGTGACCTTGGGCAAGTCACATACTCTCCACCTAAGCTACCTCACAGGGTTGCTGTGGGGATTAAAAGGGCCCATGTCTGCCACTTTTGCTCGCTGAGGGGAAGACTGGGGTAAATCAACAAATAGAATGAAGCCAAACAGAAAACACCTCCCTGGAGTCACAGCTTGGATAAAAGGCTTGCAATATCTTTTTACGCCACCAGAGGTCACAAAAGAGCAAAATCAAGCATGCTGATTTGGAAGGATGCTTTCTAACTTCTCATTGGCCTATTATGCACACACAGCTTACTGCAGATTTTCTGAGTAGTAAGCTTTTAAGCTTGACTTCAGATTCTGTAGCTGCCTTATGCACTAAATTTATTTATTTATTTATTATTAAATTTATACCCCGCCCTTCCCCGTGGGGCTCAGGGCGGCTTACAAGGCAAGAAAAAACTTGCTAATAAAAACATCGATACTATAATACAATTAAAAGCATCATATACAATTTAAAACCCATTTAAACATTAAGGTGCTCAAAAACTACATTCATTCCGGAATCTCAGAATCTCAAAGAGGGCAACCACAGCCCTAGCACAACCCAAACATTCCCAGTAGGCATTGATAATAGATCTTAACAGATATTTCTACCTGGCCTCCTGAGCCCTACCCCCCCCAAAAGATGGTATATAACCGGGGGGTGCTCATTCAGCACCTTATAAACGTCCCCCCATTGTTTTAATTTTTTTAAATTAAGCAATCCGAGACTAGTCGTTCCTGCCCATCTAACTATCTCCAGCAATGTGAACAGAAGCCCAAGATGGACCGCATTCCTCTCTCACAACTTTTTGATTTCCACCATCATTTATTTTTTTTTAAATTCAGCGATCCGAGATTAACGATAGTCTCATATCGCTAGATTCATGCTGCTTTTTAAAAAAAATTTAAATGCTGGTGGGGGAGTGGCCTATGAGGGGTGGGGACAGGCCAGCGGGGAAATCCAAGGGAATCTGTATGCTTTTGAATTAGTTGGAAGCGAAACAAGGGAAAAACTGGCACAAAAGCACTCTCAGAAAACCCCGAGAAACAGTGAACAGGAAGCAAACTTGGCACTGAAGGGAGGAAAAAACAATGCAGAACGAAAAAGAAAATTTGACGGACAGACACAGTGAAAGCGAAGCAAAACATCCATGCATAATAAACGGTGACACGAAAGTACAAAAGGGCAAGGGGAGATCTGAGGGGAATCTGTATCCTTTTGAATTACTTTCAGCTTGGAATCGAAACAAGGAAGATTCAGCACAAAAGCGCTCTCAGACAACCCGGGGAAACGGCGACAAGAAAGTGCAAAAGGGCAAGGGGAGATCCGAGGGTAATCTGTATCCTTTTGACATACTTTCAGCTTGGAATCGAAACAAGGAAGATTCAGCACAAAAGCACTCTCAGACAACCCGGGGAAACGGCGACAAGAAAGTGCAAAAGGGCAAGGGGAGATCCGAGGGGAATCTGCATCCTTTTGAATTACTTTCAGCTTGGAATCGAAACAAGGAAGATTCAGCACAAAAGCGCTCTCAGACAACCCGGGGAAACGGCGACAAGAAAGTGAACTGAGTGCTGAAGGGAGGAAAGTCAATGCAGAATTTATTCATTTTATTTATTCATTCATTCATTCCATTTGTATCCCGCCCTCCCCACGAACAGGCTCAGGCCAGCTTACATGTGTCGGTACAAGGTACCATAAAATCCACATAAAATATTTTTTAAAATTTAAAACAATCAGATAATCATAAAGTGCTAGTAATAATGAAAGAGAAAACCCAACAGACACGCACGGTGAAAGTGAGGGGAAACACCTGCGTCTAATAGGCCACTGATTGGGATTTAGTCCTTTTCTTCTTCCTACAGGGCAGCAAAACGGAGCAAACACAATGAAAAACTGTCCCCCCACCCCGCTTGCAATCCCCAGTTTGTCTTGAGCCAAATACCTCCCCCAATTCCACTATCTCAGCCTACTTCCCCTTTATTCCCACCTCATTCTCCTGCATGAATAGACCCACTAAATTAAAAAAAGTTATTTATAATTTTTTTTTTAAAGGATATTGAATCTTGACCATGCCTGCACTTATATCACCGGCAAATGCCTGCTCTGTGATTCTTCTCCAAGCCAGTTTTAACCGCGTTTTCCAAAGCCTGATGTTGGTGTGGGAAGAATAATCACTGTGGGCTTCTCCCACCTGATCTGGAGCCTCTCAGCTGACTCCGGTCAGGGGTTGCCAACTCCAGGTTGGGAAACTCCTGGAGATTTGGGGGCGGAGCCTACGGAGAGTAGGAAGCTCAGCAGGGATCTGGTGCCATAGAGTCCACCAGGGCTATTTTGGGGCAGGAACGCACAGGAACGGAGTTCCGGCGGGCTCCTGAGTTGGCCACGCCCAGCAGGAACTCATTAGCATAATAGGCCACACCCAATAGCAAGAACTCATTAGGATTGGCTACATTAGGGGTGTGTGGCCTAACATGCAAAGGAGTTCCTGCTACAAAAAAAAGCCCTGGGTTTTGACAACAAACAAGGTAAACAGAATAAGAAGCAAAAGGTGGGTGTGGCTGGATGACCACACTTCTGGTAACATGGGGGTGTGGCCTAATGTGCTAATGAGCTGTGCTGTCAGGGGTGTGGCCCAATATGCTAATGAGTTTCTGCTGTTGAGTGTGGCCTATTATGCTAATGAGTTCCTGCTGGGCTTTTTCTACAAAAAGAGCCCTGGAGTCCACCCTTCAGACTGCCATTTCCACAGGGGAACTGATCTCTGTAGTCTGAAGATCAGCTCTAAGTCCAGGAGATCTCCAGCTCACCCACCCCCGGAGGTTGGCAATCCTACCCAGTAGCATCGGAAAGACCAGCATTGGCAAGTGTTCCCACATTTTGTGGATATCGAGGTTTCCCATTCCGGCTTCAGAAGTTCCTGGGGATTTTGGCCTGGTGAGGGTGGAGTTTGGGGACGGAGCTCAGCGGGGATGTGAGGCCATAGCGGGGTTTCCACGATGTGCCTGGCAAGTGTTGGAAGCTGGGGGGGGGCATGGTGTTGTGTGCACTACAATGCCACTTCCTGTGAAAACCCAGAAATGACAATGGGTAGCTCTAGGAATTGCTGGGAACTCTATGGCAAAAAAAGTCTCTATGATAGATTCCTAGAGCTACCTAATATCCCTGGAAGTGACATCACAGCACACACAGCACCAATGCTCTAAAAAAATTTCCTCCCGCTACTGCTCCGAGCAGCGACGGACAAGAAGGACTGCTGGCGGGAGGCCTCCCCACCATGGTGGGAAGCCTGGTAGCCCTATGGCATAAAGCTCACCCTCTGAAGCTGCCATTTCCTCCAGAGGATCTGTTATCTCTAGGTCTGGAGATAGTTTCAGAGGGTGGCTGTGTTGATCTGCAGTAGAAGAGTAAGCTTAGAGTCCAGGAACACCTTAAAAAGGCAAAGGTTTCCCTTGCTCGAAAGCCAGTCGAATAAGAACATAAGAACATAAGAGACGCCAATGTTGGATCAGGACAAAGGCCCATCCAGTCCAACACTCTGTGTCACACAGTGGCCAGAAATACCAGTGCCCTCAGGAGGTCCACCAGTGCTCCACCAGAATCCGACTCTAGGGGGCGGTGCTCGTCTCTGTTTCCAAGCCAAAGAGCCAGCGCTGTCCGAAGCATGACTAAACACTGAGGCGCATGGAACACTGTTACCTTGTTGGTCTCTACGGTGCTACTGGACTTGAATCTGACTGTTCTGTTGTCTGGAGACAATACAATGCCGCTGTAATCTCAGTAGCTGTAGTCTCAGGGGAACTCCAGGACCCACCTGGAATTTGGTGATCTTTTGTGAGCATCACACGAACGTGCCATTTACAGTGCAGTCCTATGTAGACTTACTCTGGTCTAAAGGTAAAGGTTCCCTTGCTCGAAAGCCAGTCAAGCCCGACTCCAGGGTTGCGGTGCTCATCTCCGTTTCAAAGCCGAAGAGCCAGCGCTGTCCGAAGACGTTTCCGTGGTCATGTGGCCGGCATGACTAAACACCAAGGCGCACGGAACGCTGTTACCTTCCCACCGAAGTGGTACCTATTTATCTACTTGCAATTTCTTGCTTTCGAACTGCTAGGATGGCAGGAGCTGGAACTAGAGACGGGAGCTCACTCCATCATGCGGCACACTCGGGTCTCAAACTACTGAACTACCGACCTTCCACAGCCTGCAGTTCAGCGTCTTAACCACTTGAGCCACCGCAACTCTGGTCGAAGCCCACTGAAATCAAAAGGATTGCACTAACGAAGATACTTCATGGCTCCTTGGAACAGCTATTTACTTGTATGCATTCCGTGCGCACAGCGAGTCTTTCCCGGTCTGCAGAGTACCTGGCCTAGGAATTCTGCCTCATTAAAAGAACCCTGGTACAATTGCAAGCGTTTGGCTGAATGAGCAATTCACTCCTGAATAGCAACAAATATTTGGACTCAAGTGTGGTCAGCAGATCTCCTCGACAATGAAGGGCCCCGTGGGAACAGAACGGGTATAAAAGAGAAGGGAGCCATCTACGGGGGGAAGTGACTGGTATGAAAGTGACCACAGAAGAGAGCGTCGCCACTGTTAACGCACAGGTTACCTTTCTTTCTGAGCGCATCAGGATGGCCCATTGAGAATCAAGTCTCATTAGCCTGGAAAGGTTGCATTGGAGGAAGAATCGATTTGCCAGAATGGAAGAATGGAAAGATGTTATGGTGGCAGCGATTATGGCTTGGCCCAGGTGGCTTTCACTTCAGAGGCTGGGATTGCCGTCTGCACCTCAGGGATGCCTGGCCCACCCAGCTGAAGGGGGCAAGCAGATTTGCCATACATCACAAGGGTTGCCAACCCACCCCACAGGGTGTCTGTTGTGGGGAGGGGGAAGGGAAAGGAGTTTGTAAGTCGCTCTGAGACTCCAAGTGAAGGGCGGGGTATAAATCCAATCTCTTCTCTTCTTCTAGCTGGAGATCTTCTCGGATTACAAATGATCTTCAGCCTCCAGAGATCACCTGGAGAAGATGGCTGCTTTGGAAGGTGGGCTCTATGTCATTATGTTCCCCTTCCCAAACCCCACGCTCCTCAGGGTCCACCCCCAAAATCTCCAGGTATTTCCCAAACCAGAGCTGGCAACGCTGTAGTTACCGTGGATTTGGAAGGAAAGGCAGTAGGGTATAGCTCACCAGATCTCAGAAGCTAAGCAGGATCAGTACTTGGATGGGAGACCATCACGTTTGGTGTAGTCGTTAAGAGCACAGATTCTAACCTGGGAGAACCGGGTTTGATTCCCCACTGCTCTGCATGCAGCTGCTGGTGGGACCTTGGTCCAGTCATAAATTCTTTCAGAGCTGTTCTCTCAAGGGCAGTTCTTGAAAGAGCTCTCTCAGCCCCACCTGCCTCACAGGGTGTCTGTTGTGGGGAGGGGAAGGGAAAGGAGATTGTAAGCCACTCTGAGACTCCGAGTAAAGGGTGGGACATAAATCCAATCTCCTCCTACTACTACTTCTTGGAAGATGCTGCAGAGGAAGGGAATGGCGAACCACCTCTGCTTCTCACTGCCTTGTAATCCCCTTGCTGGAGTCACCGTAAGTCAGCTGCAACTTGACAGCACTTACATACCTACATACCTCTCAGGTGTCCTGAAAGAAAAGACACCTTCCCATGAGTGCTGCCAGCCTCCCCTTTAGTGCATGTTAAGTGCACCACGTCACTTCACTAAACAAGAAGCGCATGCAGTAAGTTTTTATCTGCACACGTATTTTTCATTGCTTTTCATATAAGCAGGAGTCTTGTTGCACCTTTCAGATTAACACGTTTTCTGTTAGACTTTAAGATTCCGTGGACTGGATCCACTTTGTCCGATGCATGGATGGGTCCTCCCTTGGCAGACAGATCCACACACAAGGTTATGCAGAGTGCAAGTTGTAAAACAGCAGGGCCAAGAAATGCAGGAAGAATTAGGCCAGGGGTGGGTGGGTAACAATAATGTGAGATTTAAAAATAGTCAAACAGAGGCCATTCAGAGTAGCAGCCATATTTTGCTGGAGTGGAGTCTATTTATTTGTGTTCTGGTATTTTATTTTCTAAGGTGCTGTTTTGGCACACTGTTATTTTGGCAGCTTTGGGTTACAGGACTTGCTTTGGACATTTGCATTTGGGAAACTCAAGCTGGCTTTCAGCCTCTGTTGTGCAAATTTATTTGAAGGTGCTGTCATTGCAAATGTGAGGGAGAGCCATTTGTGGTGGAAAAGAGACTATGGCCCCGGGCACACGGGCCGGCTGAAACGCGGCTACGCAGAGCCGCTCCAAACTTGATACGCCGCGGCGGGATCCCACGGATCCCCTAGCCGCGGCGCAGCACTCCCCGGCACGCTCAGATGCCGGGGAGGAAAAGTCCGAGGGGAGGGGGGAGGCTGCCGAACTGCGCATGCTCGGGCATGCGCAGTACGGCTGGGGGCCGGGATGCGGCGGCGCAAGGACGCGCCGCCGATCCCACAGCCCTGCCTGCGCCGCACCAATGGATGCAACCACCTAGAGAGGTGGTTGTTTTTTGCGGCGCAGTTTGGGCCGTTGGGACGGATCAGGGACGGAGACGGCACGCTCGCCAGATGTTGAGGTGAGATCGCGCCTGTTTGCTCCGCCCCAGTTCCGTCCCGCTCCCGGCCCAAATGGGCTCGTATGAACGGGGCCAATGTTAAGTTTTATGAACCCTTGTGTATAAAAACGCCCTTGGGTGCCACCATGGTATAATCCTCATTTCCATGCGGCTCTCCCAGAATGTCAGCAGATCAAAAATGCAACGCTGTTCTTCGAGCCTTACATCTTGCTGGGAGTTAATAATATTTAATGGGCATGAGAAAGGAGACCCCCCCCCCCCAATCTGTTATTTAAAGCACTGGAGTATTTTACGTCTACCAAACCAAATCCAGACAGTCAGCCATGTACAAAGATCCATGTATATAGAGCAGGGGTGTCAAACATGCAGCACGGGGGCTGGATGAGGCCCCCGGAGGGCTTCTATCAGGCCCTCAGTGGAACTGGCTGTCTTCTGCTGCTTCTTCCAGTTCTGCTGCGTCATCGTAGGGTTGCAGCTTACAGATACACACCTGAACAGCATACTCAAGGTTGCAACAGCACAGACATTTTGATGTAATAATTCAGAGCAAGAGGTTCAGTTATCAGACACTGATAAACAAAATATTGCAAGAGTGCTGATGTTTTAAGCATGTTTTTATTTTAAGTTTTAAAAAAACCCTTTGTGTTTGTGTCCTTTATAAAGTTTATATCTCTGCAACTTGGCATTACATTTTATGGCACACACGGCCTGGCCCAACAAGGTCATCATTTATGTCAGATCCGGCCCTCTTAACAAATGAGTTCGACAGCCCTGATATAGAGGGTTGCCAACCTCCAAGTAGCAACTGGAGATCTCCTTCTATTACAGTCAGTTTCAGGACAACCAAGATCAGTTCCCCTGGAGAAAATGGCTGCTTTAGAGGGCGGACTCTGACATTACGCCCTGCTGAGGCCCCTCCCCTCCCCAAACCCCGCCCTCCCCCGGCTCCAACCCCCAAATCTCCAGGTATTTCCCAACCCAGAACTGGGAACCCTAAACAATGAGGGCCCAGTATAATTTCTCCTTTGTAAAAAGTGCAGTTTTGCACAGAGGATTGACTGACAGAGAAAGGTTAAGCAACTTGAGAGCCAGTGTTGCCTCGTGACTAATGTCAGACTAGGATCTGGGTGTTGGCAGAGTTCAGGAAATAATCCGATCCACGCTTTGGAGTTTGCTTTCGCTGAATTTACTGTAACAGGATTTTTGCAAAAAGACAATACCTGACTGCAGGCCATTAATGGAATAGAGAGGCCTTCAAGAGTACAACCACAAGCATGTATACTGACACACAACAGAAAGAGAAACAAGATTTAGGATGAACTGTAAGAGAAAACATTCAATAAACCCTAAACACTAGATGCTCCACAACTCCCCCTAGCATAGAAGTGGACTGAACCAGGGCTATTTTGGGGCAGGAACGCACAGGAACGGAGTTCCGGCTGGCTTCAGAGTTGGCCACGCCCACTACAGCCAAAACCTCTGCGTGTGTGGCTACAGAGAGAAGGCCTGGAGAGTGACCCACCCTGTCAACTCCAAGGCAGGTGGGCCCTGGAAGGATCAGGGAGGCATTTAAATGCCTTCCCCAGCCTGTCCAACAAGGGCTGGCTTGCCCGGGCTCCCCGCAGCTGTGGGGTACCTGGGCAAGCCAAGGGAAGGCAGTTTAAACTGCCTTCCCTTCCCTTCAAAGGGGGGCTTGCCCAGGCTCCCCACAGCCACGGGACACCCAGGCAAGCCAAGGGAAGGCATGGGGTGTGGCCTAATATGCTAATGAGTTCCTGCTGTTGGGTGTGGCCTATTATGCTAATGAGTTCCTGCTGGGCTTTTTCTACAAAAAAAAGCCCTGGACTGAACTACTCTTTCAGCAGCATTTATAGACTGCAGGCTGTTGCGTCTCCAACACTTAGAAACCCAGGTGGCGCTGCTACAAAAGTCTTCATAGAAAAGTTACTTGGATAAATTACTGGGGACCAGGGGTCATTTCCTGCAGGAGTGCACAGGAGCGGAGCTCCGGCAGTAAAGAGCCCACGGGGCGGTCACATGCAACAAGCCCCACCCCCTGCTCCCAGCAGCCCTCAGTCAGAGCAAGAAGCAGCCAGGTAAGTTGCACAGCTCTTCCTGGCCCCCCCGGTCCAAAACAGTCCAGTGGCACCTTTAAGACCAAGTTTTATTCAGGCACAAGCTCTCCCTCCTCTGCGAGCACAGATCTGCATGTCCCCCCCCCCATAGCTAGCAATCCAGAACAGTCCAGTGGAGCCTGAGCGGTGGGTGTTGCCTTCTGATACACTTCCAGTGATGTCAGGGGGTGTGGCATATGCAAATAAGTTATGCTAATACATTATGCTAATGAGCTCCTGCACCTCTTTTTCTACGAAATGACCCCTGCTGGGGACTGTGGTCTGTACGACTGTGTATAGTTTTCTGTGGGTCGGTTCCCATTGTGTAATTTTGCATTATTTAATGTGTCATATTAACACTTATGCTTTGCTTTTAATTCTATTTTTGAGACTTCTGGTTGGCTCTACAGCTCAAATCCTATTTCGTGGTTTATTGAGTGTCCAATCCTGTTGCTTGCATTGATTCATTCTGCGTAACCTGCCTTGAGTCCCAGGGAGAAAGGCGGACTATAAATGATGTAAAATAAATAAATAAACACATTAAATCCCTGCCCTGCCACAGAAGCTTGCTAGGTGACCTACCTTACAGGCTTGTTGTGAAGGTAATATGGAGGAGAGTCAGGTAAGCTGTTTGGGGTGCACCCTGGGGAGAAAGGCAAGGTACAAATGAAGGGAGTGAAATAAACCAACACCCCCCCTTCCACCACCTGTACTCTGCGTTCACTCGAAGTCAGTGGCAACCACATTGCACTTTTTAAAAAACAACTTTTGTGTGTGTGTGGGGGGGGGGAATCACAAAACATGCATGCTGTCCCCCCAAACAGACTAAAAGGATGCAAATTCAGCCCAAGATCACACCATAACCAGTATGAAGACATTGGTAATAAACCTGATTCATGTAGCATCCAGCATGTTTGGACCCAGCTGCAGCTGAGAGCTTTTTTTCCTCCTGGGCCAGCTAATAACTTTCATTGGTGAGGCGTGTGTGGTGGGGGAGCAACCAGCTGGCCTGAGATTTCTCTAAAATGATGTCCCACTGGTGTTTGTATTAGCTTGCTGTGAACTGCAGTGGACCTGACCTGGGTAGCCTAGCCCAGACTGCTCTTGTCAGATCTCAGAAGCTAAGCAGGGTCAGCCCTGGTTAGTATTTGGATGGGAGACCACCAAGGGATACCAGGGATGCTACATGGAGGCAGGCCATGGCAAACGACCCCTGAACATCTCGTGCCTTGAAAACTCCACAGGGCTGTCACTGGATGGCAAAACAAAACCCACAGACCAGCTGCGCTGGGAGCCAGTTCAGGAGAGCTGGAAAGCAGGGTAAAAATAAAGAAGAGAAGAAGAGATTGGATTTATACCCCGCCCTTCACTACCCAAAGGTGTCTCAGAGCGGCTTACAAACTCCTTTCCCTTCCCCTCCCCACAACAGACACCCTGTGAGGTGGGTGGGGCTGAGAGAACTCTCGCACAAACTGCTCTTTTTCAAGGACAGCTGTGCCAGAGCTTGTGACTGACCCAAGGTCACATCAGCAGGTGCAAGCGGAGGAGTGGGGAATCAAACCCGGTTCTCCCAGATTAGAGGCCGCACACTTAACCACTACACCAAAGGGTTCCCTTGCTCGAAAGCCGGTCGAATCCGACTCTAGGGTTGCGGTGCTCATCTCCGTTTCAAAGCCGAAGAGCCAGCGCTGTCCGAAGACATTTCCGTGGTCATGTGGCCGGCATGACTAAACACCAAGGTGCATGGAACGCTGTTACCTTCCCACCGAAGTGGTACCTATTTATCTACTTGCAACTTCTTGCTTTCAAACGGCTAGGTTGGCAGGAGCTGGAACTAGAGACGGGAGCTCACTCCGTCATGCGGCACTCGGGTCGCAGTTCAGCGTCTTAACCACTTGAGCCACCGCAGCTCCAAGGGTAAAAATACAGCTGGGTAAATAAATAAATGAATAAATAATATAATATAATGCTAGCTTGACCACTTGAGCCACCGCAGCTCCAAGGGTAAAAATACAGCTGGGTAAATAAATAAATGAATAAATAATATAATATAATGCTAGCTTGACAAGGCAATCTCCCACAGCACTCGGTACGTGCCCAGCATCTCAGTGAAACTGAATAGCTCTCTGTGCAAACTGTGGTGTGATGGGGGGGGGGAGTTGGGGCTGACCTCAGCAAACTTAGTGCACTACCAGGGTGTGCATCAGAGCCAGGAAACCTGTATGAGGACGCTGGTAGCAAATCTCAGTCAGCAACTCAATGCTCCCTCTAAGCTGAGTTATTGTGAGCTAGCTCACAGCTTTTTAGCCTCCGGCTCACACATTTTTGTCCTAGCTCAGGAAGGAGGGCTCCAGAGCAAACTGATTTATGCAGTAGCCAAATCGCTCGCTCACAGCTTTAATGCCAGTAGCTCACAGAGCAGAATTTTTGCTGACAAGCAGGGCTATTTTTGGGCAGGAACGCACAGGAATGGAGTTCCAGCTGGCTCCTGAGTTGGCCACGCCCAGCAGGAGCTCATTAGCATAACAGGCCACACCCAACAGCAGAAACTCATTAGAATTAGGGGTGTGTGGCCTAACATGCAAAGGAGTTCCTGCTACAAAAAAAGCCCTGGGTTCTGACAACAAACAAGGTAAACAGAATAAGAAGCAAAAGGTGGGTGTGGCTGGATGACCACACTTCTGGTAACATGGGGTGTGGCCTAATATGCTAATGAGCTGTACTATCAGGGGTGTGGCCTAATAGGCTAATGAGTTTCTGCTGTTGGGTGTGGCCTATTATGCTAATGAGTTCCTGCTGGGCTTTTTCTACAAAAAAAGCCCTGCACAAGACTCCACAGCTTAGAGGGAGCATTGGTCAGCGTGTGTCCTTGGGTCTGGCTCCCTTGATGGAAACGATTCTGCCAGCTTTGGACTCCCAACATTTCTGCTTTGTTCTGAAAATCCCAACCTCCAGCCTCAAATCCTGACTTTTGGACAGGCAAAAATTACACAAAGAATTCTGGCTTTCTATTGGGGGGGGGGCAGATACAAAAATCTGACAGCTAGGCCAGAAGTTAAAAATAATGCACAAACTAGGTTAGATTCCAGTCCAGTAGCACCTTAGAGACCAACAAGAGTTTTAGGGTGTGGTGTTTTTTTTTTGCGTGTGTGTGTTTTATTTCTATGGTTTAATGTGGAGTTTAAAATGTATGTTGCTGTTGTCTGAAATGTAGGCCTGTAGAGTAAGAAAGGAGGGTGGTGAATGGGTGAGTGAAGTGTGTTATGAATGAATGGTAGCTGGACCCAAGGGTGGTGGTGGAGAGGACTGTTTTGTTCAGAAAGAAGCGTTGTGTGAGAGATAGAGTGCTGAGCAGTGCATATGTGCACATGAGTAGAAAGGAGCTTGAGTGAGGTGCTATAGTGTGCTGTGAGAGAAATCTGGGTTCTGTGTGGAAGTTATTGGCCTGGATGGCAAGTTGAGAAGTTAAGCCGTGTGGAAGTTATTGGCCTAAGCAGTGTTTCCTTTAAGCTGAGTTAGTGTGAGCTAGCTCACAGGGTTTTTTTAGCCTCCAGCTTGCACATTTTTGTCTTAGCTCAGGAAGTGCCCCACAAAAGCAGGGGTTCCCCTGCCCCTGGCAGGAGTCTGTAGGGTTGCCAAGTGCTTACCTGTTCCGGAGCGGGGGAGTCCAGCCTTGCTCCGGGAGTCTTCGCGCGCGCGCGCCGCAAGCACATCACAGGGAAGTGACGCAAGCACGTCGGGGATGTGGGGGCGGGGCCACAATCATCCGAGGGAAAACCATAGAGTTTTCCCTTGGATGATTGTGGCCCGCCCCCAACGTCCCCGACGTGCTTGCGTCACTTCTGTGTGACATGCTTTGGGGGGGGGGTGCCTCCCCGGGGGCCCGATCCGGCAGCGGCGGGGGACGGGCCTTCCGGGCGGAGGTTTCCCCGCCCCCCAGGGGGACTTGACATCCCTAGGAGTCTGGCAACCCTAAGTAAAAGTTCCCCTTTTACCTCAGAGCTTCTCTCACACGCTGACCGTTCTGTCATTCTACTATATACAGCTAAGCCATCCTGTTCTTTGGGGTCCAACTAAGATTTCTAAGGCAAATGGCTTTGGTGGCAGTGAAAACAAGGAAGGCCAGGAAGGAGCATAACCCACAAGGTCACCTCAGAACACTACGGAGAGCTGCCTTTACAGAGGTTACGCATAAAGGGGTCACACAGAGAAAGGGGAAAACATTACCCAGGATATAAGCTTTTGAGAGACAAACAAGCTCGGTCGTTTTTCTCCATTCGGTTGTGCCAACCTGACTCATCCTCCCTGGCGTTTCTATCTCTCCTGGAGAGGGGACCTCTGCCCAGTACTAAACAGTGGGATCGCCTCCCAAATTCCTTTCAGGCTTAATCTGAAGGTGTGACAAAAACAACCATCGGAGATCCAATTCCATTTAAATTCCAGCGTGCCAGGAAGTAATGGGATCATGGGAGCCAAGGGCTGCGAAGAAATGATGCACAAACAGCCCTTGCCCCAGGGCCAGACACTGGCTAAGGGAATGACTGCATCTTTCCAGAGACGATTTTTATTTGTGTCTCAACATGGCCTAGTGATTAAGAGCGGCGGACAGAAACCTGGAGAACTCGGTTTGGTTCCCCAGTCCTCCTCCATGTGAAGCTTGCTGGGTGACCTTGGGCCAATCTCAGAACTCTCTCAGCTGTATCTCACAAGGTCCCTGTTGTGGAGAGGGGAAAGGAAGGAGATTGTAAGCCGCTTTTGAGACACATGAGGCCCGCTGGGTGACCTTGGGCCAGTCACAGTTCCCTCAGAATCCTCTCAGCCCCACCTACCTCACAAGGTGCCTATTGTGGGGACAGGAAGATTGTTGTAAGCCGCTTTGAGACTGCTTAAGGTAGAGAAAAGCAGGGTATAAATCCTACTCTTCTTCTTCTAACTGCTCTCAGTACCCAAGCACCCATGACCCTCATTTTTAATCAAGCTCCGGTCATATGTTTCCCAAGGACTTGAATCCCAATAGACAAGCAATTAATTTCAATGCGCATCCTGTCAATCAGCTTCTAATTGTATGAATGCGGCACACCATCTAGCCCAGGAGTCCCCAACCCTTTTAAGCCTGTTGGCACCTTAAGAATTCTGACACTATCAGAGTTATATATTATCTTGCTCCCTGACATTTTGTGGTTGGCTTCACCTCCTGCAGCAGCCATTTTGTGACTGTGTCCACTGCCACTGGACACAGTCACAAAATGGCTGCTGCAGGAGGTGAAGCCAACCACAAAATGTCAGGGAGCAAGATAATATATAACTCTGATAGTAACTCTTCAGCATTTTGTGTAGAAGCTCTGTTTAACAGGATGCCTTTTTATCTGTGCAGCCAATCAGAAGCCCTGTGAGGCAAAAGTCCTACTTGCCCTGCCCATTTTCTGAAAGCAGTTAACAGGCACCAGGAAAGATGTTGCTGGGCATCATGGGGCCCAAGGGCACCATGTTGGGGACGCCCAGGGCTTTTTTTGTAGAAAAAGACCAGCAGGAACTCTTTAGCATAATAGGCCACACCCAACAGCAGAAACTCATTAGCATATTAGGCCACCCCCCCGACAACACAGTTCATTAGCATATTAGGCCGCACCCCAGGTTACCAGAAGTGTGGCCATCCAGCCACACCCACCTTTTGCTTCTTATTCTGTTTACCTTGTTTGTGGTCAAAACCCAGGGCTTTTTTTTTTTGTAGCAGGAACTCCTTTGCATGTTAGGCCATACACCCCTACTGTGGCCAAGCCTAATGAGTCTCTGCTGTTGGGTGTGGCCTATTATGCTAATGAGTTCCTGTTGGGTGTGGCCAACTCGGGAGCCAGCCGGAACTCTGTTCCTGTGCGTTCCTGCCCCAAAATAGCCCAGGGGACACCTGATCTAACCAAAGTCGAGTACTTGAGGGCCAGGCAAGACACAAGCCATGTACACCTGTTGCAGTGAGTACACATACGACCTTCATATAAGTGCATACCCCTGTTGGTAAGAGAAAAAGCCAGTGCATGTTCACTTTACAAATGAAATCAGGGACCAGTACCTGGATGCATGGTGGAGCTTGAATCACATGTTCAGCTGTTCAAGCATTGACTGTAACATGGGAATTGCTCAATGTATGTGTTTAAAAAAAATCAAGTGTATGATGTAAATGGATTGTACCTACATTCACTGTAACTTGTGAACAGGGTTAAGATGGTGGGAGACCCACGATCAGGGCCATGGCCTGGAGAGGGGGATTTCCCACATTCTCAGTTGCCCTCTTCTATGCTTCTATTTGACCCATGGAGGGAAACATATAGGTACTGATCTGTCATTTTCACAGGAGGCCATTTAAATAGCAAACGTGTTGTGGGGGTGCAACTATGACAGACCCCTGATGCTTCCCACCCGAGGCAGATTTTCCCACCAAATATATATATTTCCCCCCCTCAGTGACTGAGCTGACCTATAATAGTGTGTATTTCTTCTTTTTTAATAAGCTTTAACTATCCCACCCTGTCACAGATATTAGTTTAGGCTTCTGACCCAGCACAGGAACTTGAGGGAAATACAGGAGCTGTCTTGTTTTAAAATACCCCCATAAAATGGTACGTGAGGTAAAATTAACTTTCAAAACAGAATAAAGATTTTAATAAACAGGCAGAGAATATATAAACAGGACAATTCATAGAGCAGGGGTGGCCAAACTTGCTTAACGCAAGAGCCACATAGAATAAATGTCGGACGTTTGAGAGCCGCAAGACATGAACAGATATTACACACGTTTCTATTGGGAAATATGCACATTTTCTTTTTAATGAACATTACACGAGACTGCCAAAAATAAAACCAAAAGGGGGAAAAACAGATATAACTTTAAATGTGTCCTCCAAGCTCCCCTACCCGCCCCCCGCCGGCTGGCTTGGCAAAGAGATGGAAAGAGACAAATGCCTTCTCCCAAGCTGGAGGGGGGGGGGACTTTGAAAACACATTTAAAGTTAAAGTTGCTTTCTTTCTCTGCTTCCCTCCACCTCAAGCCTACCCAGGGAGGGGAATACTGGCTGGGTAAGGGAAGACTGAGGATCAGGGAGACATGCCCCCCCCCACTTCCCCAGCTGCCCTGCTGGGAGCCACACAAATAATATGTTTGGCCACCCCTGGTATAGAGGTTGCCGAGGTAAAACGTTCTAATATCTACAGAACTGAGGGTTTTTTTGAACATACAAGCGAGTGGGCTTATTATATATTTCAGCCAATGTTCCCTCTAAGCTGTGGAGTCCTGTGAGCAAAAATTCTACTTTGTGAGCCACTGGCATTAAAGTTGTGAGCGAGCGATTTGGCTGCTGCATAAATTAGCTTGCTCTGGAGCCCTCCTTCCTGAGCTAAGGCAAAAACTGGAACCGGAGAAACTGGAACTGGAGTTACAACTGATCTCCAGACGACAGAGATCAGTTCCCCTGTAGAAAATGGCTGCTTTGGAGGGTGGACTCTTTGGCACTGTACCCCACTGAGGTTCCTCCCCTCCCCAAACCCCACCCTTCCCAGGCCCAGCCAGTTTGATGTAGTGGTTAAGAGTGGCGGACTCTAATCTGGAGAACTGGGTTTGAGTTCCCACTCCTCCAGAGGCAGCCAGCTGGGTGACTTTGGGTCAGTCACAAGTTCTCTCAGAGCTCTTTCAGCCCCACCTACCTCACGAGGTGTCTGTTGTGGGGAGGGGAAGGGAAAGGAGAGATGGTAAGCTGCTCTGAGGCTCCAAGTGAAGGGTAGGGTATAAACACATCTCTTTTTATTCCTCTTCCTCCTCCCCCCTTCAAATCTCCAGGAATTTCCCAACCCAGAGTTGGCAACCCAGTCACAAAATGTCAGAAGGTTCCAAGCCAAGAGTCCCCATGGGCAATCCCTCCTGATGCCTCTTGGACTCCTCCTGAAGCACCCGCAGCTGCGAGGAGGTAGAGGGTTTGCTGTTGGCTTTGCTTCCAGTTTCCTGAGAAGTGGGAGCCAAAGCAAGAGGTTGCCAAGCCCAGAGAGATGCCAAGCGGATGGTGCCTGGCAGGGGTCATTTTGTAGAGAAGAGGTGCAGGAGCTCATTAGCATAACTCATTAGCATAACTTATTTGCATATGCCACACACCCCTTGACATCACCGGAAGTGTGTCAGAAGGCAACACCCACTGCTTAGGTTCCACTGGACTGTTCTGGATTGCTAGCTATTGGGGGGGGGAACGTGCAGATCTGTCGTTGCAGAGGAGGGAGAGCTTGTACCAGAATAAAACTTGGCCTTAAAGGTGCCATTGGACTGTTTTGGACCGGGGGGATCTGCAGCTTACCTGGCTGCTTCTTGCTCTGACTGAGGGCTGCTGGGAGCAGGGGGTGGGGCTTGTTGCATGTGCCCGCTCGCTGGGCTCTTTACTGCCGGAGCTCTGCTCCTGTGCGCTCCTGCAGGAAATGACCCCTGGTGCCTGGCAATAACCTGCCAGGCCAGGAGGAACTCAATGCTTTGTTGGCCAGACAGCTGGTAAGAAGTGATCTGAAACTCCTTGTTCTTTTCTGCTCCATTCAAAACCCTTTGGGTGAACGTGTGAAGTTGCCTGATGCCGAATTGGACCACTGGTCCATCAAGGTCAGTATTGTCTACTCTGACCGGCAGCAGCTCTCCAGGATCCCAGGGAGAGGTCTTCCACATCACCTCCTACCAGTGTTCCCTCTGAGTGAGTGTGAGCTAGCTCACTGTTTTTTAGCTTCCAGCTCGCCCATTTTTTGTCTTCGCTCAGGAAGGGATGGCTCCAGAGCAAACTACTTTACGCAGTAGCCAAATTGCTTGCTCACAATTTCAACGCCAGTGGCTCACAAAGTAGAATTTTTGCTCACAAGACCCCACAGCTTAGAGGGAGCATTGCCTCCTACCTGATCCTTTTAGCTGAAGTTGCCAGGGATTTAATCCCCAAGACTCAGGCAAACACTGTGGTGGGCTCAGCGATAGAGATTGCTGATCTAGATGGAGACTAATCCGGTTAGTCAATTAGGGTCCTGCCTGTTTCGATGTATGTGTGTACGCAGACATGCCCGTGTGTGGCTGGGTCCAGGGGAGGGGCCGGGCGGGGTGACTATGATTCCTTCCAGACAGCGCTATAGTTCTCCTCGAGGCTATCCTGCCTCCAGGCAAGAGTTGGGCCAGGGGTTGCCATTAAGATTCTTGGAAGCCCAACGTCGGGCTCTGACCTTGGGACAGAAAGCGGACTCTCGTGGTCTGATGGTTAATGAGATGTGGCAGAAATCTGCAAAGAGTTTTCACATGGCTGGGGATGTGGCGGAGAAGAAGCCGCGCTGCTTGCGGAATGCTTTCCAGCTGTTGTTTGCTTTTTAAATAACCTAGATCTAATTCAGAGTGTGCAACATCGGGGCTGCTAGCCCTTTGAAAGGCAAATCACTGACACATGTTCCTCTCCACCGCTACGGACAGGACAGATGGATAGAGTGGAGGGCCCCCGGAGAGCTTCCCTGTCAATGAAAGGGCAGAGCAGGGGTGGACTGGCAAGTGGGAATGGCCTGGAGCAAGCCCAGCCGAGTGGTACCAGAGGTGTTACAAGCCGGCACTGTGGGGTCACTTGACTCAGCCATGCCAGCAGTGGACATTGGCTCACCCATGGCCTTCTCCTGCAAACTGGTGTGTTTATTGTATGCATTACAATCAAACAGTCTGAGCTCAAACTTTTCCTGAAACCCGTTGCTCCCATCTCTGGAGCTCCTTGCTAATAAATGGATGTTGCTTTGGACACACGCATCTCTGCGGTGTGAACCTGAGAGCAGGAACCTGAGTGAGTACTTTAGTCCTGATCTGCAAGCAAAAGGGAGCGCCGAACAAAATGGCGGCAGTGCAAAGGGGGCAGTTGGTCAGCTGACACCAACGAACAACCTAGGTCTCGATTCAATCCAGCTTTTTCCTGTCTCGTTACCAATGCTCATTTCTTCATGCCTACTGCCTCTCTGCATATCATACCTCTCTGCCAATCACACCTTCTATTGTCATTTGCCTGCTAATGTCATTTGGCATATGAAATCACTCCACTTTCCAATGTATAAGACAGAGGGACTCACGTTCTAGCTGTATCTGAAGAAGTATTCTGTATTCTTGGTGCTTGGGGGGGGAGCAACGGTGGGAGGGCTTCTAGTGTCCTGGCCCCACTGCTGGACCTCCTGATGGCACCTGGTATTTCTGGCCACTGTGTGACAGAGTGTTGGACTGGATGGGCCATTGGCCTGATCCAACATTGGCTTCTCTTAGGTTCTTAAGTGAGCAGTGCCTCACGAAAGCTCATCCCGCGCCACAAATGTTCTTAGTCTTTAAGGCGCTGCTGGACTCTTGCTCTTTTCTACTCCAAAGGAGCCAGGGACAGCCGCCCAGCATGTCTTTTCACTTGTCCTAACAAAATGTGTTCTGATACCACGGTAACATGAAACCCATCGCTTGCAGCAAATGTTAAATTCTGGACTTCCCGAAAGGAGGAGGCCAGTGGATGGGATGGAATGGATCCAGTAGCTCCATGGTCTATCCACCGAAGCAAGAGCAGCTTTAAGATTCCCATCTGCGCAGCTAATGAATGGAAATTAGATTTCATAGAATCATAACGTTGGAAGGGGCCTAAAGAACACCCAGTCCAACCCATTTGCCAGAGATCTCAACGAAAACTGGAGGAGGATGAGAATCAGAGGTCATTTCGGGGGGGATCGCGGGGGATCGCAGTTCCCCCGGGTGAGGTACGGGGGGTGGGGCACATGACGAAGCCCCGCTCCCCACTTCCGGCCGCCCCACTTCCGGCCCTCATTCAGCCAGGAGGAGGCAGGAGAAGAGGGAGGGTAAGTTGCTTCCTCCCTGCCTCTCCCCACCCCTGCCTGCCTGGGGCCAGGGAGGGCCTTTGCGGGGCTTCCTTGCACTCCCGCCGGCCTTGCAGGTCCACTGCCGGGCCCCTCATGGAGCTCAGCAGTGGAGCTGCAAGGCCGGTGGCGGCAGCCGGGACCGTTGGGGGCGCGGTGTTTGGCCTTATGACACACTTCCGGTGATGTCAGGGGGTGTGGCCTTATGGCACACTTCCGGTGATGTCAGGGTGTGTGGCATATGCTAATGAGTTATGCTAATGAGTTCCCCTAGCTCTTTTTTTATGAAACGACCTCTGATGAGAATGGTACAAATGCTGGCAAAGGGAGAAGTCAAACATTCCCAGTCCTGCACTCCCAACAAATCTCTGAGCACCAGCAACTTCTCTTAGGCCTTGCAGAAATCACGTGATGGTTCACACCTACGGAGAAGGCTGCTTGCCTTTTAGAGCTCTAAGGCAAGCTCTCAGACTTTGTTTCTCTTCTCATTTTTCTGCCTTTTTATATCGTTAATGTGTCCCATGTATTTATGTGGTGGTAAATAAAGGAAAAATGGCTTTAAGAAGTCTGCTGATCTCCAAAATGCACTTTAAAAACAAAGCAACCACGAACCATAAAATTCAAATGAACCTAATAGATCCTACAGTCCTGAATAAAGGACAGACAGCCTATGGTCCAAGTACAGAAGATATTGCCCAAAGGGTGGATGCTGTATACCTAAAGCAGGCCTGCAGATGTGTGACCTGCCAAGCCAAACTCTGTCTCATCTAGTCCACCAGGATTTAAATAAACATCTTGTCCAGGTTGCCTACCTGGGACTGCATAACCTAGGGAGGCTGGTGGCAGCCAATCCATAGGATAGGGTTGTCGTTGGGCTGCATTTGGCTTGGTCAGTCACACATAGGGTTGCCAGTCTCCAGGTGTTGGCTGGTGATCTCCCGGAATTACAACTGGTCTCCATAGGGTTGCCAGGTCTGATTCTTACACTGGCAGGGGAGGGACTTTCCGGGAGTGGGAGGAACGCCATGATGTTCATATGTAAGCAGGAAGTGATGTAGGCGCACCAGGGACGTCAGGGGTGACGCTCTGGTTTTTGGGCAAAACTCTATGGTAGAATTCACTTCCAATCATAGAGTTTTGCCCCAAAACCAGAGCATCACTCCTCAACATCCCCAACTTGCCTATGTCACTTCTAGTTTTTGTAGGCTCGTCACAATGATTCCTGCTGTTAAAAGGGGGTGATTGGGGGGGAGGGGAAGAGCACCCGAAAGTGGGAGATGCCTGCCCGCACCGAGCAGTCTGAAAATGGCTGCTTTGGAGGGTGGCATCTATGGCATTATACTCTGCTGAGAACCCTCCCCTCCCCAAACCTCACCCTCCCCTGTCTCCACCTCCCGATGCTCCAGGAATTTCCATACCCAGAGCTGACAACTCTAATCACAAGGAGAAGTAGCTTCTGTGGTGGGCCTGGACTGCCATCTGAGAGGCCTGCGCTTGGATCCCCACTTGCCTTGAGTCTGGATGGATGACCTTGGCCGGTTGCTCTCTCTGAACCTAACCTACCTCACAGAGATGTTGTGAGAGTAAAATGGTGGGAGGGAGAACCGTGGGCACCACTCTGAGTTCCGTGGAGAAAGGGTGGGATGGAAAAAATACACTAGTCAGTGATGCCGAGTGGTCTGAAAAGACTAGGGGTGATTTCCCACAAGCACTGCTCTGCGCTCACTCTTCTCTTTGGCCCGATGGTATGTTTCAATTTCACACAAGCTGCTGCGCGACCGCATTTTGCCCCGCAGCTTCGTGCGATTTCCCCCACGTCTACTCAATCTTGTTTTTTGAGGATTGAGTAGATGCGGGGAAAATCGCACGAAGGTGCGGGGCAAAATGCGGCCGTGCAGCAGCTTGTGTGAAATTGACACGTACCATCGGGGCAAAAGGGAGGAATGAGCGTGGAGCAGCGCTTGTGGGAAATCACCCTAGGTTTGTACCGTAATACCTGCTTTTATTACAAGACAAACCTCTGTGCCGTTAAATTCTACTTGCCGAATTCTGATAATCGCCAACAGCCACTTCCTGCCCTCCCAGTCCTTTAAAGGTATAAGAAAATAAGTTGGAAAGATAACAAGCAAGGCAACACAGGCGTTAAGAAAAAATACTCTTTTTTAATTGCAAATACACTGCATAATCACATTCACTTTTATACCCTCTCTAGTACTTCATATAATTCTTATAAATAACTGTGTGCTGTTATAGCTTCCTAAATGTGCACAAAGCGACAGAACCATGGGCATCTTTTAAAGCAATAAAAAGCAGGGGGACAAAATTATGAGAAGTGTCATCGTTAACCCCCCATGGCTCATTTACTGTGAAGTATGATCTGAAAAGTGAGAGTGGGCACAGCCGAATGCGGATTGCTGGGCCGTTGCTCTGGATCCACTCAATTCAACCAGGAATGCAGGGAAGGAATTCCTAGTAAATTGTCTGCATTGTTCCCGACTGGCTCAGACACCAAGATTGCACCAAGATCTCAAGGGCTTACTTTAGCCCATATAATATCATTTCTTCCTTTTATTGTTTGTTGATTCATAGCAAACGGGAAATTTTTGGGAAAAGGCCTTTAAAGGTTTATATTTAAGTTTCTTCTCCCTTCCACCCCCCATCACACATTTTTTTTGTATAACAACGTTTGAGTCCAGTGGCACCTTTAAGGCCAACAAAGTTTAATTCTTGGTATAAGCTTTTGTGTGCCTGCACACTTCATCTGATGATGAAAGCTTACACCCAGAATTAAACTTTGTTGATCTTAAAGGTGCCACTGGACTCAAACTTTGTTCTATTGCCTCAGACCAACACGGCTACCCCACCTGAATCTATTTTTTTGTATGTCTGGGCATGCATGTGCGCGCACACACACACACACACACACACACGGGTCATTAGAAGAAGAAGAGGAGATTGGATTTATACCCCGCCCTTCACAACCCAAAGGTGTCTCAGAGCGGCTTACAAACTCCTTTCCCTTCATTCTTTAGTAATCACGTTAGGTCAGCACAATGTTGTACATTCAGTATTGGGCCTTACTTAGCATGTTCTAGTGAGTCACTATTTTACTGCAAACACATAGATCTACAGCTTTTAAATAAGCAACAAATTTACCTTTTGTATCACCTACACGAATAGGTGTTGCAAACTGCCCGGTTGTAGTTATTTTGGTGTTTAACGAAATAACAATAGGCACACTCAGGTCAAACTGCATGGGTAACAGTGTCATCCTAAGTACAGTTACACCCACCTCAGGGCCTAACAATATATTATGATTTCCTTTGGGATGTCCCCAAATTGGACCGAGAGGTAGCAATGGCTAGCAAACCACCAGGAGATGGCAGGGCGGTGACACGGACGGATGCTGGTGTCAGACACAGTGTGACGTCTGATTTTTTTTCTCCTCCTGCCACTGCTCCGAGCGCTTAGACCTTCCTTCTGTTCACCCTGCTGGGAGCTGTGTGTGTACCGACAAGCCACACTTTGCATTTCCACAAAAGGGCAAATAATACTCCACTAGTAGTGATTTAAGGTTGAGACAGTGGTGCAGGAGAAGGTTTAAGCCCCCTTCTCTGTTGTCCTAATCCCAGTGGGGCCTGCACAGACTTGGGAAACACAAAACTTCAGAATGCACCTTTCCACTTGAACTGGGGGCATCCCCAGGGAAAAGCGAATGTGAAGTCAGGCACTAAACCCGTCGTCTTCAACAGACTTAGAAGGGTGTAACTCTGCTTAGGCTGCCCCTGTAACTCACTCCCATTGTAACCAGCAGGACTTACATGTACTTAACTTTTGCTGGATCGTACTAACTCTATTTCCTCAGGCTTTCTTTGTTTGAGCTTTTCTGTATGTCTCTCTCTTTTAAACCCAATAAATTGTAGAAGATCAATGTAGTTGGTCTTGGGTACAGGAAGCCGAACATGTGCAATTTCCCTGATTACGGAGGGGCTGCTGACAGAGAAGAGTGAGTTAAGTGGCAAGAGACCTTAAAAAGAATATTATAGCTTTGGGAAAAGTGCAGAAAAGGGCTACTCGAATGATAAAAGGGTTGGAACACTTTCCCTATGAGGAAAGGTTAAAGCGCTTAGGGCTCTTTAGCTTGGAGAAACGACGACTGAGGGGAGACATGATTGAGGTTTATAAGATTATGCATGGGAAAGAGCAGGTAGAGAAAGAGGTACTTTTCTCCCTTTCTCACAATACAAGAACTCATGGGCACTCCATGAAACTGCTGAGCGGTCGGGTTAGAACGGATAAAAGGAAGTACTTCTTCACCCAAAGAGTGATTAACACTTGGAATTCACTGCCACAGGAGGTGGTGGCGGCTACAAGCATGGACGGCTTCAAAAGGGAATTAGATAAGCATATGGAGCAGAGGTCCATCAGTGGCTATTAGCCACAAGGTATAGATAGGGGCTCTGGGGCAAGTGATGCTCTGTCTTCTTGGTGCTTGGGGGGGTCAACAGTGGGAGGGCTTCTAATGTCCTGGCCCCACTGGTGGACCTCCTGATGGCACTGGTATTTCTGGCCACTGTGTGATACAGAGTGTTGGACTGGATGGGCCTTTGGCCTGATCCAGCATCGGCATCTCTTATGTTCTTATGTTCCTCTATATGAAGCTGGAGGTGCAGTCTCTGTGGCTGAAGTGTGCAGGAAGCAGCCGGGAGGAGGAACCGGTGACAGGATCGGCCCCTTTGTGGCTTTGTGGTGTAGCCATAGGATTTAAAGGAGATGGATTGTGTTGTGTGAATTAAGCTAAGGTGAAAGATGATGACTGGAGAGAATTTCCCAAAGTTCCAACAGTGACCTACATACCCCATGAGCCATGCAATCCTCAAATGAGTACTTGAATTAATAGGGTGGGGTGGAGGCATATTCTGTGGACCAGCCATAGTTGCTCTGCCAGGTTCACTAGATTGGAACTGTTGCTAGTATTCAAGTAGTTGCAGCTGTTCTTTGACTCTGAGACCTTGGAAGGGGATGTGGAACGAATGCTGCCCCCAGCCCCGCCCTGTATTTAGCTTTTGATACATGCAGCAGAAATTGGATTATAGTGACTTTTATCACAGAATAGAATGTTGGGTGAATATTGGCTTGAATCCTGCATAATTTTAGGGTCAACCGCCTCATTCCATTTTCCAGATAAAGACACGCTTCATACGCATACCAAAACAGAACATTTTTGGCCAGGGGATTCTCATTAAGTTGCATTGTTATGATTTAGGCCTCTCTTGATTACTGGGAATAGGGTCTATCTCCATGTTTTGTTTTGCTTTGCTGACCAAAGCATTGCATGATGGAGATCAGAGAATCAATATCCCCGGCTGTTGGGGTATCGTATCCATCAGAGCAAGCGAGAAAAATAATTTATGTTTGCAGTTTGAATTTGGAGACTGAGAAAACTGAGAGCTTTTCCACTGGAGACCGCTATAGCCCCTGAGGTTACAAGAACAGCTCTTCAGCTGTCTGATATAGATCAGAAGTTTTGCTGCCTCTCTGCAGGAGCGTGCTTGTTTCTGCACATATGTGTGTGTGTGCATTATGTGCCATCAAGCTGCTTCCAACCTATGGTGACCCTATGAATTAATGACCTCCAAAAGATCCTATTGTTAATTAATAACCTTGTTCAGGTCTTGGAAAGCGACGGCCATGGCTTCCTTGATGGAGTCCATCCATCTCATGTTGGGTCCTCCCAGGCCTGTAGCCTGCGTGGGGCCCGTGGGGCCTGCCCCCCCTGCTGGTTTTGCGGCCCCCCTCCCCTGCTCCCCCTTTCCCCTCCCAAATCAGTGCTGCTGCTGCCGCCTCCTTCTCTGGCCCTGACTGTCAGGGTCCCGGCTCCGGCCACAGCCCTTCCTGCCTTGGCGGCGGGGCGGGCCCGCCTCCCCGCCCGCCCGAAAGCGGGGGCTGACCGGCTGGATGATGGAACTCTCTGCAGCCGCAGCCCGAGAGGGGAGAAGAGGCGAGGCGACCCCAGCAGCAACAGGCAGCGCCTCCGCCCGCGCGCCTCCGAGATGCAACGCGGGTGGTCCTCCTCACCACACGTGCGCCGGCCGTGCCGCTCCGCTCGTGGGAAGCGACAGGCCGGCCCCCGCCAAGGCAGGAAGGGCTGTGGCCGACCCGGGACACTGACAGTCAGGGCCAGAGAAGGGGGGGAGGGCATTATGCCATTCCCAGTGATGTGTGTGCGGTGCGCGCGCGCACACACACACACTCCGCCTCCCCCTTTCCCCAGGGCCTCCCCACTAGGAGGGCTTTAGCTACGGCCCTGGGTCCTCCTCTTTTCCTGCTGCCTTCAATCTTTCCTAGCATTATCGTCTTCTCATAATATGACCAAAGTACGAAAGCCTCAGTGTAGTTTTTTTAGTTTCCAGGGTTGATTTGATTTAGAACCCACTTATTTGTCTGCACACATATATTTGTAAATAAAACAAATACTGTAACAACACTCTAAGAGTCCAGCACTCTCCCTCATACAAAGGAAATTGAATCCTGTGGTGTCACCACTGGAGTTCTCACTGCTTGGGGAAGCAGGGAGCACTTAACAGTATGCATATAGAAGGAGGAGGAGGAGAGGAGAAGAAGAAGAAGAAAAGAAGAAGAGGAGAAGAAAAAGAAGAGAAGAAGAAAAGAAGAAGAAAAGAAGAAGAAGAAGAAGAGGAGGAGGAGAAGAAGAAGAAGAAGAAGAAGAAGAAGAAGAAGAAGAAATTGCCCTGACCTGGGTGGCCCAGGCTAGCCAATCCTCATTAGATCTCGGAAGCTAAGCAGGGTTGGTCCTGGTTAGTACTGGGATGGCAAACCACTGAGGAAATCCAAGGTTGCTATGTAGAGGAAGACAATGGCAAACTACCTCTGAATCTCTTTCCTTAAAAACCCCACAGGGTCACCATAAGTCAGCTACAACTTGAAAGCACTTTTTATCACTATAAATATATTGACACCATTGCCATCATCCAGCAAGGGCAATTCATGTGCTGAAGTAGATTTCCACATGCACATCCACACTTGGATCCTGTGTCTGCTTGCATCAGGTATGGGTCATATTTTTACCCACAGGGGACACATTCCTGCATCACGAACACTGCATATCATACTGGCACTGGTACCTGTTGGTTTTGCAACACCTTCCTCTCCCATCCAATAAGTGATCAGCTTTTTAGTGCCGACTCATTATATATTTGGTAGGGGAATTCTCGCACATAGCAGTAGGTATGTCATGTGCAAGGATTTCTGTGAGAGGACCATAGTGTCTCCATGTTCATTGCTTATAAAATGGAAATAATTCATAGCTAGAAAATACAATCTGTGCATGCACTGTCTGATTGTTAAGACCTACATTTGGCAGTTAAAATGCTTATCAGTTCACCTTTTTTTACTGATCAATAGAGAAAGGCCCCATTTGTGATGGTTTGCAAATGCAAATCAAATTGTTGAAGCTGGAAGTCTCAAAAGGATCTCTGCCTTTTATGGATTTCCCCCCTACAACTGAATCCATGTGCAAGTAGAGATTTAGATTTAGAGCTAGTTCTTATCCAGAAATTTACACTTGGACTGTATTTACTGCCCGTAAATATCTCTGCAAGGAAGAAAATGGAGAAACTCTGGACAATAATATATATACAATATCAGTGCATTTCTAAAATAGTGTGTTAATCTTTAACAGTGCAATCTACAAAGCACTCAAGCCACTGTACTCAAACTTAACACAGTTTACAGGGCACACGACCATAGTAGGTTAGGCAGATGCCAGCAGAGCACCCTTGCCTGGATCAAAGTTGACCCATGCTGGTGTTAACACCAGTACCTCTATACAGAAAGTCCAATTCCCTGAACTACACGCTCAAGAATACTGGGGCAAGAAAGGGAAGGAACTGCATAGCTCTTCCAAGTGCTGAACAGGGCAGGGGAGAACAGACTGGGCTTTTGGCATTCCCATCTTCCTTGCTTGTGTGTTCCGGCATATCTTCCTGCAGATTTAGACTGCAGGTTTTTATGCGGACACAAAGCAATGTAATATTGAATCGTCCACTAGAGGGAGCAAAACAAATGAGGAACAGGGGGAAAAGCCCCTGAAGCAACAGGAACGCACAAGCAAGGAAAATGAGGATGCAGAAGAGTCCGATGTCCTCTAGAATGTAGATAATATTAGAGGACACTAAAGAACAGCAGACTGTTTGCACTGCAGAAGGACCTGTGGGGAGGATGAGAGGAGAGGTTGTTGTGTGTGTTTGTGGGCAGCCGTAGCTGCATTCACACTGTCCTTCCACTGGAGAGTCAGCAAATTTAAGATAAGGGATTTACGGATCACAGGCAAGTGATGGCTCAGAATACGCATTAGCACCGGTGCTCCTTGATGAGTCGCAGCATCAGCAGACTCATGGGATTTATCTATGGTTGGACCTTAGTACTTCAGATTGCAGACAGCGAACCAAATTTAAATTTTGAAAAAACCCTCCCAACATATTAGAAAAACTAGCGTGGCTTCAAAAAGACGAGTATAAAACCTTTGTTTCCCTGACATGCTAGATTTCTAGGTGCAAGTTTTAAAAAATAAGATGCAGGGGAACATTCAAATGTTCTGAAGTGGTCTATTCCAGGAACAGCTGTATCGCAGGAATCTGTCGATTGTATAGCTTGGTTCTACATTTGGCCTTACCTGCAATACTTAGGGAAACGAACAGCTAGACTCGAGTCCAGTAACCCCCTAGAGACCAACAAGATTTTATGGGTATAAGCTTTCAAGAGCTGAAGCTTTGACTCTCTAAAGATAATACCCTGGAAATCTGGTTTATCTCTAAGGGCCTACTGGACTTGAATCCAGCTCTTTGGCTGCAGATCAACAAGGTTACCCTCTGAAACTGGGGAAAGGAATGTAGTAGCCCCAATGGAAGTACAAAAACTTATTTTCTATTGGCTTCCACAGATGTAAACTGGGATATGTGCAAGTATGCTGGCTTAAGTGACTTGTGGATCGCCACCCTATCAATGTGTATTCTTTCTCGGATCACCAGTTCTGTTTAATGTTGGCTTTCTCTGCGCGTCCTGGAGTTCCTCGATGTAGTCCTTTGCTTGTAGTCTTCTCCAGATCCCAGATCCACCACATCCTGATAGTTTGGGAATTCCTGAGGTAGTGGAAACTCTTCTCCTGACGAATGAGTCCGGTGCCCAAACACCCTTTCTTGCAGCTCTGCAATGTCGTTCCTGATGTCTGCCATCATCAGCAACAGGAAGTCGAAAGAACCTGGCGGCCCCTACAAAATGTTCCAAGTATAATAAAGAAGTTACTAGTCCTTCATGGTCCTGGGGGCCTTTAAATTTTCAAAGCCCCATTTTGGAAAGGTGTCATCAGAGAAGCATACATGAATAATTGAATTTAGAGGCCTGAAATAAAAATATCCTGACATGAATGCAAATCTCAAACAGACATGGGGCTTTTCGGCATTCTCAATTTTCCTCGCTTGTGTTGCTTTGGGTTCTTTTCTGTTCTGTACTTTCTCCCTCTGGTGGCTGATTTGATATTATATCACTTTATGTTTGGCATAAAAACTTGCAGTTAAATCGTTGGGGAGATATGCCTGCTATAAAGCCATGTAATATCGAATTAACCACTAGAGGCAGCAAAACACATGTGGAACACACACACCCCGCCGAAGCAACAGGAACACACAAGCGAGGACTATGAGAATGCAAAGAAGCCCACGATTCAATGTGTCAGACTTTTCCCTCCTCATAGCTGAATGACTTAATGCAGAATCAAGAGGGGGTGTGTGTGAAAAGAGAAAACCTTAAAAAAAGGTGGCTGAATTTTATGATGTTAACTTCTGCCTACTAAGTAATTCCAGCAATTTAAAGGAAAAATAAAGCATGGATTTATCTGGAGCAAAACAAACACACAGGCGCCCACACACTGTCAATCCCATCAATTCAGAGCTCCACAAATGCTTCAGAGAAGGTTCCAAAGCACATATGGAGGCTGCTCCACTTGCTGTAATGGAAGTAGGAAGAGAGATGGCACGTGTGACGGGAGTTCCCCTAGTGAAAGACATGGGGGGCAGCCTTGGAGGCAGGGAAGTGCTGGCCCTATGCATACCCCCGATAAAAGCATGATTATTCATTCAGCTGTGGCTTGCTAATGAACCCCCAGTAACCATCAGTTTTAGTAAGGGTTATGGTATCAGCCTGTGACAGTTCCTGCCTGTTCGTTCTTAAGAGACTGGGATTGAATAAATTACTCACAGGGGATCCTTTTTCTCCAGGTGCGCCTCTCTCGCCCTGTAACAAACACCGTTCTGTTAAATCTGCATGGAACCACAACAGGTAGACTTATTCCACAATGAGGCTCTTGTTTGCGTACAAAAGGAGCATTCAGGCCATGGTTTTTGCATACAACGACCTCTCTAGGGAGCGTCTCTCAATCTCACTAAACAAAATCAGTTTGCTGCTGATCAGCTACCTTTTCAGCCAAACCCCACAGCCAACGTGTTTCTGCCACAAGTAAGACTTTAAGTGCAAGTTAGGGAAGTTACTGGGAAGCTAGTGGCATTCAGTTCAGTGGGACTTCCTTCCCAGAAAGGGGACTTTAGCATTGCAGCCTTCATTTCATTCACCATTTAATCAAGTATCATATTTTCTACTCCAATCCGTAACCCTTTTGCAAGACTTCAGATCACTTAATCAGGCTTTGAACATATTTTGACAGGTCCAGTAGCACCTTAGAGGCCAACGAGAGTTTCAGGGTAAAAACTTTGGAGGAGCAAAGCTCCCTTCATGAGACACGAGCGAAGTGGAAATGTAGATCTGAGTCCTTTGATCCTAGTCAGAAGGTGTCTCTTAAGGGGCTACTGGACTCAGATCTAACTGTTCTATTGCAGGCCAACCCAGCTACCCTCTGAAAGATACTTTACAAAAGGGAAGGAACCCTTAAACAACCTAAAGGTATCAGAATTGGAAGTATATTGAATCAAAACAAGAAGAAAAAGAAGAAGAGGAGGAGGAGGAGTTGTTGTTTTTTATACCCTGCTTTTCTCTACCTTAAGGAGTCTAAAAGTGTCATACAATCATCTTCCCTTCCTCTCCTCAGAACAGGCAGCCTGTGAGGTAGGTGAGGCTGAGAGAATTCTGAGAAGATGGTAACTGGCCCAAGGTCGCCCAGCGGGCTTCATGTGCAGGAATGGGGAGTCAAACCCGGTTCTCCAGATCCACTGCTCTTAACCACTACAGTTTGGTGTAGTGGTTAGGAGCGCGGACTCTAATCTGGGAGAACCGGGTTCGATTCCCCACTCCTGCACATGCAGCTTCTGGTGTCACCTTGGGTCGGTCACAAGTTTTCTCAGAGCTGTTCTCTCAAGGGCAGTTCTCGAAAGGGCTCTCTCAGCCCCACCTACCTCACAGGGTGTCTGTTGTGGGGAGGGGAAGGGAAAGCAGATTGTAAACCACTCTGAGACTCCTTCAGGTAGTGAAGGGCAGGGTATAAATCCAATCTCTTCTTCTTCTTCTTCTTCTACACCATGCTGGCTCTCATCATATAAATTAATTTTAACTTCAGGATGGTAGTCATGTTGATCTGCAGTATAAGAGAAGAGCAAGAATCGAGCCCAGTAGCAGCTCAATGACCAACAAGGTTTCCAGGGAATAAGCTTTGGAGAGTCACAGCTCCCTTTATACGATCCCTACTTGTATCTGACGAAGGGAGCTTTGACCCTCGAACGTTTATTCCCCAAAAATCTTGTTAGTCTCTAAGATGCTGTCTCGCTCTTCTAGTTTTATGTCTCACCAGCAAAGTTTTAGGCTGAAAATATTTCCAAATGATGTGAAAGACAGATAATAAAAAACAAAGCCTCTAAAGGCAGTCTGTCGAACCTTCTCCTCCTCCAGACATTTTTGAGAAGGAACAGCCCCAACTGCAGCTCAAACTCTGGATCGGTGCAGTACAATTCTGCTGCAGTGCTGTACATCGAATGGCTCGAGCTTGTAGCTTGCTTATGATTTTACAACAGGATTTGGGACCCGGAGGGACTTTCAGGATGTCAGGTGGGGGATTCATTCTGGGTGCCATCACCCAGGAAGGGAACAGCTCCGTCAGCAAGGAAGTTTCCTAATGGCGATTAGGTCAGAGCGGGCCATGTAGTACGCCTGCCTCACATAAACGCGCTTCAGACACTTTCACACACGCTGAATAATGAACTTTCAATCCACTTTTTATTTATTTATTTAAAATACTTATTAGCCTCTTTTTCTCCTTACAGAGCTCAAGGTGGCTTGTGATACATACAAACATTAGGAAAATACGAAACCAAAATTTTTAAATCACAACTTAGGACTGTTTTAAATAAATGCAGCCCTAAATCAAAGTCTCCAGCTGCCTCCTGAAGGTCAAAAGTGAGGGGCCAGGCATACCACCCTGGGAAGGCTCTTCCATGATCATGGGGCCACCACTGAAAAGTCCCTCTCTCGTGTACCCAATGCACTTTAGTGATTGTTTGCAAGTGGATTTTGCCGTCTCGCACAGTAAAATCCAACAGCAAAGTGCACTGAAAGTGGATTGAAAGTGCGTTACTCGGTATGCGTGAAAGTCTCCCTCCCTGGTCTGATCAGTGATGGGACCCTGTGTGCTATTTATTTATTTAGACATTTTTACCCCGCCCTCCCTGCAAGCGGGCTCAGGGCGGCTTACAAGGGGCATACGCCCATACATAAAACCAGATAAAACAATAAAATCAAGGATAATAACAACAATAACAATAGTAAAGTGCTTATTATTAACAAGATGGTCTTGTGTGGTTTTGATGGCCTCTTCAGATCCTCCCCATTGGGGTAACACTGTCCAGCAGAAAGTTCAGGCCATTCCCACATTGTCAGTGCCAGGCAATTTGTGGCGGAACTTCCAAGGGTGATTCCTTATCTCGATGGTATTGCCACCGTTGGTGGTGGTGGCAGCGGCGGCCCCTATGCAAAAGCCTGGCGGAAGAGCTCCGTCTTACAGGCCCTATCCAGTACAACAGACTGCAATTACTTTGGCCCTGCCTTCACCTCAACCCCCCCCCAACTTTAAAGAAGCCGTCTGACATATCACAAGAAATGAAAAGATACTTTCTGGGGTGAGGGGGAATAAGATTAGTTTGCTGACCTTTGCCCCGTCTCTCCCTGGTGCCCCCGGAGGGCCCTGCAAAACAGAAACAGAGTCCTCAAAAAAACAACAACCATGCAATGGTACAAGCAACACACAATCTATATGCATACTTATCACACGGAGGTACAATACTGACCACAGGGCCCCTTCTGCCTTGCTTGATATGGGATAGGTCTGGAGAGGGCCCCATAGGCCCCATTGGTCCTCTAGGGCCCGGCAGACCTGGAGTCCCAGGGGAGCCAGGATATCCGGGGCCCCCTTTTGGCCCTGGGGCACCTGCAACCAAAGGGAGAGAGTTAAAGTTGTCAGCGGAGGCAGTCGGACAGTTTTGGACTAGACAGCATTGGGCAGACTGGTAAAAGCCTAGCTTTGCGAGTGGGGGTGAAAAGTAGGCTCAGCAAAAACAGAGCCCGACTACAGGCAGGGAGGGCCTAAGTCTAAAAGAAGGGGAGAGCCCAAGTATGTACTTGGCGATGGAAAGTGCCGTCAAGTCACAGCCGACTTACGGTGACCTCATAGGGTTTTCAGGGCAAGAGATGCACAGAGGTGGTCGGCCATTGCCTGCCTCTGCACAGGAACCCGGGACTTCCATGGAGGTTTGCCATCCAAGTACACGGCGTGGGACCCACATATCTGAGGGACCGCCTCTTCCCATATACGCCCCGAAGAGCGTTACGCTGTACGGATCAACACCTCCTGGTCGTTCCTGGCCCAAAGGACGTCCGTCTTGCCTTGACCAGGGCCAGGGCTTTCTCTGCCCTGGCCCCTGCCTGGTGGAACATGCTCCCAGTCGAGATTAGGGCCCTGCAGGATGGTGTTGAGAGCCAGTTTGGTGTAGTGGTTAAGTGCGCGGATTCTAATCTGGGAGAACCGGGTTTGATTCCCCACTCCTCCACTTGCACCTGCTGATGTGGCCTTCGGTCAGTCACAAGTTCTCTCAGAGCTGTTCTCTCAAGGGCTGTCTCAGCCCCACCCACCTCACAGGGTGTCTGCTGTGGGGAGGGGAAGGGAAAGGAGTTTGTAAGCTGCTCTGAGACTCCAAGTGAAGGGCGGGGTAAATTGTTCCTCCAGGCATTTGGTCGAGGCAGTGGACGTCTCTATATGGCCTCCCTGAGGTCGTTGTCACCTATCCATCTATTAACCCAAATAATATGCTAAAGAACCGTACAACCGGTGACAGTCAGAAGTGTGATTAAGTTTTAATGTTGTTATTATTTGAATTTCTAACTTGTTTAATTTTAATTGTATTTCTTGTACTGTTTTTATGATGTTACCCGCCCTGAGCCCGTTTACGAGATGGGTGGGCTACAAATAATAATAACAAAAACAACAGCAGCAGCAGCAGCAACAACAACCAGGGTGAACCCTGCTTAGCTTCCTGAGATCTGACAAGATTGGGCCACCCAGCTCAGGGTAAGTATATACTTACACACTGCAAAATCATCATCATCAAAAGTTATCAAATTAACAAATGTGTTCAAATCACAGAAGAAATCTGCAAGCATAAATAGTTCACTATGCTGGTTGCTGTTACACGGCACACTGTGTGAAAGGACGGCCAGTGGTCCAACGAGACCTCCAAGGCTTCATTCGCATACAGCAGAGTGGGGGTGGAAGGACACTGTGTTGGATTAGATCATACCGTGCGTCCCGGGCCATGCCCACTCCAGGCTGTGGGGGGCCGGGCAATTTTGAATGTTCACTCATAGTAAAAAACAACAACTCTCCTTCCTATACAAATCATGTTGAAAATTAACACAGTAGGAAGAAAGGTTTCCCAGTCCTTTTCCTGATACTTTATAGTTACAGGCAGTTTAAAACAAACATGAGGGAACATTCAGAAATGGAAGGAAAAACCCTCCTCTGCCAATTGGAGTGTAACAGTCTACTGGGATGCCCTTACAATCTCACTGTAATATATTACTAATAGAAATAATGCCTGTTGCGGAAATAAATACAACGGGATCTAGAAAGAGGCTCTGGGAGAGTGCTCTGGCTTTGGGCAAACAGTGTCAGTTTCCTGTGGCGACCTCAGCAGGGTTTAATGACAGAGTCCACTGTTTTCTCCAGAGGGATTGATCTCTGCTACCTGAAGAGCATTGGTATGTTTGAGTTATCTGTAGCCCTCACCTGGAGAGTGGTAACCATTGTTACCCATTCTCCTCTCTCCTTTGAGGTATGTTATGCAACTGAAAATTCCAACTGCCTTGCGGGGGGGGAGGGGAGTTTGAGGTGTGGAATGGACTGAAGTCCAATCAGCTTCCATATGCAAAAGACCAGGTTGTCGCAGCAGTTGTGGTGTGGGAGGGACCCGGGCTTTGCCTTCTGATTGGTGGCGATATATGCTGAGGAGCAGTGCCATCAGCCATACACTAAGGGAGTGCATTTTAGAATTAGAACTTTGGCACCCACTATTCAATTATATATAAGGAGAGATAGAAGAAGAAGAAGAGGAGGAGGAGATTGGATTTATACCCCGCCCTTCACTTGGAGTCTCAGACCGGCTTACAGACTCCTTTCCCTTCCCCTCCCCACAACAGACACCCTGTGAGGTGGGTGGGGCTGAGAGAGCTCTGACACAAACTGCTCTTTCTCAAGGACAGCTGTGCCAGAGCTTGTGACTGACCCAAGGTCACATCAGCAGGTGCAAGTGGAGGAGTGGGGTCTATAGTGTCTCTTTATGGCTCAGCTGATTTCCATTGGCTGAGGGAAGAGCCTCTCCACTCCTAGAGAGGAAAGCACACTCAGAAGAAGCCATTTTGTCTTGCATCCTTAATGAACTGTAAAGGGCTAAAGTATCCTGTCTCAGAGCCACCCTGGAGTGTGTGCCCTCCTCACCACATGGCGTTCCCTCTCTTGTGCATATTAGGCATTGAAAGCCACTTAATGGGCACTTTCACATACTACGTTTCAAAAGACCTTGCCTTTGCTTCCTCCTTGTCCTCATTATAGCCCTCTGAGGTAGATAAGGCTGAGGGAGAGTGACCGGGCCACGGTCACCTAGTGAGCTTTGTGGCTGAGATGGGAAACAGAGGACCTTAAAAAAAGAAGGACTTAGTCCGTAGCCTTGTTAGCATAATGGTCAATCTGGCCCTGAGGTGGTAATATTTGTGACTGACGAATGGGGTTGTATGAAAACAACAAGAAGCAATACCACTGATGCAACCCATATTTTGCCCCAAGTTCAATTGCTGGGAATACTAAAACAGGCTTCACGCCTGGCTAGCTGGATTTGGATTAGAAGAAGACCTGCTTAGAACTGGAAGCAGAGATACTTATCAGCTGGGCACAACCACCACCACCCATCAATGAAGACTATGAATCACAGCTAGAAACGTTTCTTTGCAGTTCCCAGCCACTTATAACTGTTCATCCCAAGCTATAGCTTGGGATGGATGGTTTTCAGTTGGGAGAGCAGAAGAACTTAAGGCCTTCAGCACCTCGGACAGCTCACGAAATGGAGGGGGGGAAACCAGAAGGAAGAAGTCAAGCTCTCAGGGCATCGCTCACTGGTAATGTTTGGTAAAAGAAATGTATGACGCGAAACATCCAGCATTTCTATGCACTCTCAGGTGGCAGCTCTTTCAGTGCAGCACGGAAATGCTAAAGGTGATGGCACTGCCCCTTTCTTCTTAACATCTCCTTGGAGAGGTGTTTACATGTGCGTGCAGGGAAGATGTATACAGTGATGCCAAGCGTTTTTTTTAATCACTAAATAGTGGTGCTGACAAGGCAAAAATCAAGTCTGAAAGCAATATATGTATATATCAAAAACCAGCAATTAAAAAACAAGCAAGGAGGAGGGCCGGTCAGTAGCCCTGTTTGCAAGTTACGGTGAACGCACATACAGTCCGTGGACTGTGTACACTTGCTTATTCTTTATATGTGCATTGAGTCATTCTCATATCATGTTTAATGCATGTACAGCTCAAAATGTGATTTAAGCACCATCTTTATTCAGGTACTAGTCCCTGGTTTCATTTTGTTTAATAAACTTTTTATTCAAGATAAGACAAACAATTTATACAACTATCAGTATCTTTTTTTTTGTTAACGAGTACTGTAATACAAGAATAAACATAAGTACATAAATAGATAAGCTGTCGTCAAATTGCACAAACTCAGATCATAAGCAAAGTATAATTCTGTGTGTGTGTTATGCGTTTTTAATGTGCTAGGTGAATAGGTAGGTGCTCGAACTAAGCCTTACCTACGGTTAGAAACGAAGTCATTCAATATATGCAGGGTTGGATGGTATTAGTTCGTGTTCTGTCATGTACTGAATAAGTGGGAACCAAGTTTTGACAAACTTGGATTGTGTGATTGATTTCCTGCGTGAAGTGTTGTGAAAGTGAAAAGGTGTTGGTTCTAACTTACACACAAAAAAAGTACACCCGTACGGGTAGGATGCACATGCACTCACTGTAACATGTGAACAAGGCTACCTGTGGGTACACCAGATGAAACAGAGAAGTCTTCAACAGCTAGCAGAGGACAATGACCGAGGGGGATAGACAGATCTCCCTGGAGAGGGAATCCCAGAATTCTGGTGCCACAACCAAGAAGGCTACTATTCATCTAACCTCAGAAGGCAGGGGCATCTGAGGCCAGGGTACTAAACGTGATCGTAATGGTCAGGTAAGCTCACATGGGACCGGACAGCCCTTAGGACATGCAGTGATATAGCTTTGCACCAGTTCCCTGTCTTGAATATGTTTAATACATGAAGCTGCCCTATACAGAATCAGACCCTTGGTCTACCAGTGTCAGTATTGTCTACTCAGACTGGCAGCAGCTCTCCAGGGTCTCAGGCTGAGGTCTTTCACTTCACCTACCACCCAGTCCTTTCAACTGAAGATGGTGGGGAGACTGGGGACTAAAACCTGGGACTAGTGGTGTACAATTTTTTGAAACCAGTATTTTTCCATTTGCGTCTATCGGACCTGGGGAGGAAAAATTAGAGATTCCTGAAAAATCCTGGAACCCAAAACTGGTACAGTATTCGGGTCCAGGATTTTCTAGAAATCCCAATTTTTTCCAGGTCCAATGGACCTGAGAAGAAAAATACCATTTTTTTAAAAAAAGCCAACCCAATCCTGGGGCTGGCTTGGCTTCTTCTGCAGCCCGGTTTAAACTGGGCTGCACAAGGCAGCAGGAATAGTCTGCTCCCCACCAACACAGCTGATCCTCAGGCTGTTTTCTGCAGTCCCTTTGAACTTTAAAGGGACTGCAGTAGAAGCCTGACAAACAGCTGAGCATTGGGAGCAATCCATTGTTTTTGGATAATTCCCAGATATATCCAGGATTTTTTTAGGGTTTTCCCCCCCAGAGAAAACCCAGATACATTTGGGATGTTGAAACATACCCAGAGAATACTGATAAGTGGTTTTTTGGGGGGCATATTTTCAGCTTGGGTAGATCCAAACGCACACCCCTAACTGGGACCTTCTGCTTGGAAAGCAAATGCTCTACCACTGAGCCACACCCCAGTTTAGTGCAGTGGTTAAGAGCGCGGACTCTGATGTGGGAGGACCGGGTTTGATTCCCCACTCCTCCACATGCACCTCCTGGTGTGACCTTGGGTCAGTTACAAGTTATTTCAGAGTTGTTCTCTCAAGAGCAGTCCTCGAAAGAGCTCTCTCAGCCCCGCCTGGCTCACAGGGTGACTATTGTGGGGAGGGGAACGGAAAGGAGATTGTAAGCCGCTCTGAGACTCCCAGTGAAGGGCGGGGTATACATCCAGGCTCTTCTTTTGGCTTAAACTGGGCTGCTACCCATGGGAAGACAGCCACATGTGCTCAGCTAGCATGCCACAATTCCATGGCACACCTGCTTTGCAGGGGCTCCTCCAGATGACCTGAGTCTCACCAGATCAGGGTATGCTGATGGTGGCCATGCCATGCTTGAAACACTTGGTGCAGCACATTTTCAGACCAGCAACCCCTCTGTGCATTTTCATGCAGTACAGTCCTATGATAGGGCCCGCAATCCCATCATGGAAATTTGCGATAACAAACCAGGAAGATCCCATGAAGGTGGAAGCCAGAGATGTCCCCCAGTTGCAGAATATACACTTTGGTGCCGGGTTAATGCTTGGCTGTTTTTTACCAGACATTCTGCTAATCTGATTGGTGGTTGGTTGAGGCTGCTGAGAAAGAGGAGGGTTCCCTTGCTTCCATTGGTATCAGCCTCAGTCATTCCTGTTTTTAATGCTTTCTGCTCAGAGGCTGTTTAAGATATATATATAGTTTATTAATTAGCCAAGCCATTTGTATCGCTTAGTCTCTAACAGATTTGGCACCCAAGAAAACGTAAAATTTAAAAATTTAATGCTGCTGCTTTTTAATTAATTTAATTGGCTACTTTACTGATGTATATTTTCACTGACTGGTAAAGCTGTAAGCCAGTAAACCAATTAAACAACAGAATAATGCTTCTTAAGGGGGAACTTCTTGCGGAAAACAGCACTATTTCATAAAATGTCCCAGCAGAATCTTGTGCATGCTTCAAGAAACAAATGGTGGTTTTTAGCCTTGTCTTGGCGAGGGTGCTGTGGCTCAGTGATAGGGCATCTGCTTGGCCTGCAGAAGGTCCCAGGTTCAATCCCGGGCATCTCCAGTTTAATGGGGCCAGGTAGTAGATGATATAGAGGAGCTGGACTTGAGGCCCTGGAGAGCTGCTGCCAGTCTGAGTAGATAATACTGAACTTAGTGGACCAGTGGTCTGATTCAGTAAAAGGCAGCTTCACATGTATTCACGTGTCTAAACTTTCTACTGCCCATCTGCTGGAGCCAGCCTGATGGCCAAATTACAAGAAACTTTTGGCCTCCATGCATAACTTACTTATCCAAGTGCTGCAGGGCCCAATTTGGATTGGAACAGAGTTGCTGGGGAAGGAAGGCCTCCAGCCTCCCCCACCCCATTTCCCTGAAGTATTTAAGAGTACACACAGCCCCTGCAACAGGGCAAAAAAATCTCCCCCGGGGTTGTTTAGGAATCCTGATACAGATGGCTCGAATTAAAGAGATGTTTCTGTTCATGCCCATCATCTACCCAACACTGGGACTGGTGGGGTGTTGTGGATAAAGCACTGAGCTTGTTCTCGGGAGAGCAGACTTTTAAACCCCCCCCATCAACCCCACTGGATTGCCTCGGTGAGCCACTGACTCTCAGTATAACCAACTTCACAGGGTTGTTGTGAAATCAAATGGAATAATTCCACCTATTCTGTCCTGAGTTCCTTGGCTTTTTGGCTCCCCCCCCATAACCCTCTTAAATACAGGAACAATCTGCTCTGTTGCCTTACCTGGAGGCCCCCGATCACCTGGTTGTCCAGGGGGACCTGCTATATAGGCATTGGATGCGAGCACCTTTTCCCCAGTGATTGGTTTGCTAAGGTCAGCAGCATTGTTTGGGAGCAAAGCAACCTGGGAAGAAGAGAGAAGAACACAGCCTCAGCCAAAAGCTGCTCAGCCAGCACAAATTACATCCGAAAGCAAGAAATTGCAAGTAGATAAATAGGTACCACTTCAGTGGGAAGGTAACAGCGTTCCGTGTGCCTTGGTGTTTAGTCATGCCGGCCACATGATCACGGAAACATCTTCGGACAGCGCTGGCTCTTCGGCTTTGAAACGCATATGAGCACCGCAACCCTAGAGTCGGGCTCGACTGGCTTTCGAGCAAGGGAACCTTTACCTTTACCTAAGGGGGTGGTATCTGAACCCACAGTGGTTGAAGACAGTGCCTTCTCATCACAGCTGACACAGCGACCCCATTGGGTTTTCAAGGCAAGAGGCGGACAGAGGTCGTTTGCCATTGCCTGCCTCTGTGTAGTGACTCTGGACTTCCTTGGGAGTCTCCCATCCAAGTACTAACCAGAGCTAACCCTGCTTAGCTTCCAAGATCTGATGAGATCCGGCTAGTCTGGGCTATCCAGGTCAGGGTAAACCTGTGTAAAATATCTCTGGAGAATTCCCTCATCTAGGATTTGAACGTAGGACTAAGTTGAGTGCTTCTGGTTTCTGAAAGAAGTGCAGTTCTGGAGCTCACTGGGTGATCTAAGCCAGCTGCTCTGGCTTTGCCCAGCCTACCTCACAGGGTAGTTGTGAGGATAAAAATGGCATAACCCCCCTGTGTTTCTTGGAGGAAGAGCAGCATGCAGATGTTATCAAATGAAAGTATTAACAACAGTCTGGAATAAAGGGCTTGTTCTGTCTTTTATACCTGGATATAGAACCATAGAGTTGAAAGGGGCCATAGAGGCCATCTAGTCCAACCCCCTGCTCAATGCAGGATCAGCCTAGATCATCCCTGACAAGTGTTTGTCCAGCTGCTGCATAAAGACTGCCCATGAGGGAGCGCTCACTACAGTATACTACAGATACACAGATATACTGCCTGGCATGCTCAATGTGAATTCAAATAGGCATGTGTTCCTTAAAAAAAAAACCCTCTGAAACGAAAACCCAATTCTTTCTTGCTTCTTTCTTTTTAAAGAGACACACACCTAATTTTATACACATGTATCCCTCACCATACTTGATGGGGCTGCATATATCTTTTTTACTTAGTTACATATATCCGAGCACAAAAACCAAACTGAGAACTGCCCTTCATTGCCAGAGGGCTTCAGGAGTCAGGGGTTCTCGATCTGGCCCTGAGTTCAAATCACAGCTGAATTACAAGCCCCAGGAGGCCAACTGATTACGGACTTAAAAAAAATTAGAGTTACCCCAATGTTCCACTAAATTTTAATGTGAAGGTGAATATGCACATCTGACTTATGCCAGTGCTGCCTACGCATTCCTCTTATTCCAGTGGGCAATGGTGCCCCAAAGACACCCCAAGAGTCTTCCTCAACCCTGTTTCTTGAACTGTTATATTCAAATGGAGGTGCTGGAGATGGATCCCAAGGGCTTCTGTGAGCTGATCATGTGCGTGGGAACAAGATCCTGGGATACGGGTGGACTGTAAACTAAACATGAGCAGCCGGTGTGATGCAGTGGCAAAAAAGGCTAATGCAGTCTAGGGGTATATCAACAGAGGCATAACATACAAATCACAAGATGCCATAGTCCCACTGTACACTGCACTGGTCAGGGAGCACCTGGAGGACTGTGTGCAGTTCTGGAGGCATCACTTCAGACAGGATGCGGACAGAACGGAGCGGGTGCAGAGGAGAGTGACAAGGATGATCGGGGGCCTGGAGACCAAGCCCTATGAGGAAAGGCTGAGGGACGTTGGGAGTGTTCAGTCTGGAGAACAGGAGGCGGAGGGGGGACATAGGGGGGACATAATTGCTCTCTTGAAGTATCTGAAGGGCTGTCACTTAGAGGGGGGCAGGGAGCTGTTCCTGTTGGCAGCAGAGGAGAGGACTCATGATAATGGTTTTAAATTACAGGCGGGAAGGTACTGGCTGGATATTACGGGGAAAAAATTATAGTAATCGGCTGCCTAGGGAGTTGGTGAGCTCCCCTTCACTGGCAGTCTTTAAGCAGCGGCAGAACGCACACTTGTCAGGGATGCTCTAGGCTGATGCTGCCTTGAGCAGGGGGGTTGGACTGGACAGCTTCTATGGCCCCTTCCAACTCTATGATTCTATGTTCAGGATGGTTTTCATTTTCAAATAGTTGGAATACTTAAGAGTATGAGAAGACTTGCCCTCCCACCCCGGGGGGGGGGGGCATGCACGCAGAGGCATTCTCAATTGCACAGCCAGCCCACTTATCTGTACCAGATAGCACAGATGCTCTCACTAAGGTCACCCAGATGCCAACCTCTTGAGTCAGCCTGGCCTGGAAGCACATGAAATGTGTGCACAGTCAGCGGCCCTCTCTCTCTCTCTCTCTCTCTCTCTCTCTCTCTCTCTCTGCTGGAAGCACGCTCTCCAATATCCCCTGGAAAGAAGACTCTGCCTCCCGTGCCAAGCCCTGTGCTTTCGACGTCTAGTGCTATCCTCTTCACTGGAGATTAACAACAGGTTCGGACTCGAGTTCTGCTCCATCCCACTTTCTTAGTTCGGGCTTGGAACTGCTGTCCAAAATGACCTCACTCCTGTCTTTCCTCATGCACTATTTTCTCCCCGTAAGGCTGCAAACCTTCCTAAGGGATAGGCGCAGAGGGACGACAGTTGCGGAGACGAGACAGGATCCTTGCCGTCACCTGCCATCTTGCATCGTAACCCTGAAGACATTCCGCGAGGAAACTTGCTGACTGGGCTCTGGGACGGGATGCCCAGGGTCTGGTTTTAATGCTGACTTCTAATTAGAGACATACCGACGTGCGTCTCTGAGTGAACGCATGTGCACAGGGGTACTCACTTTTCCCACACATGGCATTGCTTGCATGGACAGATTGCTCGCTATTTATTTCTTTTGGCAAGAGGTTCCTTCAGACTAGTTTAGCAACTCTGTCAAGGGGATGGTGGGAAAGGAGGAGGAAAACCAGAGGTTTTCGTAACTGCCTACCTTGGGGGAATGCTGTCCATGTTTTCCTTTTTCCCCGGTGAGGAAAGCATTTGTGCCTCCCACAGAATTCCTGGGCGTTGTAGAGAATCCTGTGGGCATTTTCTAGGGCTCAAACTCATTTCACGCAAGAGTGCCAAGATCTACTGGGCATCACCGTCACCCTGCATGAAGCAACCCAGCATTCCTCTGTGGCTCTGGGTATACCGCAGGAAGAGAACCAGTAATGGTGGACAAGCACTGTGCCAAGGAAACTTGTCTGCTCCCATTACTGATTTTCTAACTGATGAACCCTAATAAACTCTCAAGGAACCTCAGGGATCTCTGGAACACTGTTTGGAAAACACTGTAACCCCCCACCACACAAACACTCTTCATTTACCAGTACTATTTCAATACTGGTCTTTGTTTCTCCTGCCTGAGTAGGGTTACCAGGACTTCCACCATGGCGGGAGGCCTCCTGCCGATTGTCCCTGTTGTCCACAGCTGCTCCAAAGAGCAGTGAGAGAAAATTAAAGAAAGAAAAAACCACCAGCAGCTTCTATGCCGGGGGAAAGAAATATTCGATGTATTGATGTATGTCATATATGCTACATTATGCATTGTTTGAGTTATATGGAAGTAGGATTAAATACTTCAATTTAAAAAAAAACCCCAGCTTCTATGCCGGTACATCACTTCTGGGCATGACAATGAGTCATTCTAGGAATCGTTAGAAACTCTATTTATGTATTTATTTTATTTCATTTATACCCCGCCCTCCCTGCACGCAGGCTCAGGGCGGCTTACACAGGCACAAAAGTGCGGTAAAAATACAAGAAGTTAAAACAATTAAGGCACAAGTGCAGTAAAAGTCAACGGTTAAAACAGTTTAGGCAAAAATGCACATCTCACAGGATACATAAATGACTACAATACTTACTCCCTATTGCATATCCCAATGGGGTCCAAAAAAAGGGGGGGGGATGCCATGGGCCACGATGTTTCCGCTGGCCAGCTCGACATGGCGGAACTGCTCTGCAGTCGCATGATGGTGGCAGTGGCGGTGGCGGCTCCTACTTAAAAGCCTGGCGGAAGAGCTCTGTCTTGCAGGTCCTGCGGAACTGTATCAGGTCCCGCAGGGCCCTGATCTCATTCCACCAGGTAGGAGCCGTCACCGAAAAGGACCTAGCCCTTGTGGCAGCAAGCCTGGCCTCCTTGGGGCCCGGGGTCAGTAGACGGTGTTGTGACCCCGACCGAAGTGCTCTTTGGGGCCTGTGTGAGGAAAGGCGGTCCCTCAGGTATGCCGGACCCTGGCCATGTTGGGCTTTAAAAGTAAGCACCAGCACTTTGAAGTGAATCTGGAACGCTATAGGCAGCCAGTGCAGCACTTTCAGCACAGGTTGGATGTGGTCCCATCTAGAGGCACCCGCTACCAACCTGGCCGCCACATTCTGCACCAGCTGCAGCCTCCGAATTTGCGACAAAGGCAGCCCCATGTAGAGAGCGTTACAGTAGTCTAGCCTCGAGGTGACCGTCGCATGGATCACTGTGGCCAGATCACCGCGGCTAAGGAAGGGGACCAACTGCCGCACCAGCCGTAGATGATAAAAGGCTGCTTTGGCAGTGGCCGCCACCTGGGCCTCCATCGTTAAGGTGGGGTCCAGGAGCACTCCCAAACTCCTAACCTCCGAAGTTGGCACCAAAGGTGCCCCATCGAAGGCTGGGAGCGGGAGCCCCAATCCCATACCACCCTGACCCAGGCACAGGACCTCCGTCTTCGCCGGGTTCAGCTTCAGCTGGCTCAGCTTGAGCCACCCAGCCACGGCCTGTAAAGCCCGGTGAAGATCTTCTGGGTCGGAGTCTGACTGGCCGCCCAACATCAGATAGAGCTGGGTGTCATTGGCATATTGATGACACCCAAGCCCATACCTCTGGACAATCTGAGCGAGGGGGAGCATATATATGTTAAACAGCATCGGGGAAAGCACCGCCCCCTGCGGCACCCCACATTCAAGCAGGTTCACTCCGGGACTGCTGCTCCCCTAGCCCAACCCTCTGTCCCCAACTTTGGAGAAAAGAGACAAGCCATTGAAGGGTGAGCCCCTGAATCCCTGCGTCGGCAAGGCGGTGGGCCAGGAGCTGGTGGTCGACCATATCAAATGCGGTTGACAGACAACAACAGCGCCGCCACACCACCTCGATCCAGATGTCTACGGAGGTCGTCAGTAAGGGCAACCAGCACTGTCTCCATCCCATGCCCCAGGTGAAAGCCAGACTGGAATGGATCAAGGACGGAAGCGTCATCTAGAAATCCCCGTAACCAGAGGTCATTTCGGGGGGGATCGCAGTTCACCTGGGTGAGGTACCGAGAGGCGGGACACATGACGAAGTCCCACCCCTTGCTTCCGGCCGCCCGCTTCCGGCCCTCATTCAGCCAGGAGGAGGCAGGAGAAGAGGGAGGGTAAGTGGCTTCCTCCCTGCCTCTCCCCCCCCCTGCCTGCCTGGGGCCCGGGAGGGCCTTCGCGGGGCTTCCTTGCACTCCCGCCGGCCTTGCAGGTCCACCGCCGGGCCCCTCATGGCGCTCGGCAGTAGAGCTGCAAGGCCGGCGGCGGCGGCCGGGACCGTTGGGGGCGGGGTGTGTGGCCTTATGACACACTTCCGGTGTTGTCAGGGGGTGTGGCATATGCTAATGAGTTGTGCTAATTAGTCCCCCTAGCTCTTTTTCTACGAAACGACCCCTGCCTGTAACTGCGTCGCTACTGCCCTCTCAATCAGTTTGCCCAAATAGGGCAAATTGGACACCGGTCGATAGCTGGCCAATTTGGTCGGGTCCAGGGTTGGTTTTTTCAAGAGGGGACGGACCATCGCTTCCTTGAGTGCCTCGGGGAACCGCCCCTCTGAAAGGGACTTGTTGATAATCTCCCTCAAGGCACCTCGAAACCCCTCCTGGCCCACCTTAATGACGCACAGATACAAGCACTCTATCAACTTCCTCCAGGCTGAGCCGGTCAAAGTCCTCCAAACCCGGCGAAACCGTGCAAGGGGCCTCAAGTTCACTTACTGTATCAACTGTGGCGGGGAGGTCACGGCGGAGCGACAAGACTTTATCCACGAAATAGCTCGCAAAGGCCTCGCAGCCAATATCCAATTCCCTACTGTTTTGTCTGCCCTGTGGCAGAGCTGTCAATGATCGAATCATCCAAAATAATTGGGCCGGGCGTGAGCTAGCGGATGTTGCCATGTACCTGTTCCCCAACCCTCTCGTTGGTTGCCAGGCTTGGTCTGGATACCCTATGCCTTCGATAAACACATTTTTTCCCTCATGGATCCTTTTTTGGTGAAGTCCTGCAAGTTTGCCTACTTAAGCAGGCAAACACTGCAAATGAATTAACAGTTCTCTTTCTCTCTCCCATCCTGGTGGGTGGCAAAATCCTCGAAGGACTGGCCTTTCAGAAGAACCCCACACAAAGACACACATCTTGGTCCAAACCTGGTCTGCCTTGAGTCTCAATGAGAATAGCAAGCTATAAATGAAGTAAACACCCCCCCCCCCATAAATAAATAAGAAAATAGATGCTGCAAAGAAATGCTATAAAGTCCACCCTCCAAAACAGCCCTTTTCTCTATAGGAACTGATCTCTGTACTCTGGAGATCAGATAAAATTCTGGGAGACCACCAGGCCTCACCTGAAGGTTGGCAACCCAACCAGGAGATACCCAAATGGGCCCTGTTTTGCTTTTAATTCCTCCGAGACACAATATTCCTCTCTAGGCAATTCATTTCAATGGTGCGCTGCTTTCATAACAGTAGATACACGTCTGTCCATCAATGCTATTCCATTTCCCTTATTTAAATAGCTAGTACAATTTAAAAAGTAGCTTTCCTACCTTTTGTTTCAATTGCAACACCGTCTGCTTAATTTGGTAAAACTCCTTGCAGGAGGCACAGCAGGCCCCTGGTTTCACCACATTATCGGTCTTCTCGGAAAACCCTGTTTGAAAAGGAAAAAGGAAAAAGCCAATCATGTTCAAAATATTTTTTTTTTAGAAGAGGGAAGAAAACAGAGCAGGGAAAAGAGGTGGCAAAGGAAACCGTGCACAGAGAAGCCTTTGAAGTTTTCCTTCCGGCCCATTCAGGGAGAGGAAGAGGTGCCCCTGGAATTAACAACCTTCTTCAGTTGTGAATCACTGTGAGAGGCCCGACAAATCCCCAGCAAGCAGGCTGCAAACTGGCTTAAGAGCAGCTGTTTCCACTTAGCAGGTCTTAATGCCTTTAGAAAAAATACCTTTTATATTTCGGGGGAGAAAAAAATGTGTTTACCTTTATACTTTTTATCTGAGCCTTTACTGTACAGGAACAAGGACGGGTCCAAAAGTGATTTATAATCCCCCTCTGAGGGCCAATTTTCATACACTATAAATTGTGCCAATATATATCCCATGCAAGGGGGCCTTCTTTCTTGCTTGCAATGTGCACAAAAGCTGCCTTTATCGCTACTGATTATTTTGATGGCCTCTCTGAGTGGAACGAAGGTCCAGAGACGAGTTTCCAAAAAAGATCCTTGTAATCTCTTGTAATGCAGTGCTGAAGTCCTTGGAATGTGGAGTGTCACCCTGAAAACAAGGAGGGTCAGGATAACATCCTTTGCAATGGCTCCAACGCTTGGGGACGACACTATCCAATTACCTAATTCCTTGTCTTATTTATCATCTTTCATTATCCCACTAGTTGTCCAATGCCCGGTGTGGCTCCAGCCAAGCCGGGTGCAGGGTGAGGCCAGGCCAGAAAGGAAATCACAGGTCAGGAGAAACAGAACGCCCCCCTCCTCCTCCAAGCTGTTCTGACTAGTGATCAACAGCAGCCTGTGTTGCTGTTAGATCGCCGCTAACAAAGATCCGGAGAGTGATTTCAGCAAAGTGATCAGCTTTATTGAAGGTACAAACAAGCGCTTAAAGGCATTCATAACCAGAACCACTTAACATAGGGAGCCAGGCTCCTTTTAAACGTTCCCGGGCTAATGTAGCCACACCTATTTACACTTAACAACCAATGAGGTTGTGCGGATAAGGGCCAATGAGAGTTCTTCCCACTTGGGGACTTAGTCCTTTTCTGATTGGTCGCTGTTGTCGAGCGACCAATAGCACGTCAGTGCGGAGCAGCCTTCGTCTGGCTCGAAGCTTAACATGGGAGGTGAATGAGGCGATTTCAGTAAGCCATTTCAATACATTACAGTTGCCATGAGGACCGTCCATCACTCATTCCTGACTGAATGGTTCTCATTCTAGCAGCGGGCTTTAGGAGATACAGAGCAAGTTTGGTGTAGTGGTTAAGGGCACGGACTCTAATCTGGGAGATCCAGGTTTGATTCCCGACTCCTCCAATTGCACCTGCTAGATGACCTTGGGCAAGTCATAGTTCTCTCAGAGCTCTTCCCTCAAGAGCAGTTCTTGGAAGAGCTCTCTCAGCCCCACCTACCTCCCAGGGTGTCTGTTGTGGGGAGGGGAAGGGAAAGGAGTTTGTAAGCCACTCTGAGACTCCGAGTGAAGGGCAGGGTATAAATCCAATCTCTTCTTCTTCTCTTCTTCTTAAGATAATGGGACTCATTGGCAATGAACCTTCATTCCTGGTGGGTTTTGTGCCCCCCACCAAAGACCAATCTGTGATACCAGATTCTAGGGATGCCAGCCTCCAGGTGGGACCTGGGGATCCCCTGGAATTGCAGCTCATTTCCAGAGTTGCAGAGATCAGTTCCCTTGGAGAAAAAAGCTGCTTTGGAGGGTGGACTCTGTGGCATTATATCTTACTGAGGTCCCTCCCCTCCCCATAGGCTTGCCAAGTCCCCCCGGGGGGCGGGGAAACCCCTGCCCCAGAGGCCCATTTCCCGCCGCCGGCAGATCAGGGCCCGGGGGGAACCCCACCCCCAAAGTACGCAACGTGCACGTCACCCGGAAGTGACGCGACCACGCCGGGCATGCTGGGGGCGGGGCCACGGTCATCCGAGGGAAAACTCTATGGTTTTCCCTCGGATGGTCGTGGCCCCGCCCCCAGCATGCCTGGCATGGTCACGTCACTTCCGGGTGACGTGGTTGCGGCGCGCGCGAGCAACAGGTAGGACTTGGCAACTCTACCTCCCCAAGCTCCAGCCTCCTCCCTCCCCAAATCTCCAGGCGTTTTCTAGGAGCACTCCAGGAGTTCCCCAACATGGAGATGGCAATCCCACCCGCTAGGGTTTCCAGGTCTGGTTTGGGAAATACCTGGAGATTTTAAGGGTGGAGCCTGGGGAGGGTGGGGCTTGGGGGCAGAGCAGGGTATAAAGCCACAGAGTCCACCCTCCAAAGCAGCCATTTTCTCCAGAGGAACTGACCTCGGCTGTCTGGAGATCAACTGCCATAGCAGGAGATCTCCAGGTGCCATCTGGAGGTTGGCAACATTACCCCACCCCAGCAGCCAGGTGCCAAGCAAGAATGTGAAGAATTTCCAGAATAAAATACACAAAACTGAAGGGGGATGGTCCCCAGGAGGCTTCTCTCTCTCTCTCTCTCTCTCTCTCTCTCTCTCTCTCTCTGTTTTTCTAATGGAAACATTGGGAGTTTTGAGAAAAACGGGGTGTGGGGGGGTGCGTGTCTTCATATGAGGCGGCTTCTCTTTTTAGAATGAGAGAGATGGCTTTTTGAGACAAGGTTCCAAAACACTGCTTGAGATGCTCTTTCCTTCCTCGGGTTTCCGAGGGTAGCCATTCTAACTACCTCCATGCAAAACCACCTACCACTAATGAATGACCATCTTGTTTAAATTTGAGCACTTTATTTGTAATATTCATTGGCTTTTACTGTTTTTATCCTGTTTTTATGTATGGGCATATCTTGCCCTCTTGTAAGCCGCCCTGAGCCCGTTCGCGGGGAGGGCGGGGTATAAATAAATAAATAAATAAATAAATAGTCGGTCTGCAGTGGAACAGTTAGGTTACCATGCTGATTTGCAATACGCATTTGTGCCTTTGCATCCTTTACAAGGATTCTTTTCCACCCCCCTCCCAACTTCTGACTAGTAGGACCCAGAGATATCCATTCCTATTTGTGTCTGGCGAAGGGAGTGTTGAATCTCAAAAGCCTGTACCCTGACAATCTTGTTATTCCCTGAGGCACTACTGGACTCGAATCGAACTGTTTCACTTCTTCAAGTTGCTTTTTTTGTTGTTGTTATTATTAGAATTCATTTATACTACGGCTCGTTCCAGTCCTCTTCTGCTTTAGACCCCTTCACCTTCTTGTGCCTTCTGAAAGGCACGGTGTGTCTGTGCTTGGAGATATTCACACAGGCTCAAGATGCAAGGAAGAATTGCAAAACAAGCTTGCTTTGATATCCCCGCAGCCCTTTCAGTTCTCTGAAGCCCACAGACAGAAACAAAGGTTCGGAATAGGAAACTATTGATCCTTTGGAAGCAGCTTCTGAACACAGAAAGAAACTCGAGATAGTCATATTTTGAAGGATAAAATGTTTATTGTTCGAATGGCACGTTATTGGTTCCCAGTGGCTATTTTTGCCCACAGTTACAGAGGCACTCGATGTTTTCAGCCACTTAGGAAAGCAGGAGGGGATGCAGAAAAGGGCTGAATTGGCTACACCATTCTCTGGACCTGGAGGGCAGCCACCCTAAGGTATCCTGTTTTCCACCTTGAATTCCTTGGAGGAAGGATGGGATGGAAATGAAACAAACAGAATCAGACTGTTCTTCCTTGTTTCTTGGGGATCAGGGAGCAGACTGAGTGCTGCCTTTAACACTGCCAGAGGTCATTTCGGGGGGATCGCGGGGGATCGCAGTTCCCCCGGGTGAGGTACAGGGGGCGGGGCACATGACGACGCCCCACTCCCTGCTTCCGGCCGCCCCACTTCCGGCCCTCATTCAGCCAGGAGGAGGCAGGAGAAGAGGGAGGGTAAGTTGCTTCCTCCCTGCCTCTCCCCACCCCTGCCTGCCTGGGGCCAGGGAGGGCCTCTGCGGGGCTTCCTTGCACTCCCGCCGGCCTTGCAGGTCCACCACTGGGCCCCTCATGGATGTCAGGTGGTGTGGCATATGCTAATGAGTTATGCTAATGAGTTCCCCAGCTCTTTTTCTATGAAACGACCCCTGAAGACTGCAGATGAAGAACTGAGCTCGATTCAAGAAAGCTCCTGCTGGCACAAGGGTTACTAGTCTGTTAGGTGTCACTGTACTTCTGTTTGGTTTTCTCGAGCAGCGAACCCGCTGGGCTTTGCTTGTATGCCTAAACTCCTTTTTTCCCAAAGCAAGCCAGCGGCCCCAGTGGCCTCTGATGAGAAGATGTCAGTTTGGTCGGGCAGCGTATTTGTTTAGCATAAAAGCATGGAGATCTTCCCTCGCTTATGCCGGGTGCTCCGGCCAAGAGGTGGTTTGCATGCATTCTTTCTCTCCTTCCTTGGGGCTGTGCAGCTTATCATCTGTCTTATATTATCTGCAGAATGTTTTCCTCGGACTACGTGGCTGCTGTGCTGTCTTGGAAAAATGCAAGATGATCCCTCAAGTCACAGAGATGCTACACCACTTTGGTGCAACCCCCCACCACCACCACCTTAAACCTGCAGATCAGAATTCAGTCTCTGAAGGCCAAAGGGAGGTGGGCAGCCTTCATGCCTTTGGCACTGAGGAATAAACACGGGCTGATTAATTTTCCTCCAGCGCTGCTTGTTATCTTTGGAAACCGGCAAGATGTTAGGGAGAAGGGATATCAGTGCCTTATGAATGTTCTCTACAAAGAGAAATTAATCAGAAGATCAGTGTCAATGACCTAATTATGGGAAAGCTATTGCTCTCTAGCGCATCTCAAGGTCTGGAAAGGTGGTGGTCCTGCACGTCCTTATATCTGCCACAAGATGGCAATCCACTATTGAAGGAAGAAGAAGAAGAGGAAGAGGAAGAGGAAGAAGAACAGAATCATACAGTTGGAAGGGACCTCCAGGGTCATCTAGTCCAACCCCCTGCACAATGCAGGAAATTCACAAATACCTCCCCCCCACATCCCCAGTGACCGCTGTTCCATTCCTAGAAGATTGAAAAAACCCTCCAGGATCCCCAGCCAAACTGCCCTGGAGAAAAATTGCTTCTGAAAGTGCTGATTAGCATTTCCCTGGGCGTGTAAGAAAGGGCCAGAAGAGCTAAGCACTGAGGCAGCCCTTCCTGCCCTACCTCTCATGATCTGCCTAAGTTCACAGAATCAGCATTGCTTGCAGATGACAGTAGAAGAAGAAGAGGAGGAGGAGGAGATTGGATTTATACTCCCCCCTTCCTGGCTCCTAAGTGTGTTTCTGCCAAAGTCAAGGTCAGATTGTACCACGTGATACCAGGACTGCTGATCATGTCAACTGCAATGCTGAAATGCCAAACCAAAAACCAGGGATGAGCATGATTTCTGGCTTATTCCACCTCCTTAAGGCTGGGCTGCAGAGGTCATTGCAGGGAGGATGGAGGGCATTAACAGGAGACAGGGTGGCAGGGGTGATTTATTCTTGAACTAATTATCATAAGAACATAAGAGACGCCAATGTTGGATCAGGCCAAAGGCCCATCCAGTCCAACACTCTGTGTCACACAGTGGCCAGAAATACCAGGTGCCATCAGGAGGTCCACCAGTGGGGCCAGGACATTAGAAGCCCTCCCACTGTTGACCCCCCCAAGCACCAAGAAGACAGAGCATCACTTACCCCAGAGTCCCTATCTATACCTTGTGGCTAATAGCCACTGATGGACCTCTGCTCCAGATGCTTATCTAATTCCCTCTTGAAGCCGTCCATGCTTGTAGCCGCCACCACTTCCTGTGGCAGTGAATTCCAAGTGCTAATCACTCTTTGGGTGAAGAAGTACTTCCTTTTATCCGTTCTAACCCGACCGCTCAGCAATTTCATGGAGTGCCCACGAGTTCTTGTATTGTGAGAAAGGGAGAAAAGTACCTCTTTCTCTACCTGCTCTGTCCCATGCATAATCTTATAAACCTCGATCATGTCACCCCTCAGCCGTCATTTCTCCAAGCTAAAGAGCCCCAAACGCTTTAACCTTTCTTCATAGGGAAAGTGTTCCAACCCTTTCATCATTCTAGTTGCCCTTTTCTGCTCTTTTCCCAATGCTAGAATATCCTTCTTGAGGTGTGTTGACCAGAACTGTATCTAGGCCTTATAACTACTGAAAGGGAGCTTGAAATGTGGGAAATGGCTGATGAGGTCTCAGAGGCAGGCCAAGGAGTGGGGGCTTCAGATTCACTTTGTTTCTGTCAGATGTGTGATACAAAATAAGAACATAAGAACGTAAGAGAAGCCATGTTGGATCAGGCCAACGGCCCATCCAGCCCAACCCTCTTTATCACACAGTGGCCAAAAATACCAGGTGCCATCAGGAGTGCCACCAGCAGGGCCAGAACTCCAGAAGCCTTCTTACTGTTGCCCCCACCAAGAACCAAGAATACAGAGCATCACTTGCCCCAGAAATAACAACAACAACAATAAACAGGGCCAACCCTGCTTAGCTTCCAAGATCTGTCAAGACTGAATGAGGCTGGTCTATTCAGGCTGCATGTTTACTCAGAAGTAAATCCCACTAAATTCAGTGAGATTTAATCCCAGGTAGTGTGCACAGGATTGCAGCCCGTGTAGGGTTGCCAGGTCCCCTTACCGTGCTAGCAGGGGGATTTGGGGGGTGTTCCGGGACGTCCCCAATGTGATGACATCACCCAGAAGTGATGCCATTGCATTAGCCTTGGCGCATTGTGACACTCTGGTATGAGGGCAAAACTCTATGGTTTTAGGCCAAATTTACCATAGAGTTCTGCCCTCAAACCAGAGTGTCCCGCACAACAGCCCCGACATGATGACACCACTTCCAGGTGACGTCATTGCACTGGGGACGTTGTGTGGGGATGTGGCTTTTGGGGGTGGGGTTTCCATCCTGCCAGCTGCCTGGCTGCAGGCTGGGCCTCCCAAAATTGGGGGGAAACCCACTGGGACCCAGATACTGGCAACCCTAAGCCCGAGTCACATAAGGCACAATCTGATTTTTCTTGGTGCAGTTTGATTGCTCCAATTTTTTAAAACACAGACTTGGAGGAGTTACAATGTTGGTAAGTGGAAACGATGCAAGAGCTGGGAGGCAAAGGGGTGCAGGCGATAGATTACTGCTGCATTGGCACAAAAAATAAATAGTTTGCAGAGATGGGTTAAAAGGGGTGTGTGTGTTCAGGATTCAAACTTTAGGGGAACCTACCATCCCTGCCCCAGCTCCAATTTCCCTGCACTTTCATGACATGCTGGGCAAAGTGTATATACTCCACGGTTATACATTAAGACAAACATTTGCCCTGGAGTAAAGATTTCTGGTTTTAACCGAACGGTTTGCTTCTGAGCGCAAGGGTTTGTATTCCCAGCAGGCTTAGATTTAGTCTACTCAGACAGCTTCTGTGTCCATGGTGGATCACTGAAACAATGCCAAAGGAATACCTTTCTCTCCTTTTGTGCACGTCCTGCCGTCATCTTCACGGATGAAGCCTTCGTGGCACTCGCATCGGTAGCTGCCAACAGTATTGATGCAGATGTGGGGGCAGGGAGGTTCAGTGCTTGCCGCGCACTCATCAATATCTGAAAGGGTGAAAAAAATAAGGGGAAAAAATGATCAGGAAAAAAGGGTTCCCTCTAGAGGACTCAAGGCCCTGTATCTTTCCCTTCCTAGAAGCATAAAAATTATAGGACAATGGATCCCAGGTATCACCCTAAAAAAAAAAAAGCTGGAATTACATGGCCTGGGGGAAAAGTCTGAGTCCAGTGGCACCTTTAAGACCAACAAGTTTAATTCTGGGTATAAGCTTTAGGGCATACCATACAAATGGATGATTGGTCTAAAACATGGAAATCCGTACAATTTTTGAAAGCAACATCTTATAAGGAAAATGTTATAAAAATGTTTTATAGATGGTACTGGTCGCCAGATAGGGCAGCCAAGGGCTCCTCTAATATATCTAAAAACTGTTGGAGATGCAAGGATAATGTGGGATCCTTTTTTCACATGTGGTGGGGGTGTGAAGAAATTAACAAATTTTGGAAGGAGGTTAAAAAATTAATATGGGATATGTTATCAATTAATTTAGAATTAGTGCCAGACGTTTATGTGTTAAATATGCTACCGAAAGGTTTAGATCGCAGTGATAATTACCTGCTAACATATATTGTAACGTCAGCAAGAATTATAGTTGCTAAATACTGGAAATCTATTAATTTGCCTACAACCCAGGAGTTACTAAACAAATTGTAGGATATAGCAGAAATGGATCAATTAACTACTTTATTACATGGTAAAGATATGTTTGTGTTTCAGGAATGATGGTCGAGAGTATATGAATGGTTTAAAAAACAATGGTCGATGTTAGACTCAAATGTTATTTGTACCGATATTAACGGCTGTATATTTTGGAAAACTAAAATAGAGTACTTTTTTAAAAATTCTGGGTATAAGCTTTTGTGCACTGCACACATACACTTCTTCAGAACTGGTGTGCATATGAGCAAGTGTATCATCATGTGTGTGGGTGGATCCGCAGTAGAGACTGCAGTTCTTTTCTGGGTCAGAAATAGGTAGGTACGAGTATACGAAACAAAATGTCATGGGGACCTACTAAGAAAAGAAAAGCAGGTCTAATCAGTTTAATCACTGAATCGGTGCACTGTGCCATTTCCTGTAATTTCCAAGTAAGCAGAAATAATGTAAAATACTTTTAACCAGGAGCCATTTGGCAAAAATGAATTCAAGTACAGTAAGTAATCGAAGTTTCCCCATTTTTTATACAAATAGTTAGTGGGAATGATTAAATTTTGCCCAGCATTAAATTTTGCCGGTCCTAAAGGTGCCACTGGATTCAAACTTTGTTCTGTTGCTTCAGACCAACACGGCTACCAACCTGAAGCTGTCTTCAGGATTTTGGGAAGACTTTTTTATGCTTCATATGCTAAAGAGCTGACCCCAAACACAGGGTACAATACTGAACTGGACGACCCAAAAGTCTGAGTCAAATAAGGCAGTTTTGTCTGCAGCAACCCCATAAGCTGGTGGTGGAAGGTACCATCAAGTCGCAGCCGACTTACAGCAACCTCTCATGAAGTTTTCAAGGCAAGAGAGGAGCAGAGGTGGCTTGAACATAAGAACATAAGAGATGCCAATGTTGGATCAGGCCGAAGGCCCATCCAGTCCAACACTCTGTATCATACAGTGGCCAGAAATACCAGGTTCCATCAGGAGGTCCACCAGTGGGGCCAGGACATTAGAAGCCCTCACACTGTTGACCCCCCCAAGCATCAAGAAGACAGAGCATCACTTGCCCCAGAGCCCCTATCTATACCTTGTGGCTAATAGCCACTGATGGACCTCTGCTCCATATGCTTATCTAATTCCCTTTTGCAGCCGTCCATGCTTGTAGCCGCCACCACCTCCTGTGGCAGTGAATTCCAAGTGTTAATCACTCTTTGGGTGAAGAAGTACTTCCTCTTATCCATTCTAACCCGACCGCTCAGCAATTTCATGGAGTGCCCACGAGTTCTTGTATTGTGAGAAAGGGAGAAAAGTACCTCTTTCTCTACCTGCTCTTTCCCATGCATAATCTTATAAACCTCAATCATGTCACCCCTCAGTCGTCGTTTCTCCAAGCTAAAGAGCCCTAAGCGCTTGCCATCGCCTACCTCTGCATAGCGACCCTGGTCTTCCTCGGTAGTCTCCCATCCAAGTGTTAACGAAGGCCGACCTCGCTTAGTTTCTGAGATCTGATGAGATTGGGGTAGCCTGGGCCAGCTGGGTCAGCGCCTCTTCTTATTGGTGGTGGAAAGTGCGGTCAGGTCGCAGCCGACTTATGGTGACTCCCCATGACGTTTTCAAGGCAAGAGATGAACCCAAGTCGTTTGCCATTGCCTGCCTCTGCACAGCAACCCTGGACTTTCTCAGTAGTCTCCCATTCAAGTACTAACCCAGGACGACCCTGCTTAGCTTCTGAGATCTGATGAGATCAGGCTAGCCTGGGCCTTCCAGGTCAGGGCACTGTAACCTAGCCCAGTATTATGATTTCCCTACTGCAGACAGGAGCTGCGGTGGCTCAAGTGGTTAAGACGCTGAACTGCAGGCTGTGGAAGGTCGGTAGTTCAGCAGTTCGAGACCCGAGTGTGCCGCGTGACGGAGTGAGCTCCCATCTCTGGTCCCAGCTCCTGCCAACCTAGCAGTTTGAAAGCAAGAAATTGCAAGTAGATAAATAGGGACCACTTCGGTGGGAAGGTAACAGCGTCCCGTGCGCCTTGGTGTTTAGTCATGCCCGCCACATGACCACGGAAACGTCTTCGGACAGCGCTGGCTCTTTGGCTTGGAAACGGAGATGAGCACTGCAACCCTAGAGTCGGACTCGACTGGCTTTTGAGCAAGGGAACCTTTACCTTTACTTTACTGCAGACATAGGGTGAGGGGGAAGAATGGCTCACCTAAGACCAATGGATGAGTTAGTGAGTTTGTGGCCAAGGCAAGATTTGAACGGGGGACTTCCCTGATTATAAACCATTGTCTTAACCCCTTCCCTACAACACTGTCAATACCTCTGCATTGGCAAGAAGAAGAGGAGGAGGAGGAGGAGGAGGAGATTGGATTTATACCCCACCCTTCACTCAATGTCAGAGCTGTTTACAATATCCTTTCCTCCCTCTCCCCACAACAGAAACTCTGTGAGGTAGGTGGGGCTGAGAGAGCTCTGAGAGAACTGCTCTTAAGAGAACAGCTCTGAGAGAACTGTAGTTTGCCAAGGTCACCCAGGTGGCTGCATGTGGAGGAGGAGTGGGGAATCAAACCCGGTTCTCCCAGATTAGAGTCCGCGCTCCTCCTAACCACTGCACCAAACTGGCTCTCTAGACCCTGAAAGCTGTGGTTCGCTGCTTAAAGATCCACACTTTGCCAAAGTTCTGCAAAATCCAAATCTGGCCAGTTGGCACATCTGAATGTTATTATTTCAGTTGTGGGGTTTTGTTTTATACTCACCTAGGCAATAGGGCTTCTCTCTGTTCCTGTGTCTTTCACGGTCATACCGATAACCAGGATAGCAGGTGCAAAGAACACGCCCGAAGTTATCTGTGCACTGTTGTTCACAAGGAGCCTCTGCACAGACATCATAGTCTAGAAAGAGAGAGAGTGAAAGGAAGAGAAATGCGCTTAAAATATAAGCCAATGTACACTGGTTGTTAAACGGTGGAACATCAATTTGCCACTTGTCCTTGAGTTTTGAATATCAAGTTAGTAATCATGGGAAGATTGGTTTTTATCAGCAGCATGAATCCAACCGGGCAGTCTCTCCAGTGGAGCAGCATTTTCATTTGCAGAGGAGGGGGGTGGCTCCAGCCCCGTAGCTAGGGAATTCTTTGGGAGGGGGCCTTGGGGGGGCCCGCCAGCTAATTAAATGGAAGTACAGTGCAGGTGGTAAGTTGGAGCACTTTGGGGGCAGCCCTGGAGGGAGGGGGCCCAGAAGAAACACAAGGGGACCGGGCCCCGTGGGCCCCATGTTAGCTACGGGCCTGGGTGGCTCCCCCCCCACAAATGCCCTCTCCCTCTGTAGAGCCCCGCTTTGTCTCCTCTGCTATACGTGAGGGTCTACTGACCCCCCCCCAGAACAAAACTGGGGGTGTTCAGCATGCTCCAGCCAAAAACAGATCTGGGAAGATCCCATTTTACAAAGTCAACAGAGGGTTAGATGCACACCAGTATTTTGGGTGCGGGGCCTCTGGATTGCTACGTTTGACAGATGACTTTGTCTAACAAAACGAAGAACTAGAGGCCTCCAAAAAGAAGGAATTAGACATAATGGCACAATGATCCTCGCAAGCAGTGTTCCCTCTAAGCTGAGTTAGTGTGAGCCAGCTCACAGTTTTTTAGCCTCCAGCTCACACACCTTTGTCTTAGCTCAGGAAGGATGGCTCCAGAGTAAACTAGTTCGTGCAGTAGCCAAATCACTTGCTCTCAACTTTAATGCCAGTAGCTCACACAGTAGGATTTTTGAGAAGAAGAAGAAGAAGAAGAAGAAGAAGAAGAAGAAGAAGAAGAAGAAGAAGAAGAAGAAGAAGAAGAAGAAGAAGAAGAAGAAGAAGAAGAAGAAGAGGAGGAGGAGGAGGAGGAGGAGGAGGAGGAGGAGGAGATTGGATTTATACCTCGCCCTTCACTTGGAGTCTCAGAGCGGCTTACAAACTCCTTTCCCTTCCCCTCCCCACAACAGACACCCTGTGAGGTGGGTGGGGCTGAGAGAACTCTGACACAAACTGCTCTTTTTCAAGGACAGCTGTGCCAGAGCTTGTGACTGACCCAAGGTCACATCAGCAGGTGCAAGTGGAGGAGTGGGGAATCAAACCTGGTTCTCCCAGATTAGAGTCCGCACACTTAACCACTACACCAAACTGGCTCTCCACAAACAAGACTCCACAGCTTAGAGGGAGCATTGCTTGCAAGCATCCTCCATGGAATCTTTCTGCTATCTATTTCTATGAAACTTACCGGGTAACCTTGGAACAAAGTCTGAGTCCAGTGGCACCTTTAAGACCACTGATGTCTGATTCTGGGTATAAGCTTTTGTGAGCATTCATATGAAAGCTGACACCCAGAAATAAACTTTGCTGGTCTTAAAGGTGCCACTGGACTCAGACTTCGTTCTACTGCTTCAGATCAACATGGCTACCCCACCTGAACGGCTAACCTTGAGCTAGTCTTTATCTCTCAGTCTAATATACCTCTCAGGGTTGTTGTGAGGACAAAACAGAGGAGGGGGAGAATGTTGTACACCATCCTGAGTTCCTTGGAGGAAGGACAGGGTAAACATTTTTATTTTATTTATTCAATTTGTTTATACCACAATGGGGACGCAGAGCAGCTTATACCATTCTCCTCTCCTCCATTTTATTCTCACAACAACCCTGTGAGGTAGGCTGGGCTGCGAGAATGTGACTGGCTCCAGGTCACCCAGCGAGCTTCCAAGGCATGCGTGAGGATTTGAACCTGGGTCTTCCAGTTACTAGTGTGACACTCAATCACTACACCCACTGGCTCTTAACACACTTATGTAAATACATTGATGATGATGATGATTTAAGCGCGTTGGGGTTGACACTCTTTACAAATCAGTGGTTGCATTATATAGCGTCCCAGTGTTATGCCAAGAACCAGGGCAGGGATTATAACGTAGAAGGGAAGATTTATGATGCTGGCTGGCCATGCTTGGCAGTGGATGAAAGTCTTCTCTTCCTCTCTGCACAATAATGACACATGTTACTGGCTGCGCATGGCAGCTGCTGAAGGCTTCTCTTCATCTCCACACAATAATGTGCAGCAAGAGAGGAGGAGGAGGAGGAGGAGGAGATTGGATTTATACCCTGCCCTTCACTATCCAAAGGAGTCTCAGAGCTGCTTGTAATCTCCTTTCCGTTCCCCTCCCCACAACAGACACCCTGTGAGGTAGATGGGGCTGAGAGAGCTCTCCCACAAATTGCCCTTGAGAGAACAGCTCTGAGAGAACTTATGACTGACCCAAGGTCACACCAGCAGCTGCACGTGGAGGAGTGGGGAATCAAACCTGGTTCTCCCACATTAGAGTCTGCGCACTTAACCACTACAGCAAACTAACTCTCAAAAGACCTGCCATGATGTCATGGCTCTCCCAAGGTTCCCACTCCCCAACTTAACCTAGAATCAGAGAATCATACAATTGGGAAGGGCCTTATAGCCACCTTGTACAACGTCCCTGATCAATGTAGGAATTCTAAAATTTAGAACCAGAGAATCCAAGAATTAGAGAGGGGCAGGGCTATTTTTGGGCAGGAACGCACAGGAACGGCGTTCCGGCTGGCTTCAGAGTTGGCCACGCCCACTACAGCCCAAACCTCTGCATGCGTGGCTACAGAGGGAAGGCCTGGAGAGTGACCCCTCTGCCCAGCAACTCCAAGGTGGGCAGGCTAGGGGGCCCCCTGGAAGGATCGGGGAAGGCTTGCCTGGGCTCCCCACAGCCAAGGGAAGGCATGGGGTGTGGCCTATTATGCTAATGAGTTCCTGCTGGGCTTTTTCTACAAAAAAAGGCCTGGAGAGGGGGAAGGCGGTTCATTGGCTGATGCTTACAGGGGTGGGGAATCTAGGACCATAACAATTCCACCATGTGTCTTGTTGTACTGAGTAGAAAAGAGGAGGGGGCAGAGGGATTATTCTTTCAGCAGCCACTACGGATCTCTGGTGATGTCTGTTTCTGGCCTCAGCGGTTACTGGTGCTTCTCAGCCATTGCATTGTTGAGGCTCTTCTTAGAAGAGGGTTCCCCATTGTTTTTTCACTGGGCTACTGGAATACGGTTCCCTTTTTGAGCCATTAGCAGCGGTGTCCATCCACATATTCCTTTCTTTTTTGCCCACTTGGAAATAAGTTTAAGAGGGGCAGAACCCAAATGCACCGTCAGAATTTTAGAGGGCTGAAGATATGTTTATTTTTCCCACATGCACCCAAAGCTGAAGTCATCTTCTAAGCCCCATTGGCTTCAAATTGGCTGCAATCATGCGGCCTGTCCATGACGTAAGTGCGGTCCGCTATGTCAGGGTCTTCTCACTGCAAAAGTATTTCCTGCCCTGCTTCAGAGGATCAATTTTGCAGGGCTGCATGATCCCCGAGTTTTTCTCAGTGCAGCCTGACATGCTGATGACGGAGCCGAGCTTAGGTGAAATCACCGACTGGATTTGTCACCTGCTAAGTTTTCTATCCATATTTTCTGGTCTTGTCCCAATTCATTATTGGGCTAGTGTTTGGGATGCCAAGGTTCCCAAAGGACTTTGAGCTGTTAGATCAGCACATCTGCCGACAATAAATCAACCTGATAAAATCAAGGTGAGTCCTTTTGTTGACTTCAGCTGGCTTTGGTTCACATCAGCACTGCGTAAAGTTAAGTACATGCATCTGTCTTGGCAGGACCTTGCTCTAATGGTATAAGATCGGCCCTCGACTGCCAAAGCGGAGAACATATGACTCGTAAAACACTACTGTTCCGAGTAACATGCAGTAAGTGTAAAGCTTTACTAAGTGAGGAGTCACAGGCCGTGCTCATTTGCATAACGTAAAAAAGTTGCAAAAAATCAACAACACAAACTGGTAATTTAAAGACAACCCACGTTTAGTTCTCTTAAAAGCTGGTGTTTCCCGCATGCCTAATCTCGAAGCGGAGATCGGATGAGTGAAGCCTTTCAGCTCTGTGCACTTAAAGGGGCCCCTTTAAGTGCAGGGAGCTGGCGTTTCCCCGCACTCCCATTGGGCAGGCGGGGGGTGGTAGATGTCCCCAACGTGATGTCATCACGTTGGGGATGCCCCGCCCCCTCCAGGAACGCCCCCCAAAGTCCCCCGCTGGGGGCTAAAATGGACTTGACAACCCTATTGCCCATCCAGGGCTCTTTCACATCATGTGAACAACTGCTATGAGAGAGGGAAGGCAGGAACCTGCTGGTGAGGTGTGTGTGGTAAAGCTCCCAAGAACTAGAAAGGATGTGGCTAAGGGGCAAGGCTAAGAGGCTGAGGTAAAAGAGTGTGGGGAGAATTATTATTATTATTATTTATTATATTTATATCCCGCCCTCCCTGGGAACGGACTCAGGGTGGCTTACACTTTCGGCACCATGTGCCTGGTCACATAAAACAAAGGCGGAGAAAGAGGAGGCATGGTGTTTTTTTCTCCTCTGACCACAGCTCGGCGAGGATTGGTGAACCCACTACATGTAGGGGGGTGGAGCTGGCACTGCTACTGCTGCACCAAATGGTGACCATGAGGGGGTTTGGTAAAAGCGGGCATGCAAAGCGGCGGTTTGCTGATGAAAGAACAGGGCCAGGAAGGGAAAGAGCATGACCCCCCTTCTTTCCCCCCACCTGTTCTCAGCCCATGAGGGAAAAGGGTCACGGGAGGACAAAAACACCCCTTGGAGGTTTCTCAAACAGCATCTCCATCAGGCCTTCCTCTCAGGGAAGAGAACTGGGCATGAGAGGATCTGGGAGAGCCTGGTTCAGACCCCCCTCCCTTTCCTGAGCCAGGACCCTGTCATCTAGGTCACCCGGGGCTGGTCATGCAGCCCGGAGCACCTCACAGGGTTGTTGTTGGTGGTGGTAGGGATGGGGCAGCGGAGGAGGAAATCCTGCGGGCCTCCTCGAGATCCTCAGAGGTAGGATGGGGGAAGTGAGGAAACAAAGTGAGAGACGGATTGTAGCTGTGCTCGGCTGCTATGGTTTGGCATGGGGGTGTGTGTGCTGAGAAATTACCTTATTTATTTGCAAGGGAAATTATTTAGACACATTATTTAGACATATGTCCTAAAAACGCTTTCTATACCAAAAGTAACTAATTTGTATGGAAATGTAAGATTGTTGTTAGCCATTCAGTCATGTCCGACTCTTGGCGATTCTATGGGCCAGCTCTCTCCACGTTTTCCGATCTTGTACTGTTTCTTTGAGTCGTTCCATGCTCAGGCTGGTGCCGCCCCTTTTATGGTATCCCAGGGGGGGCGGAAACTAGCCTTGCATATGATGAAATACATTGATTGGGGCTTTTGTAGGTTCCCTAGTAAATCAGTTCCTTTCACTCCTAGGAATCAATAGTTTTTCTTTGTATTTTGAGAGAAAATAATCTTGTTAATTGGGTTTGCCTGTGTCCTTTATAAAGTTTATATCTCTAGTGCCTGAAATTACATTTTACGGCACACATGGCCCGGCCCAACAAAATAAAATTTATGTCAGATCCGGCCCTTGTAACAAATGAGTTCAACACCTCTAGTCTACAGTATGGAGAGAGAGCCAGTTTGGTGTAGTGGTTAGGAGCGTGGACGCTAATCTGGGAGAACCAGGGTTGATTCCCCACTCCTCCACATGCAGCTGCTGGTGTGACCTTGGGTCAGTCATAAGTTCTTTCAGAGCTGTTCTCTCATGGGCAGTACTCGAGAGAGCTCTCTCAGCCCCACCTGCCTCACAGGGTATTTATTGTGTGGAGGGGAAGGGAAAGGAGATTGTAAGCCCCTCTGAGGCTCCTTCAGGTAGTGAAGGGCAGGGTATAAATCCAATCTCTTCTCTCTTCTTCTTTCCATGGCAACTGTCAGTAATCAGAAGGGAAATCTAATGATCCCACACACATCTGGTGAATAGTTGAAACTGTAGAAACGAAGTCCAAAGGGCCAGCAGTCCTTGTTTGTTGCAAGGGAGGGGGGGGAAGTGCTTTTTGTTGCAAGGAAATTTGTGGCACCTTTATAGCTAACATGTTTTAATTCTAGCATAAGCTTCAAGCCTCTTGCAAAATGGGCTCTTTTCACAAACATACTAGAATGAACATTTGTCAGTCTTGAATGTAACACAACACTCAACACAATTATGAAACTACGCTAGTGAACGTGGACCTGAGTGTGACCACTGGAATCAATCCTGTCTTTATTAGCAGCACAGGAAATCAGAGCTACTGCAGCGGTCAGTGCAGGAAGAAACAATTTAATCACATACCTTCGGGGATGCATTGCCCAAGAACAAATTTATAACCCTTACAGCACTTTTTCCTGAAAGAAACAGAGAGAGATAATAATTATACATTAAAACACTTTAAAAACACTTTTCAAGTAGGCCAAAAGGATACTGCTCCAACATCGTTTCCTTCACCAAATGATGTTAATAATACTAGTAATTTCATTTACACTATTTATATTCATTCCTTTTCTCCAGAACTGGAGATAGCTTACAACAATGATTAAAGCAATCAAAAAACAATAAAAAATATACAACACAGAAGCATAGAGTCTGAAGCAGCCATTTTCTCCAGGGGAACTGATCTGTGTCATCTGGAGATAAATTATAATTTGGGGAGAGCTCCAGGCCCCACCTGGAGGCTAGAAGCCAAAAATGAGAGATCACGGGAGGAAGTGGAAATTCAAAAACAACATCCGTGACAAAAATAATGAAGAGTCAATGAAGATATGTTGCAAGATCATTTACTGTAGTAATTCTATAGAAAATTCTCTTCTATTATCGCTCACACGCTAACAAATGCTGCACAGTGTAAACAATTCGTTTCACAATATTTGCTTTATCTGAGCGTGTAACAATCACAATTCTGATCAATTACTACTCATCAACTCTTGATGGAAGCATTCCATGTCGACTTCTAATAACAGAACCCAAGGTCTTCACAATGTATTAGCTGGATTCTAGAAGCCAAACTTAAAGTCTCCACTGCTGGTAGACCTTGGGTTCTAGGGCTTTTCACATAACCAAATGATGTAAGTTAGAAAGGAAGAGGGAGTAGAAAAAATACAAAAGGTATAAGGTCTCATCTGATTAAACCTAGAGTGAAATGGTCTATTGAGCACTGTACATCAGAAAGAAAAACTTGAGACCAATTTACTTCAAAGAAAACACGTTTAATGATTTGTTATTCACGGGATAATTAAAAAAGATGTATTTTTCTCTAACAAGGTTTCGTTATCGTATCACGGTTGTTTTTCATTACAGAGTTCAATCTCCGGGGGGTGGCTGGAGATCTCCCGCTATTACAACTGATCTCCACATGACAGAGATGGGTTCTCCTGGAGAAAATGGCTGCCTTTGAAGGTGGACTCTATGGCTATATACCCTGCTGAGGTCCCTCCCCTCCCCAAACCCCGCCCTCCTCAGGCTCCACCCCCCAAATCTCCAGGTATTTCCCAATCCAGAGCTGGCAACCCTGGATTAAACAGATCCATGGTGGAGGAGAGATCTATCAGTGACTACTAACCTTGGTGACGAAAGGGAACTTCCACTTTCAGAGGCAGTCAGCCTCTGAATCCAAGAGCCAGTCAGCCTTCCAAAGCAGCCATTTTCTCCAGGGGAACTGATCTCTGTAGCCTGGAGATCAGTTGGGTCACCTCCAGCCACCTCCTGGCAACCCCACTGGAGACCCTGTCTTTTTGTCCTAGCCAGGCTCACTTGCAGTATCAGATAAAGCCAGATAAAGCTTTCCCTGTGTGCCCCCTGATCATTTAAGTTTGATAAAAGTGATCTTGAGGGGTTTTTTTTTGGGGGGGGACACTGCCTGGGTCACAAGAGTTTTATATGGTGCGGGTATAGAGTGGAGGAGTTCAGAGCAACACCAGTGTTGTGGGACAGCCGCCACCACTGTTTATTAAAAAATAATAAACTTGTTATTTCTATTATAACAGTAAGCCTTTGTTCCCGAAACAATCGGGGAGGGGGGGGAGGCAGTGTTCTGCTTGCCTAATTTGATGAAGGATACTTGAAAGCCGGCTGACTGGAGAAACAAATTAACATTTCAGCTACTAGGACATGCAAGAGTCAATGCTGTAATTTCGTGTCCATAATTTAAAGAGAATGGAAAATAAACTAGAAGAAATGAATAACATATTTCAACCCCCCAGGGGATCCTCATAGCATGCGGTCCTGATGTTCTGGAAAGAGGTTCCTCTAGATATGAACGAGACTCTAAATGGTCTGAGATTTTTCATTCGGCTCAAGATACGGAACGGTTCTGGGGGAGGGGGAGGGAAACGCCATGTGTTTCTAATACCCTGCAGTCTGGAACATGTGTTTTTATTTGTCCGTTTCTGTTTTGCACGGCGCATCTAGGAATAGAAGGCTGTGATGCATGATAACATGATAACATTTTTAAAGTACACATTAATTTGGTGCGTTACCCAGACTTCGGATAAGCGGGGCGCATTTTTATTTCTTTTATGAATTAAAACTGGAGATGTATTTCACTCTTATTCCCCAAAGAGTTGACTTCCACAGTATATATACAACTACGAATTATCTGCCTTAGAGAACTCCACTGCCACGGTACTGCATGAGTCACTGCTCTGGGCACATGATTGAAAATCGGCAAGCCCTCAGCAGGGACTCATCCAGAAATACAACAGGGCAAGTAATTCTGCGGCTGTATTTCTGTATTAGGAGTGATGGAATCCTGATGCAAAGACAAAGCAGAATTACCTGCTTCCAGCAACAGCTGATTGAATTAGGGTTACCAGGTCTTACCAGGCTTCCAGTGGAGGGCACCCAGGTCCATACATGGATAATTTGGTGCGTGTGAGAAACGTGCACGCTGCATGATGACATCCCCCAGAAGTGATGTCATCACGCCAGGCAGTCTAGTACTTTGACCAAAACTCCATGGTTACCATAGAGTTTTGGCCAAAATGCTAGAGCGCCATTGCATGACATGCCCAGCATGATGACATCACTTCTGGGTGATGTCATCACACTGATGATGTTGATGGGGCTGTTTCAGGGTGGGGCTTCCCCTGCCGGCCAGGTGGCTGGCAGCGAATTGGAACCCCTGAGATTGGGGGAAAACCCACCCCAACCGGGGGTCTGACAAGCCTAGATTAAGTGGAGGCAAGCTGAAAACAGTGGATCATGCAGAGAAGCAGTAGGCAGCCTCTTTGAGAGTGTAGAGCTTTTAATCACTTAATATCTTCATTCCTCATGGCTCACTAGCATCTCACTCATCCTGCACAGCTTGGTAATGACTGTGCTAATGGATTTAAAACCTTATTCTCCACATTTTGTGATGCTGAATGCATTGGTGGTGGGACCTCCAGCTTGTGGATGTAAACCAAAAATAACCTCTTTAGTTCAGCTTTGTCTAAAATTACATTTAAAGGGAATGGCTGATGTGGGTTTTTCTTTCTTTTTCTTTAAGAGTGCAGCTTTTGAAGAGATGCAGATTCCAGCACTCTTTGCAGATGTGGTTAAATAAATCAGATGTTTAAACTAAGAACTGGCCAATTCCTTTCTGCCTCTGGAGTCTCAGGACCCATTCAGACGTCATGTTCCCCTCCCCGCAACATACAGAGGAAAGCATGTACATTTTCTTTCATTCTGAGCAGACTGGATCCGCAGCCTGCCTAATATATGGACTTGTGGCAAATGTGTGAAGGTGCTCCTGGATAGAGATTACCTGAGTGTAGGAACAATCCCGTCTGCAAAATGGCCTTGAAATGTTTGCATACACACGAACACGTGAAACTGCCTTATACTGAATCAGACCCTTGGTCCATCCAAGTCAGTACTGTCTGCTCAGAGTACCAGTGGCTCTCCAGGGTTGCAATCCCACCAGTATACCCTGCATCAGAGGGCACCCTAATACAGGCACCCTCACTCCTGAAGTAGCCCAGTGTCCCTCAAAAGGCACTGCTCCTGAGTCTTCAGTCAATCCTAAGAGGGGCACAAACACACATTTATGAACATATGAGCTCTGCTAAAACATGGGCTCTGGAGGAAGTGGAAACAGAACATGTGTCTAGTCTATGTGCAATATGCCCCCCTCCCCTAAGTATCAACATTCTCTGCATGCCAGCATGTCCCCAATATGGAGATCTTCTTTCTCTGAAAAAGCTCCCTTTGTCTCCGTCTCATGTAAATACATTTATCTACAAAACACCTACATCTGTCCTTTATGGCTCCCATCATACTTCCTTTTAAGTGTAAACATTTCTCTGGAGAACAGATTTATGATCCTCTTCCTGAGCAATTCTCCTGGGTTACCAAAAAGCTATTAACTTTGAAGTATCAGATAGTATCAGCCATCAGCACTCCATGCATCCTCCAAGTTGTACCCATCACACCTTTTGTTTAAGGTTTGGGAAACCCCTAATCGGAAACCTTTTTGTTCCTTTGTTCAAGTCCCTCAGGATACCTTCTATAAATCTATAAAAATGGGTGCCCAGCCATGCCTCCATGTGACATTTTAGGGCACCTAGTAGAGTAGCACCCCCAAACTCACAGTTTGGGTCCCTTTTGTTCATGATACGCTGGTCATTCATGATCTCCTCCTATTGGACTTCTGCACATCTGGATCGGGTAAATATCACCTCAAAACTCCCTATATGTCTCTAAGCTCCTCCATTTCTCTGTAGCCTTGGATGCGTGTGTTATTTGATGGCTAATTATTTGAGAGTTTCTCTCCCTGAAACTGACCCTGGTATATATAGGTGTACAATCCCATCTGTTACACCCCTTTTGCCAATGCTGTCTCCTCACTAATTGGATTTAAACCCCGCCCTTCACTACCCAAAGGTGTCTCAGAGCGGCTTACAAACTCCTTTCCCTTCCCCTCCCCACAACAGACACCCTGTGAGGTAGGTGGGGCTGAGAGAGCTCTGACAGAAACTGCTCTTTTTCAAGAACAGCTCTTATCAGAGCTATGGCTTGCCCAAGGTCATCCAGCCAGGTGCAAGTGGAGGAGTGGGGAATCAAACCCAGTTCTCCCAGATTAGAGTCCGCACACTTAACCACTACATCAAAGTGGCAGCTGCCTCTGAAACATTTTTTAAAACTATGCTCATTCAATCAGATCTCCATTAGACAACCAGATTCCTTGCTGGGCAAAAGCCCCACCTGGCTCCACCCACTTTCTAGAAACATCTGGCAGGCACCAGAAAAGGTGTGCGTGGGTGTCCTAGTGCCCATAGGCACCACGCTGGGGACCCCTGCTATAAGGCAAAAGCCATAAAACCTATTCTTTCTGAAAAGGGCAACTTAATTAATTAATGTATTTATTTTATTGGATTTCTATCCCGCCCTCCCCGCGAACGGGCTCAGGGCGGCTTACATTTAGCAGCACTATGCGCCAAGATACATTAAACATGTAAACTTAATATCAACATCCGCCCCCCTCCCCCATTACTAAACTGAGCAGATGGCTTGACTGCATAAGGAGGTCCTTTGACAGGTCACTGATTCAAACACATAGGAAAGATGGTGCGGCTGCCTGGAAATTAAACTTACATATATGGTTCTAAATTACATGACCTCGGGTGACCTCCAGCATTCATCCTGCCAATTACACATTGCAGAAGCAATTGATAATGCGTGGCACTGGAGGAGGTTATTAGCAGAGGTATTTTCCTGACAAGCCTCCCATTGTCAGACAGGCAGAAACCGGTGGACAGGTAGTCTCTCATCAAATGACAATGACAGGCCAACCAGGCTGCTATTGATCTCTTTAAATGGATCAAAAGAAGTATCCTTATTGTGTTGCCCCCTGTGGTTGCCTGTTTAAGTAGTCCCAGAGTTCCTTCACACACTAGAGCCTTTAAGCAAACTCTCAAGGTGTTCCAAGTAAGCCACTCAAAAATGTGAAGTGTAAAAGTGACACATTTGTCAGGAAGAAGCCAATAGACTGCCATGCTCTGCTGGGGATGTGATCGAGGCTAAAATCAAGTTTGTTAAAATTGTTCAAGTGATATTTCTGGTGGAGTCAACTGTTTGTTTGTTTTTTTTAATTTATTTTCCATGTTTTCACCTTTACATTCCACAAAATCTGTGTATATAGGATATGATAATAGATAGAACATTTATACATTGGAGTCAACTGTTGAAAAAGAAATAGGCAAAGAATAAATTCCATTCCTCTCCATTTTTTTTTTTAAAAAAAACAGCTATACACCTCAGCTTCTAAAAACTCCAGGTAGCCGTGTGGCAATGCAACCCTAAACAGAGTTACGCCCTTCTCTTGAAGTTAATGGGTTTAAACGGATATAGCTCTTGTTAGTCCATTTAGGACAAATTACATACAGCCCATTAAGCAACTGGGGAATCAAAGCAGAAATTCCAGCTAAGGTAATCTAGTGGATTTATGACTGAGTTCATATTTAAATCAAGACTTGTTTCCACATGGAGGTTTTGCTCTGCGCTCCCCTCCACCGCCAGGCCTTTTGGGGTTTTTTACCTTCTCACCCTCCCCTGTCCATAGTAGGCCTACAGATGCCCTACTATCCTCCTAACACCTAAGAAGAAAGTGTATTAGGCTGCTCTAGACTGATGTTATTTTGTGCTGCCACTCTGTTTTTATTTAATTGGTTTTAATTGATTTTAATTTTAATTACTCTAGGTTTGTACACACATGGTTTCCATGGCTGCAGTACATGACAGAAGTTGAACTTCTTCCCACTAACGCTACTTACTCTTCTTGGCTTTTCTTCTAGCTCTCTACTGTACACACTGAGATACATACAAAAATCTTCTACATCTAAGATCCAGATCTAATCCAGTACTCACACTTGCCTTACTGACAGAGGTCGCATAATTACCAGCACTTCTTACCCTTTCTTATTGGTTGATAAATGTTCAAATAGTTACAATAGTTTTTACTGTTACATAATAGGCTTTTGATGCAACTTGATCCTTTTCTCCTGTTGTTGCTTGTTTAATGCTTTTGATGTACATTGTTGTTAATGATGATTTAAAAATAAATAAAAACATATTTTTTTAAAAAAATAAAATGATTTTAATTGTATATTTATTGTTTTATCTCTGCCATGAGCCGCCCTGGGCCCATTATGGGACAGGGCAAGATATAAATGCAACAAATAAATAAAATGGGAGCAGGTTCAGAGAGGGCTTCCAACGCCACATCTCCCTGTCCACGTTCAGTTCCATTTCCACTTTTGATTTCCCTTCAAATCCACTGTCCCTCCGGCCCATACCTGTGAACTTTTTATGTCTAAAGAAAATCAGCAAGAGGTATATCACTGTAGCAGCATCACACTGTTGTGATATGCCTACTACCTATTTGTTTTTAGAAAGCCGGGGGGGGGGGGGAAGGGATCGAAAAGATACAAAAAAGTGTTCATGGGAGGAGATTAATTTAGGCTGATGATCTACGTTGTGCCACACTGGAAGATAATGAGCTCACCAGTACTGTGTAACAAGACAGAAGCATTGACACAGCTGCTACAACAACATTCTCCCCCCCCAAGTCTCAGTTAATTACTCTCAGCATCCCACAACTAAGAAGGGTACATCTGCACATCTATCTCTGAGTTTGATATATTTATTTCCTTCACTATGTTTCCCCCTAGAATTAAACCCAAACAAACGGTGACCATATAAACTAAGCTTGTTATTCCAGTTTGGTCCTCACACATCTGTTAAACACCTTTTACTATGCTTATGCTAATTTGCTGCTCATCCTCTACCTGTATGTATGGACTGCTAGCTTCCATTTCAACATATCTGAAGAAGTGCACGTGCACATGAAAGCTTATACTTTGAATGAAACTTTGCTGGTCTTAAAAGTGCCCCTGGACTTGACCTTTGTTCTCTGATTCACAGTTAGGGGAAATCAATGCAAAGATTTCATTTTGTCTCAGCGTTGCCCCTTGATGTCACTGCACAGCCAAATCTGTGTGGCACCTTGGTGTCATTGCACTAACTGTGCGATCCCTGACTGATTGGGAGCGCATAGTGAATAGCAGGGCTATTTTTGGGCAGGAACGCACAGGAACGGAGTTCCAGCTGGCTCCCAAGTTGGCCACGCCCAGTAGGAACTCATTAGCATAATAGGCCACACCCAACAGCAGACACTCATTAGGATTGGCTACATTAGGGGTGTGTGGCCTAACATGCAAAGGAGTTCCTGCTACAAAAAAAGCCCTGGGTTTTGACAACAAACAAGGTAAACAGAATAACAAACAAAAGGTGGGTGTGGCTGGAAGACCACACTTCTGGTAACATGGGGGTGTAGCCTAATGTGCTAATGAGCTGTGCTGTCAGGGGTGTGGCCCAATATGCTAATGAGTTCCTGCTATTGGGTGTGGCCTATTATGCTAATGAGTTCCTGCTGGGCTTTTTCTACAAAAAGAGCCCTGGAATAGGGAGGGATTCTTAATGACGTGGGAAATTCTGTGAAAAATAAGCACACAAAGAAACCTAAGGGAAGGGGGTTTCAGATCCCTCTAAAACAAATGTTTGCCCCAGAATATTTTAGAATTTTTTTTTTGGTACAGCACAAATCATTATTAATCCATTATGACATATCTTAAAGGACCATTTGGCTATCATGTCCAAGCAATATAAATATATATATGATTATGTGGGCAACCAGACCTACAGGGGTTGGGGGAATGCCTTTCATACAGCAGAACCTAGTATAGAATGAAAATAAAGATAATTTATAATAACCTAGTAAACTATTCAGTGAACCAACAAGTCAAAACAATGCTTATTTATTTTAACCGCACATTTCAAATGAAACCCCATCGAGGCCTTTCTCTCTTTGCCAAAAGCCTATATGGACAAACATCAAGCAGCTGGGTTGCAAGTTTGTCAAGTAACCCAGTAGCTAGTGGGAGTTCAGCAATAATTCACACACCAAAAGATTTAAATATTTCTTAAAGTTTGGAACAGCGTGATTGAAAGCCGGAGCGTTTTTTTTTCTTTACTGGATGTTTCCTGGGATACGAACCAAAATTCTGAATCAACTACTGTCCTTCTTGTGTTACATTTCACCATTGTTTGGGTCAGGGGTCTGTTGTATGACTGTCAAGGGATCAGCAGCTTACCGAAGCAGTTTACTGGCGAGCATTATAACTGAAGAATAAGTACTTATTTACACAATGTGTGATTAAAACGTAGAATTCGCTGCCAGAGTATGGAGTGATGGCCACAGGCATAGCTTGTTAAGGGGGTTAGACAGATTCAGGGAGGACAGGTCTATCGGTGACTACTATCCATAGGGACTAAAGGGAGTCTTCACATTCAGAGACAGTAAACCTCTGAATCCCAGTGTCAGGAGGCAACATCAGGGGAAGGTCTCAGCCTCTATGCCCTCTTGTCGGCCCTCCAGAGTAACTAGTTGGCCCCTGGAATGCTGGACTAGATGGACCACTGGTCTGATCCAGCAGGGCTTTTGTTATGTTCCTATGGGACCCATGGCTATTTCTCAGGTAGAAATCAGTCTCTCAGTTGTCACATGGTACAATGGTCTTTGTTAAGGCACAGCTATTTGCTATTTCTTGTGTTTCTTCCACTACCACTGTGAATGCAGGAGCATTTGCAGTGGGAACGGAACATCCGCATGGTAATATTCTCTAGCTCCAGCACCCCACGGACACCATTTCCCCTCCATCATCACCACCTTTTCCAGGCTTTTTTCAACTGGGAATTGACATATATCAGTAATTGACATATCTTTGGAAGCTCTTCCCTCGGCAGTTTTGGAGGGCAGATATAACAGAGTATCATACTCTGACAGAACATGCAGCTGCTCATATGATAAAATCGAAACCATCAAACATATGATTATGGAGTGGCCTATATTCAATGAGTTGAGGGCAAATTTAGTCGCCCCTTTACCTAAAGATATGGAATTACTAAATGTGTGAGCCCAGGTGTCATCGCTACTATTGGTTACAAATTATTGTGTCACCCTCTCAGTGGCAAAATTTATAGGCACAATAATCAAATATAAGAGAAATAATACTGAGTAAGATCTTTTTTTTAAAAAAAAATCTGGTTCTAATTTCTGCTTAAGGTGATAGCCATATGAGTAGGATGGATGGATAGATGGACGGACGGACAGACAGACGGACGGACAGTAGATAGATAGATAGATAGATAGATAGATAGATAGATAGATAGATAGATAGATAGATAGATAGATAGATAGAAGATGGAAGGGAGGGGGAAGGAAGGAAGGAAGGAAGGAAGGAAGGAAGGAAGGAAGGAAGGAAGGAAGGAAGGAAGGAAGGAAGGAACATCTTGATAATACTACGGCAACATGTCAATTACTGATTTTTAAAGCCCCTAAGAGTCCTACAGAGGCATAGGGGAGGAAAGGAGATGGCACTAATGTGGGCAGAATCGGCAAAAACCCATATCTCCCCATCCACATATGTGCAAAGGTACTTTTCCAAAAGATCCTGCCAAAGGAGGTTTGGATAAGATTATGGCAAACCAGGGGGAAAAGCAGAAGTTGAATGATTAGGGGATGATGCCATGTAGATACTCCAAAAACCTCACTGTAGGTTGGACACCAAAGCAGAGCAAAAGTTCCATGTGGAAGCAGGCGTCACCAGCTGTCAATGTCATGAACAATGAACCACTGCACAGATAATTACTTAGGCATCTAATTACTAGTTTAAATTGGACATCTGTTTTAAACTAGGTGGATAGCCATGTTAGTCTGTCTGTAGCAGTAGAAAAGAACAAGAGTCCAGTAGCACCTTAAAGACTAACAAAAATTTGTGGCAGGGTAAGTCACTGTTCACTTCTTCACTGGTTTTGAACATTATGGACTATTCTTTGTGGAAAAATACAGCTGATTTGAAACGATGGGCACTTCTAAAAATCTCTTCCATAGAGAAGACTGCAGTTCTAAAAACCCGAATCTGACCCTGCTTGCTCCGTTGCTGAGCCTTTAGGTTGCTACGGTCATAATAGTTAACAGTAGTTTGAATACTGAATGAGCCCTTCTGCCTTGTGCCAGAAGAGTCACACCAATAGCTGAGGAAGTAAAAACAAGAGCATCCAGCCTTTTTGGTAAACTGTAGTGTTATCCAAAAGATAACAGTAGACCAAATCAGGTTCATAACAAATGTCATAGGGCTTTACCGCATGGGTTTTTTTTCATTGGTTCAGGCACCACACTGCTTCGGTTTATCCTGATTTCTGCATTTTGTGGGGGGTTTTGTCTTTTGTTTTCATGTCAGGTTTTTTTGTTTCTCCTCTGGGGTTTTTCCCAGTTCTTTTGAGACCACTTTTACCTCAGTCTTTTTCTGGAAGCCGATATTGACTTAAAATAAAATAAAATAAAATAAAATTTTTTTTATTTCATGCCTTCTCAAAGCACAATACCACCAATATTAGAAAAGGCTCATAGAAATACAGTTTGTTGGCAGCATGTGGAGAAACATAAAAGAGGCACTTAGACACATCAACAAAGGCTCTAGCAGCGCACTCATCGTAGCTATTTAAAATTGCTCATGATACCCAGGCTAATGAAACAAGGAGGCAGCTGGATGAAAAGACTTAATTAAACTTAACAAACACAGTGACAACTAAACGTGGAGTTGGAAGACGTACAGGACGTGGTAAACTATTTTTGTTCTTTAAAATATGGTTTCCAAGGAACAACTAAACAAAAGTGAACTACCATAGGTTAAGAAGAGTTGAAAAGGGAGCAAGGGGAGGATAAAATTATGTTGGCCTCTAAGGCTGCAGTCACACGCGCCAGTTGAAGCGGAGGGGAAGCGAGGCTATTTCCTCTGGAGGTATTTGACATTCAGTTGTGAGATCACACATCCTTTTGCAGCTGCAGGCTCAGCCCATCACTGTGTTATCAGACCCAACAACGATCAGAGTCGTCAGGGTTTTTTGCCTCCCCTCCCCTGCGCATAAATGAGGAATTGCACCTCCGCACTGAGGGCCCACTATGGAGTATGCAATGATGCGCATACTGCAAAGGGGAGGGGAATGGCACTGAGCCGGGATGGCATGATCAGACCATCCTGACAGCATGACAGCGTGCTTGCGCGATCAGACAGGGGAAAGTCTGTCCATGGCCCGTCGGAGCCAGTTAGAGCCGGACTTTCCTTGCTGTCTTTTTACTCCGCTTCTGTGGCGGAGCAGCACGGGTTGCCGACGACTGCAGGATGCTTCCCAGATGTTGCTGTCTGATCATGCCCTTTGGATCTGTCAGGAATTCGCACCTATGTCAGATCTAAAGGCACGTGTGGTCGCAGCCTAAAAGTTTTTACGAGTTGTTGCGTTCCCCTTTTGTCTTGGGAGTGGCGCCCCCGGTGGCCGTTGTGCCGCTGGACGTCTTTAAGCCGTGGATAGGTGGGTGGTCCAGTAAGCAGGAGAGTCTCGGGAATGGGGGAGGAAGAGAAGGGCCTCAGACCGGCAGGGGACAGGGTTAAGAGCACCCCTAGCGTCCCTCTGCCCGCACGCTGGCAAGGTTTTCTCTCTTACTTCTCTCTCTCTCTTTCCTCCAATACGCTTCTCTCTCTTTGGCCAGCGGTCCTCAGTGTGCCATTCCTCCCTGGCCCTCTGAGATCTCCGCCTTTTATTCCCTTTCTCTCCCCCTCTTGGACCGCCCCTCCACCCCCTTTGTCGGGCCCGCTCCTCTTTGAAAGGGGAGATGCCAGGAGGGCGTTTCCCGTGTGTGCGCACGCCGGCAGTGGCCTCGGTGGCCTCTGGGCTGCGCCGCCGCCACCGCTCTGCTGCTCCCACCCCTTGGAGACGCCTTGCAGCCCGTCCATCGGCCCACTTGTCTCTTCGCCGTCCCACCTCCAATAAGCCCGCTCCTACCTCCGGGTGCGGCCCGCGTTTTGCGCTTGGCCCACGGCTTCCTCTCGGCCGGTAGGACGTCAGGTTGGCTTCACCCCGCCGGGCCGGGCCTCTGTCCGTAAGTTGGGGTATGGGGGTCCTCTGAGGGTGTTTGTGGGCTCCGGGGTCTGCCATTCGCCCCCCCCGCGACCCCCGGAGCGGGACACGAGTGGTGGGAAATATCTAGCCTCAGTCCAAATCCACCCACCAGTTTTGAGGGATCTATTTTGACCCTCTTTCTCAGTCAATTTGAAAGCCACAGACTCAGAAATGGGAGCAAAAAGGTTTTAAAAACTTTTAGGACCATGCCTATTCCTAATGAACATGAAGTTGAGCCAACTTCAGAGGACGGCGGAAGACCGGAAGGCCTGGCGTGATCTGGTCCATGGGGTCGCGAAGAGTCGGACTCGACTGTGCGACTGAACAACAACTATTCCTAATGCTATACTATCATGTCATCTATAGTTCCCATGATGCCTAGATGCTCTGAATGCGCCATGCAGGGAAGAGCATAAATCTTCTTGACCTATACCCTTGTAATGATAATGCAACACTTTTAGAGCAGCTGAAATTCTCAATAAAATATCACAATCCTCTTTCACAGACCACATAGAGAGGAGAGAGCTATAAGAAAAACCAAAAGAGTTTCAAATAATATTAATAATAACAATATCAAGTTATAATTTTTAAATTTTTCTAATGGCTATTAGTTCTTTATTTGTATAGTAGCTCTCGCCACCCTACTAAACCTGGCAAATCAGTGTACTTTTGGAGTTAAAATGTAATTAAACAGCCTTGTTTATGGGCCAAGGAGGTTCTAAAGATTTCAAAAAAATGTCTCTCAAGTCCCTTTTAAAAGGGTCAGTGTCGAACCCTGGAAGTTCTTTTTCTGTAGACGTACAGGAGTCAGTATCTTAATTGTTAGCATCACTGACAGAGATGCTTTGGTCCTTACTTTGTATAATAAAGAGACTCCTGTGAGGACTCGTTGGCTTTAACTTGAGATGTTCTGCCGCTAATCGTTGATTCCCCCTCCGATGCATCATTTTCATAGGCGGTTGGCAAAACTGGAGTTAACACCTTTGATGGGATAGAAGTAGATATTGACTTATTACGGTCACAGGAGCGCTGCAATTTGTCAGTGTCAGGGATGAGGGAAGTCAAATCATCATCGTAGGTTCAAGTCTCTGACTTGCTGTTAGGCCACCTTTTGCCATGTGCATCATGTTCCTTTTGGTTTTATTTGTCCTGCCTACTCCCACCCACCTCCAGCCCCCTTTTCAATGATTGGACTGCTGTCACTGTCAAACCACTCCCTCACCTCCCTCCCTGTCCCAAAGATGAGTCGTTTCATTTTCTTTCTTTCTTTCTTTTTTTAAAAAGAGCACTAAAATGTTGGTATATTGACACACTGTTGTAACAACAGGTTAGCAGGTTACCAGGGAGCCAGTTTGGTGTAGTGGTTAAGTGTGTGGACTCTAATCTGGGAGAACCAGGTTTGATTCCCCGCTCCTCCACTTGCAGCTGCTGGATGACCTTGGGCAAGCCATAGTTCTGTCAGAGCTGTCCTTGAAAGGGCAGTTCTTGAAAGAGCTCTCTCAGCCCTACCTACCTCACAGGGCGTCTGTTGTGGGGAGGGGAATGGAAAGGAGTTTGTAAGCTGCTCTGAGACTCCCTTACGTAGTGAAGGGTGGGGTATAAATCCAATCTCCTCCTCCTCCTCCTCCTCCTCCTCCTCTGAATTCCAAGATTTCATTAAAAAAAATATATCTCTAGCTCCTTCCATCACAGAGAAGCTGCTAAACCTATCATTACAATGGTATGTTGCTATGTCAATATTTTAGTGCTAGTCTTTTAAATAAAATGCAGCTATTGTATCAATAGAAGCATGCAAAAAATAAATAAAAAGGGGGTGTATGCCGTGACACTACCAATGACGTCAGCACCCTCCCGTGAAAATTCTGATTATTTAAGGCATGTGCAGAAGAAAATAAACTGACGTCACAACCGGGAAAGTGCAGAGGGAGGGCAGATGTGAGAAAATTAGAACCGTGCCCAGCCTGATCAACTGCCAAGACTATCAGGACTGAGTAGAGTGTGTGAAAAACCTATACCCTGCTTTTCTCCCCAGTGGGGGTAGGAAGCAGTGTTCCCTATAAGCTGAGTTAATGTGAGCTAGCTCACAGTTTTTTAGCCTCCGGCTCACACATTTTTGTCTTGGCTCAGGAAGGATGGCTCCAGAACAAACTAATTTATGCAGTAGTCAAATCTCTCACTCACAACTTTAATGCCAGTAGCTAATAAAATAGAATTTTTGCTCACAAGACTCCACAGCTTAGAGGGAGCACTGGTGCCTTACATCATTCCTCCATTTTATCCCCGCAACAGCCCTGTGGGGTAGGTTAGGCTGAGAGTATGTGACTGACCAAGGTCACCAAGCAAGCTTCTACAGGTGGGATCTGAACCTGGGCCTCCTACATACTAGTCAAACAAAGTTTGAGTCCAGTGGCAAAGACCAATGAAGTCTTAAAGGTGCCACTGGATGCAAACTTTGCTCCACTGCTTCAGACCCAACATGACTAACCACCTGGATCTAGATACTAGTCAGAAATTCCATTATAACACACTAGTTTTTTTTAATTCAGAGATGTTCTTGACCTCCCTTTATTTTGTAAAGGAGGGGATATTTTCCACATTCTCTCAATGAGGACCTGAAGTAGCTTACATCATTCTCCTGTCGTCTGCTTTGTCACCAGGGCTTTTTTTGTAGAAAAAGTCCAGCAGGAACTTATTAGCATAATAGGCCACACCCAGCAGCAGAAACTCATTAGCATATTAGGCTGCATTCCCATGTTACCAGAAGTGTAGTCATCCAGCCACACCCACCTTTTGCTTCTTATTCTGTTTACCTTGTTTGTTGTCAAAACCCAGGGCTTTTTTTGTTCCAGGAACTCCTTTGCATGTTAGGCCACACACCCCTAATGTAGCCAATTTATTTATTTATTTATTTAACATTCAACTTATATATCGCTCTATCCCCGAAGGGTCTCTGAGCGGTTTACATACAGTGTACCTACAATTCTAATGAGTTCCTGCTGTTGGGTGTGGCCTATTATGCTAATGGATTCCTGCTGGGTGTGGCCAACTTGGGAGCCAGCCGGAACTCCGTTCCTGTGCGTTCCTGCCCCAAAATAGCCCTGTTTGTCACCACAACAGCATCCTTTCGAGGTAGGCCCAAGATCACTGAACAAGATTCTGTTGCAGAGACCTGAACCCAAGTCTCATAGATCCTATTCAGACACTCTAACCACTATGCCACTGGACTCAAACTTTGTTCTACAAACACAAGGTTATTCAAACAGTCCACATATTCAGTCCAGCAACAGGCATGAGTTTCTTTTCTCGAAGGAAACCATCTATCTTTTCTACCTCATTTGAATATTTTCAAAGAAGACGCCATTTCGCCTTTTAAAATGACCAGAACTGAAATCCTAAGAGACGTCAAAGTACAAAGAGACGATGCAAATGTTCTTTCCACTGTGTTCCAGCTCCCAATTAGTCCATAAGCCAAGTTTCTTTCCAAGCCTGCAAATAGACTGCTTTGTTGATGGGACACACTGTCAGCTATTTGTCTAAACAAAAGGTGAAGCAAAACACAGTATTAATCACTGCCTGTCTGTCTGGCCTCTCTTGGATTTCTTAACTTCCCTGACTCTTCGTTTGTGACTCCAGTTTTACACAAAAAAAATGCAAGTTAGATAGAAAGCCATAAATTCCATTTCACTAACGAAGGAAGTGCCAAAGCAGGAATTCGGATCTCATTAGATGGCTGAGACTTTCTGTTGCTAGGTCACCGGAGTCGAACAGTAACAAGTCGCTGGCACGTTGTTAGATTTATTGAATCTGCTCTGGTTCAGTTTCATACAGAATCTTTCATCAACAAGATCACAAAAATGCTGTATAAGCAATGGCTGATAAATGCGCTTTCAAACTGAAATTAAAAGCAGACGATACCAAAGGGTGCACACGTGTGAACACATGGGCCCCCATAATGCAGCGGCACAAGGAATTCATAAATGTGGAAGGCATAGTTTGGTTTCCCAGATAAATTATAAACTTCTAATGCAGTCAAATAACATAATCTAAAGGTACTGGGGAATTGTTTCATAAAGTTATATGGAGCCCATGAGAATCCATTGCAACATGGCCACTCACATTCATGACAAACATAAGAGATCTTTCGGCAACAAAGTCTCATTTAAGCCACGTTTCTCCTAAATCAAGATTGTCATAATGCATAACAATTGAGCACTTTGCATTCCCATGTGCTTGTGGAACTCCTCTGCCTGCAAAGAATTCTTCCTCCGCTTAGAAAGAAAGAAGCAGTTATGTGAGACTGCAACGGGATGCCTATAGGAAGCAATGTCTGTAAGATTAACACATGTGCCAAAGTTGATAGGAGGGATGCAGAGCCTAAAATGGATTTTTAAAAGCCTTAAATGTTTAAAGGCTCACAAAATGGAATCCATATTTAGAAGGGGGGGGGATACAGAAAGAACGCTCATCACACCATGTGACAAAAAGATCCAATAGGTGCCTATGGCATTTGTACAAACAAATTCTAGACACCAGCAATGACACAGGTGTTGAAAAACTTCACCGCATACTGTGCTTTTGAGTGCTTGAAACAAAATGAAATATGGAAGACGTACAATCAGATGTGATCCTAAGGAGGTCTACTTGGTTACATGCCATGTCATTCCATGGGGTTTATTCCTGGAATGCATCTTTAGGATTGCAGCCTCAAAGTGTTTCATTTCACTTGTCTCCTCTGGACCAAAACTGGACCAGACCTGGTAGAAGGGATGTTCATGACCTTCTCTCCATGTAATTTTCATAGTCTAAATCCCCAACCTATCCTGAAGTTGCCATCTACATCATTGGGTAGCAGCATGGTGCAGTGGTTAGAATGCCAGTCTAGGAGCTGGAAGCCCCAGGTTCAAATTGCTATTCTGCCCTGAAGCTTCCTAGGTTGTTCTCTTTCAGCCCAGCCTACCCCACAGTGTTGTTGTGAGGATAAAATGGGGGAGGGGAGGGGAGAATGATGTACATCACTTTGAACCTCTTGGAGGAAGGTAGGGTTCCCAGTGTCCAGGTGGGGGCTGGAGAACTCTTGGAATTACAACTGACCTCTGGACTATGCAGATAGCTTATTATCAAGTTAGTTAGTTAGTTACAACTTTTATTCCACTTCTCCAGGAGAAAATGGTTGCTTTGGAAGATAAGAACATAAGCATCCACAAAAGCTACATTGATGACGAAAGACAAATTAGAAACTTATGAGATATGGTTAGATAAAGACAATAAATTTAAAACGGAGGATAAATTGACTGCACAAAATATCAAATTAACATGGTGGGAAATGGCGCAGCTAAAGAGTAGGTTTAACAGTGATAGTAAAATAGGCTTTATGAAAAGAAAAATGAATTAGATAAGATATGGCTGTCAACAAACGATAAAATGATACAAAAATTATATAATTTTCTACTTGATGATACCATGCAAGATGAAATAGTTCAAACTACTATGGTTCGTTGGATGCAGGATTTAGGCTATAACATAGATTTAAATTCATGGTCCAAAATATGGAAAAGTTTAAAATATATGAGAGCTATACCATATAAGGAAAACATATATAAAATGTTTCATAGGTGGCACTGGTCACCCGATAAAATAGCTAAATGTTACAAAAATGTATCAGGAAATTGTTGGAAATGCAAAAGAAATGTAGGCACCTTTCTTCACATGTTGTGGAGGTGTGAAAGGACACATAAATATTGGTTTAAGATTCATAAACTGATAAGAGAAATAATTAATATAGACCTAACCTTCTCACCTGAAATATTTTTATTAAATATTCTTCCCGATAGTTGTAAGAAACATGAATTGTATATAATAACATATATTAACTTCGGCTGGATACTGGAAAACAGACAGAATACCTGCTATTGAGGAAATAATAGACAGAATATTGGAAGTGGCAGAAATGGACCGGTTATCTATAGTACTGCAAGGAAAAGATGAAGAAATACATGTCAAAAGATGATTAAACGTGTATAAATGGATCAATAAGAAGCTGGAAAAGTAGACTCAAAAGATGTTGTAATCTACTTTATACTGTTGTTATGATATGAAAAACTTAATTTTTTTTTTTTTTTAAAGAACATAAGAACATAAGAGAAGCCAATGTTGGATCAGGCCAATGGCCCATCCAGTCCAACCCTCTGTCACACAGTGGCCAAAAATACCAGGTGCCGTCAGGAGGTCCAGCAGTGGGGCCAGGCGTTATATATCCTACTGAGGTCCCTTCCCCTCTCTAAACCTCACCCTCCCAGGATCCACCCTCAAATCTCCAGGCATTTCCAAACCCGAAGCTGGCAACCCCTAAAAAAAGGACAGGACAAAAATGTACTCAATATATAACAAACAAGGTTATCTGTCTGCTTTCTGCAGAAGAGCAAACAGCAATTCCCAGAAGAGGGATTTAGACTAGGGAAAACCCTCCCTCTTGCTTCAGTTTGGGCCCTTTCATTTGCCCTTAAGTAAAATTAAAACCCTTTGGAGATGGCCTGTGTCATCCCACAGCAAGGGCACAAATTTGAGGGGAGACTTGTGTGAGGACTGTCCACAATATCTGAAAATCAAAGATGCACTTATTTCATGAAAAACCGGGAATGCCCACAAATTTTCTTTTTACAGATTTCTGGGTGAAGGCCCCTTTTCAAGCCACATCTGTTCCTTACAGCAAAACGCCAATCAATTCCCAACCTTATCTAAAACAAGCATTATATAACCCCATGAATCAATGCATGAAAGACGTTGGCAGTTCCATGTAGCACAATGCAAGATGCCATTTGGAATTTGCCTTCTTCTCTCTTGAGAAAAGTCAACAGATTTCCCCAGGGCACCGTTTGCTTGCTTACAGTCTGCTAAAGTTACATTGTAGAACACAGACTGGGGGGGGGGGGAATGCAAAAGGAGAGAGTGCTTTGCAAAAGTCTCATTTAATGGCAGATAGGTTTATTACCAGGGGTCTTGTCGTAGAAAAAGAGCTGCCGGAGCTCATTAGCATAACTCATTAGCATAACTTATTTGCATATGCCACACCCCTTGACATCACCGGAAGTGGCAGAAGGCCACACCCCCTGACATCACCGGAAGTGTGTCAGAAGGCCACACCCCCTGACATCACCGGAAGTGTGTCAGAAGGCCACACCCACCACTCAGGCTCCACCCCAAAATTCTCCAAGGTATTCCCAACTCAGAGCTAGGGAGCCTATCTGATGGCACACACAAGCAAACCACCCATGTCAGATAAAGAGGGAGGATACCAGGATACCAGGGCAGTTATAAGTCTGTAGGTGGCGCTATGTTCATTAATATTAAGTGTTACAGCCATATATTTTTGGCTGATGATGGCTGGAGATCGATCCTGCAACCTGTGACTCTAGTATTTGAAGAGGCATAAATGAGCAACCAGAAGAGAGTTATAACCCACTCAATTGTCTGTGCCAGATTTTCTATCCTCACACTGTTGTCTTACCATTTGCAGAAGGGATGGGCATTAATCAGACAAAAGATAAGTGATTCTGTTTTCCAGAACAGGCATGCAATGACACACAGAGCTTGTTAACCTTTAACTTTAGATCTAAAAAGTGTGCAAACTACATAAACTTCTTACCGCCACCAAGGCAGAGCACAGCTTTCACATTTGCATGTTGTATAAAGTTTTTCCATCAGCAATCCTGGAGGGTTCTTATGAGCACATTTTAGGGTCCTTTTTGTCCTTGTGGTGCAGAGATGAGAGCCCACATTTACAGAATGGAGAGTCTCAGTTTACTTCCCACAACTAGAAAAGATACCTTTACACATTTATCTGCTATTTCACACATTTATTGCTTTACACCTCTTGACCTTAAAACCTTAGCTTGCTATTTAGTTTTGTCTTTGCATATCATTAAAACATCTTCATCATGTTACATTTTAATTTGCTGTTCAGCCCTCTGTCTATGAGTTTGAACCTTACCTACCATTCCAATGTATTTCAAAAAGTGTGCCTTGCGCATGAAAGCTTGAATAAACCTTTGTTGGTCTTAAAGGTGCCACCAGACTCTAAATTTGCTCTACTGCTTCAGACTAATGTGGCTGACCACCTTGATCTCGAGCCCACATGTCCTTGTTTTGTATTATTATAAAGCCATTAAAGATAAAATAATTGCTGCACCTTGGACTATCGTACCAAGCCGATGTCAGCTAGCTGCCATGTTTCACTTGCATTTGTCCTTTCCTGACTGTGGCGCGAGTGCGCATGCTTGCTCGCTTGCTTTGCTCGCTTGCTGTAAACAGCGATAGGGAGGCACTCATGAGACCGTGCGAACTGGCGCTGCCAGACTGGGTTATCTGACTAACCTTGAGGAGGAGGGAGGGCTTGCATTCCACTGTTGGTGTGAATATTTCTGCTCTCATGAGGCACAGAGAGTCTCCCGTTCATTATGTAACCTCCCGCCAGGATAATTCCCGTGCGCGCGCTTGGATTTAATCTGCTTAGCCAATTGCATCATCATGTTATATGTAGTGATGCATCCACCCCATTGTCATTCCTAACAAGATACCTGTAGATCATGACAACGGACCTGTAGTCTAATAAAGCATAACGATTCCCTGGAAACGTGTGTGGAGATTTGCATGCTGTTGAACCTGACAAAATTGTTAGGGATCCCCTTTACCCCCATCGGACCAATTCTCTCCTGAACGAGATGAGTGGCCCCGGTGGGACAGGGGTGCCTACCTCAACAACCACGTCGGTGACTACCCCGACAACCACGGCGGTGCCTACCCCGACTACCACAGCAGTGCCAGTGACGGTACCTACGATGGTGCCCACCACAGCTCCATCCACGACAGCACCGGCAATACCCACTCCGACGACTTCGGGAACGGGGCTGCCAGTGACGATGGCCCTACGGATGATGGTGAGCCCAGGAGGGCCGGTGTCAACGGATGGAGGGGCCACACCTTGATTGAGAACCTCATCCCTGTGCATTTGGGAAAGGGGGTGACCTACTGCCGCAAAGATAGGGACTGGAGCCGGCATTTGGGAGACTCCACGCAAACTACCTGGTCGATGCCAGGGAGTCGGAGTCGGAACAGTATTTTTGACCCCCGGTCGAGCTCAGGGAGCTTTGGGAAGGGATCGATGGGGATGGGGGGGTGGGGGAGGAAGGCAAGGCCGGGGAAGGCAAGGCCCGGCTACTTACCCTCCTGCTTCGTCCTCATTCTCCAACGGAATGAGGATCGAAGCAGAGGGCGGGGTGAAGAAGGGGGCGGGGCTTCACCACGTGACCGCCCCGCCCCCTAGAGGTTCTCTTCCGGAGCGCCGTACCGGAGCGCTCCCCCCCGACTAGAGCCCTGTTTATTACACACTTTTAAACACATGCATCGTTATAAGAAAGGTTCAGCCCTAAAACAGATCTGTCCATTTAACTTATGGGAGTTATGCCTTTTCAGGTCACTTTTATAGAGGGCGGGGGGACGGGACACGTGAACAAATCCAATATACTGGTGTTAAGATGCTTCCTTGTGTAATGTACTCAGCCATGACCACGTGCGCGCCCGTTGGGCCATGCGGTCATGCCTACCAGCAGAGCTTCGCTCCCCTGAGAACAATAGCCGAGCGGATCCTAGCCCGCACCAATCAGAGGGCCAGGTCCGGGGCCGAGAGCCTATGGGACTCTCGGCCACTGTAAATAGCCTATAGAGCAATAGGGGGTGTGTTTAGGTGGTGGGTTTTCTGGGCATATATACCGGCCTGCGAGTCGGCAGTCTTTGTCTTGTTCTATCCCAATAAAAGTACTTTGCTGAAATCACTCAACGTTTCTCAGTACTTTTCACTGGCGACGAAGGTGGGATAGAACAAGACAAAGACTGTTTCTCAGTACTTTTCACCTTGACTGCGTGACCTGGTCTGAAGTTCAAGGCCTGTTACAGACTCAATTTCCCCTAACAAGGTAACTTGAACTCCCGGGCCTGCATACTCACATGAACCCACAGCGCTGTCTTATACTGGATCAGACTATTGGTTCATCAAGGTCAGTAGTGCTTGCTTACTCTAACTGGATGGATCTCTCCAGGGTCTCAGGCTCAGGTAAGGCTGTTAGGTCCCCCGGGAGGACGGAGGTTCCCCCGCTAAAAGGGTCCCCAATCCACTGGTCCGGAAAAGGCCGGCGGTGGGAACCCTGCTCGCAAAGTGCCCAGTTCAGGCCGACATGCCTGGCGCGATGACGTCACCCGGAGGTGACATCATTGTGCCGGGCATGTCGCCGGCTGACGCTGTAGCAATCAGCCTGAAAACCCTATGGTACCACAGAGTTTCCAGGCTGATTGCTAGAGCATCAGCCAGCAATGTGCCAAATGTGATGACATCACTTCCGGGTGATGTCATTGCAGCGTGTGCGCGCTTTGCGCACGCGCAAAAGTCCCGAGGAGGGACCAACGCTCCCCCACTATTAGCGGTAAGTGACTTGGCAACCCTAGGCTGAGGCCTTTCATATCCCCTACTACCTGGTCCTTTTAACCGGAGATGTCATGGATTAAACCTGAGACCTTCTGTATGCCAAGCAGCTGCTCTGCCATGGAGCCACAAATACCTGTGTGAATCATGTACTGGTGGTGGAAAGGGCCATCAAGTCACAGCTGATTTATGGTGACCCCCACGGGGTTTTCATGGCAAGAGACGAGCAGAGGTGGTCTGCCAGTGCCTGCCCCTGTGTAGCGACCCTGGAATCCCTCGTTGGCGTCCCATCCAAGGAATAACCAGGGCTGACCTTGCTTAGCTTCTGAGATCTGATGATCTTGGGATAACCTGGCCCATCGTGGTCAGGTTCATGTACTCACTGCCAGTCAAACACATCTTCTCTGAAACAGTTTTAACAGCATTTGTGTCTATGGCGGCTCCAGTTCTCCCAGCTATTGTTGGTGCCCTGCTAAAAAAACTTATGTGAACGGAAGAGCACCAGGGATGCTCTGACACTATACCCAAGTAGGGTCTGCTGGCCCATGAGGCAGCTAGCTTGCTGGAGGGAAGCACGTATGTACTTGGTAGGGATGCCAACCTCCAGGTGGGACCTGGAGATCCCTGGAATTACAGCTCTTCTTCAGACTACAGAGATCAGTTCCCCTGGATAAAATGGAGGGTGGACTCGGTGGCATTGTATCCCACTGAGGTACCTGTCCTCCCCAGGCTCCATTCCCAAATCTCACAGAGTTTCCCAGCCTGGATCTGGTAACCCTGCTCCCCCCATCCCCCGCTGGTGGCCACTGGAGACCTGGCAACCCAAGCTACTTGGTCACTGCTTGGCTGGAAGGCCTCCTAGCTAAGCCGCCTTTGAGTTCTGTGATGGGAGAAAGGTGGGATCCAGACGCGACAAATAAATAAGCAATCTGTACTAGTGATCACAGGATAACGGGAAGACGTTGTACTGGTCTGGCTCAATTTGGAAAAGCAAGCTGTGAGGCCATATCGCTTTGAATTGCTAACTAGAACATACCAAACCAGTGAGGTCTGGTTAAAATTTGTAGGACGTTTTTTTTTTTTTTAACACGTTTGCTAACATCAACAGCAGTAAGTGGGGCTGAGTCTGTAATGAGAGCCATCCAAAACCCTCTATAAATGAAACGTTAAGAAAACATTTCATGTGTGGCTCCTCATGCTTAAGTGGAGATCCAGATGTCGCTCTCACTCTCCCACCCTCGCTTTATGCGCCTGTTTCATTGTTTCAAGGGAGGGCATCGTTAAAACTGGACTATGTTGAAATTAAGTGCAGTGACTTAATAAACTGGATGATAGAGTTGCGGAGGTGGAAAGAGAAAGGGATGGGCAAGAGTTTTCTTTGAGCGAACAAACTTTTTCTTCTAAAGCCAGACAGAGAGATGTTTATGGCTCAGGGGGACAATCGCAACATATGCTGCGGATCGAAAAGTCATTAAGAGGATGCCTGAGTACATCCCAACACGAAGAGATGATATCGTAGGAAGATAGCGCAGCAGAGAATTATGGAGTGTTACTGTATTGTAGTGATGAAGCCAAGGTTATATTTAGAGGTGAGCGACCACAGGTTGCATGTTGCAGGACCGTGAAGACCATGCAATTGTATGTTAGGAAAAAATGCTGGAGGAAAGAAATTGGGTTGGATCCAGCCAGTTTTTCTCACTCTTTCTCACCTAATTCAATTCCATCCTGTCCTGCATAGCTCAGAAATACTGGGTGGCTCCAACCCATCGATTTACTCTTTATTAACCACTCACAAAATAAATGGTCATCTGAATGGACTGAATCAAGCTGTGTAATAGTGAGGTTAATGTTCCACGTCCTGGGGCTGCCCAAGGAATTTTGGGTACATAGGGTACATAGGGTTGCCTGGGATCCTGCTATGGCAGGAAGTCTCCCATCAATCACCAGAAATGCTATGGTTTTACCATCCATTGTCACTTTGAGGTTGTACCTGAAAGTGATGTAGTGATGTTGGCAACATCACCAATGTCACATGCCTCCCTTCATTCTCCACCACCCAACTCTCCCACTGGGGGCCTGGCAACCCTATGGGTACCTGTGGCAGAAAAATCAAAACTGCGCCCCTTCCCACGAATTAACATGGGACAAAATCCACCAGACGTTCCCTTGTACAAGCACTATAATGAATAGGAGCTGCACAACACCACGATTGTCAGAACATGCAGTTACAGAGATAATGGCTTTCCCACCTCCCCCCCCCCCAGTCAAATAAGATCTGACTCTAATGAGGTTTTGAATTAGGGTTGCCAAGTCAGAATTTCGCCACAGTGGGGGACTCCTGGCTGGCGGCTGGAGTGCGCGCGCGCTCGCCACATCCACGTCACTCGGAAGTGATGTGACCACGCCGGGCACGCTGGGGGTGGGGCCACGACCATCCGAGGGAAAACCATAGAGTTTTCCCCTCGGATGACCATGGCCCCGCCCCCAGCGTGCCTGGCGTGGTCGCATCACTTCCGGGTGATGTGCACGTCAGGGTGGGGTTTCCCCTGGGGCCCGATCCGCTGGCAACGGGGAACGGGCCTCTGGGGCGGGGGTTTCCCCGCCCACCGGGGAGATTTGGCAAGCCTATTTTGAATCATGAATGTGTATGCTGAAAACTGTGAGCCCATCTCACTGGCAGCATGGATCCCCACTCCTGCCTTTTACTGTTATAATTATTTTTGTTGAGTCGTATCATAAAGCAAGGAGAGCTAGACCCTCCAGGCAGTGGATGCACAGCTGCAGAAGGAAGCAGGCAGGTGGGTGCCGATTCACCTGGTATTGTTTTGCACAAACCCCCGTTAAAATTAATAGGGGGAGCTGCAGAAAAACAAGTAACCTACAGTTTGGGAAGCGGCTTTTCTTTCCCCTCCACCAGATGGCCCCATATTGCCTTCCAGAACTGGGGTCTCTGTGACCCATTTTGTCTTTTCCAGTCGTAAGGGCTGTTCAGAGACTGCAGACCTGAAGCCTGGACAAATTAAGGGGCTGATCTAGGGTAAACCGACAATAGATCCCACACAGCCTTTCCTAAATTTCCCCCTCAAACCAGCAACAGAATCCCAAGTCCCCGTTACCTATCAGAGGGTAGTATTTAATAAATGTTTTGTTAAGAATGGTCAGCATGGCTAAAGATAATTACTGCACTGGCTGGGCAACCTTTTAAAGTTTTTTTTTTAATTTTAGTGTAAGTGACATTGGGTCCTGTTCTGCAGGAGAAAGGCAGGGTTAATTTTTTTTATTAAGAAATAAATATTTGACCCACATGGATGTCACTTGCACGAAGGTCCTGTTGCTTGCGACAGTCTCACGATTTTATCCCGTACTTCATGGCTTTTCCCTCCTCCCATTTTATCCTTACAACATATGGTTGCCAGGGACAATAGGCAGGGAGGACTTATTGGGGGGGGGCAATAGCTGGTGATGCACTAACATAACTTCCTGTGTGCACCAGAAGTGATGTCAGTGCATCACCAGGGATACCAGAGACGCTCTGGTCATTTGGTCACAACTTTAGGGTTTAACCATAGAGGTTTGCCCAAATGCCAGAGTGTCCCCAGCATCCCCCAGGGACACCTAGCAACCCTCTCATAACAATCCTGCGAGTTAGTTTAAACCAAAGGAGAGTGACACACTCGAGATCACTGAGTGAGCTTTGTAGCTGGTCTCGCCATGCTTACCACTGCCCAACACTGGTTCTCACAAATGACCGTTTCTTGTGGTTCAAATGTGTAGTGTATCAAGTCCTGACAACTCCGGACATGTCCAGACTTGTCCAGAGACAAACCTCAAGCTTCGCTCCTAGAGACAATGGACCAGGTGGATCCTAGCCCGGCCCAATCAGAGGGCTAGGTTTAGGGTTGCCAACCCTCCCGGTTTGCCAGAGCCCCCCCCCCCCATTTTGGGGGGGGGGCTACCCCCCCCCGCCCCGATGGGTGG
>NW_015162480.1:475795-483147 GCF_001447785.1 Gekko japonicus
AATGCCCCCAAAGTCCCCCGCTGGGGTTGGAAGATGGACTTGGCAACCCTAGCTAGGTTCCTGGCCAAGAAGCCAATGGGACTCTCGGCCACTGTAAATAACCTATTGGGAAGTGGGGTGTGTGTTTTGGGTGACGGTTTCTCAAGGATATAAACCGGCCTGCGAGACGGCCAAAGTCATCTTGTTCCTGATTGAATAAAGTACGCTTTGCTGAAATCACTCTCCGTCTGCGTACTTTTCAAAAAGATTGGCTGCATGTATGAATCAGGCCTCAGACTGGGGCTAATAGCCTGAGGATTTTAAATAGAGTTAAGGTATTTAGACTGAATCATAACTGAATGTGAATAGGGTATGTATGCATTAGCTGCCCTAAGCTTCCAGAAAGCAGGGAGGGGGCTATACACTGCAATAAATCCCCAAATATGTGGGACTCCTGGTGGCCTCTTGCCCAGAAATATGGAGAGGTCTGCTAGCCAGAGTCAATAAATTAGGGTTGCCAACCTCCAGGTAAGGTTGCCAACCTCCAGGTAGGGCCTGGAGATCTCACAGAATTATAACTGATCTTCATACAATGGAGATTTATTCACCAGGAGAAAATGGCTATTTTGGAGGGTGTGCTCTATGGCATTATACCCCGCAGAGGTCCCTCTCCTCGTCAGACCTGCTCTCCCTAAGCTCCACCCCCAAATCTCCAGGTATTTCCCAATCAGGAGTTGGCAACTCTACCTCCAATTGGGGCCTAGAAAATTCCCAGAATTATAACTGCTCTCTAGGCTACAGTAATCAGTTCCCCTGGACAAAAGGGCTGCTTTAGAAGGTGGAGTCTATGGCATTATTCCTTGCTGAGTCTCTCCTTTCCTCAAATAGGATTGCAACTCCAGGTTGGGAAATACCTGGACATTTTGGGGGTGGAGACTGAGAAGGGCGGGGTTTGGGCAGGGGAGAGACTTCAGTGGGGTAGAATGCCATAGAGTCTACCTGGCAAACTGATCTTTGTTTCCTGCAGATCAGTTGTAATAGCAAGAGATCCCCAGCCACCACCTGGAGGTTGGCATCCCTATCCCCAAGCCAGGTCATTCCCCCGGCTCCAACTCCAAATCTCCAGGGATTTCCCAGTTGGCAACCCTCAGCTGAATAGATTCTGGTTGGTGCTTTGTGTCACTGCTTGTTCAGTTTCTGCCTCTGGTTTTAATTTTGTTGCTAGCTTGGCTAGTTTGTAAGTGTCCTTGACGGGACTGAATGGAAGCCTGTCTCAGGCAGCATCGTGACTTAAACAAAAAAACCCAGATTAAATGCATACATAGCAAGGATGTGGTCAAGGAGCAAAACGATGCGCAGCAATGTACGCGGGCAAGCGGCTTGTTTTCCAGGCTGTGCTTCTCCAGGAATTTTTAAATATCAACGTAAACCATGACGGGAGGCCAATCCAGCCTGCTTTAAAGACATTGGCTGCCTTTCCACTGGCAGGAATGATTCAGCCCATTTCAAATGCTCAGAAAGCCTGAGTCAGCCCTCCTAAAAATATATCAAGACAACAACTTGGAAATAACAAGCCATTCTTTAATAAATCAAGTATGTGCTAGGGTTCCTATAATTTGCTTTCTTGGCTTCGGGGAGGTCAACAAAAATTCCATTGGGGGCCTTTGTGGGGGGAGGTCAAGTCTTATTTCACAACCTTGAGTAATGGAGAGACATTTGAAGACAATTAAATACACATCATGCTCCCCCCCCCCCACAATGATTTGAGGCAAACAGCTGCGACTTAAAGGTGTCCACACTAAAAGTGGCCACAAAACCATTCAGAGAATTTCATGCCAGCCTTGTCATTTGCCAACACTTGACTTTCAGCACCTGCTATATTTTGGGTACCCTGCTTAAACTGTTCCTGAAAAGCTATAACATAGTTATTATTTGTACAGCTGCCATGGCTGGGCAGCCATTGATGACAGGGTGCTCAAGGGCGGGACTTTATTTATTTAATCTATTTGTACCCCACCTTTCTCCCCAGTGGGTAGCCAAAGCGGCTTACATTGTTCTCTCCTCCATTTTATCCTCACAATAACCCTGTGATACCTCTGGCCTGCAGGCCCCATTTCCCCCCTGCCCTCCTAGGAGTTCCCAACACCCTGGAATAGTTTTTCTTTCACTCTCAGGTAGCCCGCCGTCACCTGCCCTTTGCAAGGAATTGCCCGCTGGCAGGGACAAGACTTGCAGCTTCCCTTCCACTTTCAGAGGCCTTGCCTCAGCGTCTCCTGCTGGCCAGCATCTGGTCACCGCAGGGACAGATTAATAACTTGGGCGCCCTGGGAGAAATAGCTGCTTGCCTGCCTTCCCCCTGGCTCCCCTCTTCAGATAGCATGTTGGGTACGGTGGAGGTCTATGTGGTACAGAGAACTGCTCTCCGCATCAAAAGTTTAAAGTATTTATTAAAAAGAAGATGTTTACAAGTATACTGTTAGCATAGCACCAGACTGAGCAAGGAATAGAATAGAAATTGGAAAAAATGCAAATCCTCTGTCTCTCTCTATATATATATACATGCCCTATCAGTCCTCTACAGGGTTACTTTTACCTCAAAGCATGTTCCAACTCTCCCAGGAAAGCACATGGTCAATAGTAGCCTGTTTGTAGAGCTCAGCTCACAGTTCTACCAATCACAGCATCCCAAAGAAAGAGACTACCTGCTGCTAATAAATAAATAAATAAATAAATAGGAAGTCTGATCAGACCATCTGTTTCCCCCTCCCACTTCACCCGGTCAGCCCAGGTCAGAGATGTGTTTCCTCCAGCCCCTTCCTGGAGATTATTCCTGGAGCTGTTCTAGCCTAAAGGCTTCCAAACTCTGTTCCCTGCCTGGAGAGGGGGGGGAAGGGGGAAGTGTGACCATCCCTTTTGTCTAGACCCATCAGCATTTGTATGAAGGTGGGCTGAGATACAAGCCAACTGACTTCTGCCTAGAGGGAAAAAAACCACTGTTAAAACATAAAGTGGAGGTTTTGTCCCTTGCCAGCCTCTCAGGAGAATATGCATTTCTTCACAGGCTGAGAGACTGCGACCGATTTCCCACAAGCCACTGCTCTCCCTCGCCCTTCCTTTCCCCCTGATTGTATATGTCAATTTCCCACTACTTGCTGCACGGCTGCATTTTGACCCACAGCTTTACCAGATTTCCCCGATGTCTTTTCAATCTTGTTTTGAGCAGTTGAGGTGCATAACAAAGAATGTAGGTGGGGGAATCCTTGGAGTCGGAGGCTATGCAGGAAGAATGGGTTTGTCCCCCCGACCACCCAGATGATCAATCTCCTTTCTTTAATCTATAATGCAGGCAAACATTGGTGATGGTCACACGCGCGAGATACAGTGTGTCCGGGGGGAAGCGAGGCTATTTCATCTGGAGGAATTTGACCCACAGTTGCACGATCGCACATTCAGTGGAAGCTCCGGGGGCAGCCCGCCACTGTGTAATCAGACGCACCGCAGGTGAGTCGGGTTGGATTTTTTTGCCATTTGTTTCCAATTCGCTTAAACGGGGAATCGATGAATTGCATCTCCGCATTAAGAACATAAGAACATAAGAGATGCCAATGTTGGATCAGGCCAAAGGCCCATCCAGTCCAACACTCTGTATCACACAGTGGCCAGAAATACCAGGTGCCATCAGGAGGTCCACCAGTGGGGCCAGGGCATTAGAAGACCTCCCACTGTTGACCCCCCCCCCCAGCACCAAGAAGACAGAGAATCACTTGCCCCAGAGCCCCTATCTATACCTTGTGGCTAATAGCCAGTGATGGACCTCTGCTCCATATGCTTACCTAATTCCCTTTTGAAGCCGTCCATGCTTGTAGCCGCCACCACTTCCTGTGGCAGTGAATTCCATGTGTTAATCACTCTTTGGGTGAAGAAGTACTTCCTTTTATCCATTCTAACCCGACCGCTCAGCAATTCATGCAGTGCCCACGAGTTCTTGTATTGTGAGAAAGGGAGAAAGTGCCTCTTTCTCTACCTGCTCTTTCCCATGCATAAACTTATAAACCTCAATCATGTCACCCCTCAGTCGTCGTTTCTCCCAATGGAGTGTGCGACGATGCGCATACTGAGAAGGGGGGGGGATGGCACGGAGTCGGGATAGCCTGATCAGACCATCCCAACGCCATGAAAGCGCGCTGGAGCGATCAGACAGGGGAAAGTCTGTCCGTGGCCTGTCGGAACCCGTTTGCTACCGGACTTTCCCTGGTGTCTTTTAACTCTGCTTCTGCGGTGGAGCAAAAGGGGTTGCCGACGGCCGCGGGGCGCTTCCCAGATGTTGTTGTCTGATTGTGCCCTTTAAATCCACCTGGCATTCGCGCTTGTAACGGGGCTATTTGTGTGTGTGATCGCAGCCATTGTGTTCCTCAGCAAGATCTTCAAATGTAAACAGAATTTATTGTAGGAATTATTCATGGTATTTACATCTGACTCTTCCTTCCGGAAAACGTAGAGCTGATGCTGTGTGATTTCCCATTCATTCAGCCTGCTCAGCTTCAACATGACACTGGGGATGATCCTAAGCAAGTCTGCTCAGAAGTAAGATCCATTCTATTCAAGTGAGAGCCAGTTTGGTGTAATCTCTAATCTGGGAGAACTGAGTTTGATTCCCTGCTCCTCCACTTGCAGCTGCTGGATGACCTTGGGCAAGCCATAGTTCTGTCAGAGCTGTTCTTGAAAGAGCAGTTCTCGAAAGAGCTCTTCAGCCCCTCCTACCTCACAGGGTGTCTGTTTCTGGGAGGGGAAGGGGAAGGAGTGGTGTGGGGGGGGGTTGGCCCCCCGCAGGAGAATTTTTAGTTTTTTGCATTTTCTACACACTACAATTATGGGATGGGGGAAGGCAGGGGTCAATTCCTGCAGGAGTGCACAGGAGCGGAGCTCTGGCAGTAAAGAGCCCAGGGGGAGGGCACATGCAACAAGCCCCGCCCACTGCTCCCAGCAGCCCTCAGTCAGAGCAAGAAGCAGCCAGGTAAGTTGCAGAGCTCCCCCCAACCCCCTGGTCCAAAACAGTCGAGTGGCACCTTTAAGACCAAGTTTTATTCAGGTACAAGCTCTCCCTCCTCTGCGAGGACAGATCTGCATGTCCCCCCCCAATAGCTAGCAATCCAAAACAGTCCAGTGGAGCCTGAGCAGTGGGTGTTGCCTTCTGACACACTTCCGGTGATGTCAGGGTGTGTGGCATATGCAAATAAGTTATGTGAATGAGTTATGCTAATGAGCTCCTGCACCTCTTTTTCTATGAAATGACCCCTGGGGGAAGGGATACTAATACCATAACACTAATACTATGGGTGATGGGTATAGGAAATCTAATACAGTTCTAATCTATTCCATCTACTGGATTTGGGGAATGGGTAAAGACTTCTTTGAAGATCAAAGAAGACGGGGACGGCAAAGGATGAGATGGTTAGACAGTGTCATCGATGCAATGAACATGAAATTGAGCACACTTCAGAGGACGGCGGAAGACAGAAGGGCCTGGAGGGAGATGATCCATGGGGTCGCAAAGAGTCGGACTCGACTGTGCGACTGAACAACAACAAAAGACTAATACATGTCATGATCTGAGAAGTTATAGAAATATTGTTTTTAACCTAATATAACATGTTATGTTAAGATTTGATTCAATTATTAATACATATTTAGTAGCTTAATGCAATTTCTGCCTTTAATACTATTGCCTTAGTTCTAGTCTTTTCTTCCTATATTTCTTCGTTTTCTGGAGTTTCGGAGCGGCCGCTCCTTTCTCCGATTCAGATGTTTCTGATGATGTGGAAATTTGGCTTGTTGAATCCTGTGAGTAGGATTCATCTTCTTCTTCTTCCTCCCCATCCGGTTTTAAGTTCTTTTCCTTCTGCTTCTTTTTTTTGTGTTAAACACTTCGTCCATAAATTTTTCTGCTTTTGGAACAGAGTCAATTTTATATATTTTTTTCCTGGAAATTGAAGGTCAGCCCTTCCGGGAATAACCATCTATATGGTATTCTCTTTTTTTGCAGAGTGAGAGTGAGCATCCTGTAGCGTTTCCTCTATTTTCTAACTTCGAAAGGGATGTCTTTCAAAAAATTTACTTCTTCATTCTTGATTTTTAAGGGTTTTCCCATTGTTGACTTTAACACCAGTTCTCTGGTAGATCGTTTCATTAATTTCAGATAGATTTCTGCAGGTAATTTATTTTTCTTTATAAAATTCGGATAAGTTCTATAGGCCACATCCATCTCTTTTATTAAATCTTCTTGTTTGTAATCCATTAATGGGGGCAAGGCAGCTGCCAAGAGTTCTTTTAAGTCCTCATTTTTTTCTTCGGGGATCCCATCTCTTTGGGGATCCCATGAAAACGTAGAACATACATGGATCTATCCAGCTGAAGCTGTGTTATTTGCATTTTATCAGCGGATCTTTCCTTCTCTGCTTCATCCACTCTTTTATTAATACTCTCAGTCTGTTTTTCCACCTTTTACAACATTTTCTCAGTTGCTGAGGTTCTTTTATCCATTTGATTCAGCTGTTTTTGGACATTATCAAGCTTAATGTTGAGATTAATCATCTGCTCCATTAGGAGGTGCAGTGCATTTGCTAGCAGTATGGAAAAAATCTGTAGTTACTTCCTGGTTCTGGGAAGGAGTCATTGGTATGTTATTTCCGGTCACCAGTTTTTTATCCGGCACTCTCTGTCCTCCCACCCATAATATGAACAAGAAGTAAGTTTTCCAAAACAAGGCAAAAGTTATATGATTTAGTCCCGCTTTGTATACTTTAGCAGTTTTTGCATTCGTTTAACTGCTTATGTGCTTATTTTAGCTCATAGTCTTTTATTTCCAATTTAAAATTGTTTTTAAAGTTTGCTCAAAGAAAAACACGCGGCGGTGTTTGAATTCCTCTCCCAAACGCTTCAAACTTAGGCACTTCCAATTAGTACCAAGGTTCAGTTCGCTTTTTTCACCTGAGCTTTGCTTAACTCACAATTTGGAGCCTTGATGATCTTTTGGAAGCATTTTTAGAAGTTTGATCGTGGTCGCTTGCTCTGGCAGTTGTCTCTGGGCACCATGCTGGCTCCGTGGTGACGGTACCTTTTGGGGAAGAAGGTGAGCCTCAATTCCTTGGCTGTCGCCTTGGAAGAGGCTCTCCTCAGCTCCCCAGGCTCAGGGTCTCCTACAAAGATCCCGGGGAGGTCCGGGACGAACTCAGACCCCTCCCATCAGCTGGGTCTCGGCGCGTCTCCATCAGAGCAAGCGAAACGCTTAGACCAGAAAACGGGAAAGGAGGTTGTAAGCCACTCTGAGACTCGGGGCGAAGAGCCGGGTATAAATCCAATCTCCTCCTCCTCCT
>NW_015162480.1:483252-490123 GCF_001447785.1 Gekko japonicus
TCCTACTCCTCCTCCTCCTCCCCCTCCTCCTCCTCCTCTTCTTCTCCTCCTCCTCCTCCAAGTGATACTTCCAAGAAAGCAATTTTAGGATTGCAGCCACAGGATGTTCCAGGACTCCTACTTCTCTACTGGATGCATGATTTAAGAAAGCCATACATCTTTAAAATGAAAGAACTGCCATCTTTTTAGATTCTTCTAAACACAAATCACAGTGGCAGAAGTTGGACTGGGGCTCGTGCTCTTAGGGATGTGGGAGATATTCTGAATTTCATCCAAAACTTTAATTATAGATATGCACTCAGAAGACTAGAATTTGGACTTCTTGTAGCTTGGAGGGGCATGTATTTTAGTTGGACGAGGTCTTTTTGAATGATTTGATGAACGCTGAATAAAACTGACCAGAAAATTTGTCCAGGGGAGTATTTAATTACAAGACATTATGGGCAGTGCACAATGTTCCTTCAAATGAGCATTTAAACAGATGAGACATTTGCTGAAAGGGAATAGTTGAATTAAATAAGCCAGTGGGTAGGAAGATGAACATTAACAGAAGGTTTGTTCTAAATATAACCCTAATTTGGAAGACCCCGAAAAAAATTATTTTATAGTCTCACTTCAGCATCTGTTAAAATGGCAAGTGGTTCCTGGGGTTCTCCCAGAATTACAACTGATCTACAGACTACAGAGACATGGTTGCCAACTCCGGGTTCGGAAACACCTGGAGATTTGGGGGTGGAGCCTGAGAGGGTGGGCTTTGGGAAGGGGAGGAACCTCAGGAAGGGGAGGAACCTCAGGCTTTGGGAAGGGGAGGAACCGGGTATAATGCCATACAGTTAGGGTTGCCATCCTCCAGGCAGGGGATGGAGATCTCCCGCTTTTACAGCTGAACTCCAGGTGACAGAGATCAGCTCCCCTGGAGAAAATGGCTGCTTTGAAGGGTGGGCTCTGTGGCATTATACCCTGCTGAAGCCCCTCCCCTCCCCTCCCCAAACCCCACCCCCTCTTGGATCCACCCCCAAAGTCTCCAGGTATTTTCCAACCACACCTGGCAAACATAAGCCCCGGTCACATGGGCCGGATATCGCGGGGGGGGGGAGGTGTGTCTAATTGCCCCAGAGGAAACTAACACGCGGCAGCCCGAGCATACATCCCGGTCGAGGTCCCATAGTTCGGGGAAAATGCCGATCAGACGGGTATCCTGCAGCGCGGTACAGAAGCCGCGCGGCGCAATTGCACTAGCAATCGCTCTTTGTGTGCATGCGTTGTTGGGCGCTGTTGCGCAACCTGCAGAGATGAACAGCGGTGGGTGCCGGATGCCACGTAAGTCCACCGGGAACGCGATCAGACGCCCGTCCTTGGCCCGTGGTTTCCGGAAACTAGTACCTCGTAGGTACAAGTTTTTAACTCTGCACCTTTGGCGGGCAGCCACGGGTTTGCCACGGGAGCACTGCACTTCCCAGATGTTGGGGTCAGATCGCACTTGGAAAATTCACGGGACTCCCGTGCCTCTCCCACGGCAACTTTGCCGTGTGACCGGGGCCATACAGTCCACCTTCCAAAACAGCCATTTTATAAAGGAGATGTGGAATGAATGTTTAAAATAAATAATAAAGCTATCTCTGAAGTTTGGAGATCAGTTGTAATTCCGGGGGGAGGTCTCCAGCCCCCACCTGGAGGTTGGCAACTATACAGAGATCAATTCTCCTGGAGAAAATGGCAGCTCTGAAGCATCGACTCTATGGCATTATACCCAGCTGAGGTTCCTCCTCTCTCCAAACCCTGCCCAATGCAGGGTCCTCCCCCAAATCTCTAGGAGATTCGGCATACGAGTGGGAGATTTCACATTTAAATGATTCCCCACAGAAACAAAGAATTAACTAATTTGTAAGGCAAAATTAATTAGTAGCCGGCAGTCTGAAATCGGATTAATTAGTATTCATCATCTCTTTTCTTTGGATATGGTATTAATGTTTTAATGATTGTATCTGGTTGTGTTTTATGGATATTGTACATCACCCAGAACCCGGCGATAGCAGGGATTAGGCGATGAGGGCTCTTTTTGTAGCAGGAACTCCTAAATAAAAAGCTCCAGTAGCCCTTCTTTCTGATGTAGAAGAGAAGAAGAGAAGAGATTGGATTTATACCCCGCCCTTCACTACCCAAAGGAGTCTCAGAGCGGCTTACAAACTCCTTTCCCTTCCCCTCCCCACAACAGACACCCTGTGAGGTGGGTGGGGCTGAGAGAACTCTGACACAAACTGCTCTTTTTCAAGGACAGCTGTGCCAGAGCTTGTGACTGACCCAAGGTCACATCAGCAGGTGCAAGTGGAGGAGTGGGGAATCAAACCCGGTTCTCCCAGATTAGAGTCTGCACACTTAACCACTGCACCAAACTAAACTTTCTGCTAGCAGGAATTTTTTTTTTGATGTGAGAAACACCTGCAATCCTCTCCCTGCATTCTGAAATGGTATTGCTCCAGAAGACCAGGTCCTCTTCTGAAACAGTCTTGTCTACTCCGAGTTCCTAATTTTGATGTCGCACTCATACAATTCTGCTTCTGAAGTGCCCAGAGGAAGATGCTGCCCAGAGAATCGGTGCTATTCAGGGTGGGGATAGTGAGCAGAATGCTTAAGTTTGAAGAGGTCCATCAGTACGATTCTTCTAAATGTTCAGAACCTGAATTTCAAGAACTTAGATTTGCACACTGAGAAATCTGTCCAATTTGAAATGTGCAACACCTCCCTCCCATTCCTAGCTATTTTATTCCATCCTAGCTTGAACTGAAAGAGAGCTTTACGGATACCAATGCACCGCCAAAGGACAAATAAGTAGGTTCTAGATCAAATTGAGCCTGAACTCTCCCTGGAAGCTAAAATGACCAAACTGAAGCTATCGTACTTCCGTCACATCATGAGAAGACAAGAGTCACTGGAACAGACAATAATGTTAGGAAAAGTTGGAAGGCAGCAGGAAAAGAGGAAGACCTAGTGTAATGTATTGAAATGATTACATGAATCACCTCATAGGACTCCCATGTTAAGCTTCGAGCCAGACCAGGGCTCCTCTGAGCGAACTTCCTATTGGTCGCTTCGTAACAGCGACCAATCAGAATGATACCATTCCCTAGGAGGGAAAGACTCCCATTGGTTTTTATCCTAGCAATCTCATTGGTTGTTATTTGTAAATAGGCGTGGCTACATTAGCCCGGTTATGTTTAAAAGGAGCATAAGCTCCCACTGTGTTCTGTTCTGGTTTCTTACTGAGTTAGTGCTTGTTCGTTACTTCCAATAAAGCTGAATCACTTGCTGAATCACTGTACGAGTCCTTTGTTAGCGCGATCTAACACCTAGCATGAGATGGATTGACCCAATCAAGGAAGCCACGGCCCTTAGTTTGCAATGGGTGTATTAACTTTTTGGAGGACATTCATAGGGTCTCCAGAAGTTGGAAGAGGCTTGACGGCACTCAGCACACATATACAGCTGCAACACGATGAGCTAGCTTGGTCTGTGAGACAAGAGTGCTGACGGATGGATGGTTTTAGTCAAAGGATTTTCAACAGTAACCCCGAAGAGTGTGGAACTATGAAGCCAATCAGTAAGAGATCGGCACGCCACTCACAGCGATCAAGGCAGACACAAGGCACACTTAAAAGAGTTGCCAGATGATCAGTGTCATAGATATACTTACTGTTTGTATTCCAGAGGTCACTAAGGTGAGGCAGAGAGATAAGATCAGTGGCTTCTGACCTCTTGGAATGTATGTTATGGAACTCTGAAAGTAATTAAGTTTATTGAGTCGTGTCCCTTTTCATTATCTATAAGCATGTGTTAGCCTTTAAAGAACATTTGGGTAAATCAGGTTTCCCTTTGATATACAATGTTAGGATATTGTTCATTCCGCGGTACGTTGTTCAGTCTTTGTCTCTTGGATCCATATGTTCAAAAAAAACGTTTAGCTACAGAAACAGAACAGAAAAAGCCACAAATATTTGCATTATTTCTGATGAGGGGTTTTTTTTGCTATTATTTTTGTGAACGGCAGTAAAAGGATACTTATCTGAAAGAAACATTTGATCGATGTCTCCATTATGGCTCTTTGCCAATGGTAATTCCCCCCCCCCCTCTGCCCCCACCCACATTACAAATGTATATCAGATTTATACTAGTTTGATTGTCAGGGTTTCCCCCAAAGGATCCTGGGAAATGCACTTCGATGAGAACTCACTGCTGGGGATCCATAATGCACTGCTCCCAAATGTAGCATTCTGTGTATTCCCTGTACAGGGCAAAAGTCTACAAAAACAGTTTTTTAATATAACTGTGACCCTCTCTCTCTCTCCCTTTCTGTAAGCTCTTGGTGGCATAATAATGGAAGTTAAAAACTGGTGCTTAATTTGCAAAAAAGAGAGTGACTAGGACTCTAAATGAATATCAAATGCTGCCAGTGTCGCCAACCTCCAGGGGGTGGCTGGAGAATTCCTGCTATTTCAAGTGATCTCCAGGCAACAGAGATCAGCTGCTCTGGAGAATATGGCTGCCTTGGAAGGTGGCCTCTATGGCATTGTGCCCTGCTGAAATACCTCCCCAAACCCCACCCTCCTCAGGGTCCACCTCCAAAATCTCCTGGAATTTCCCAACCCAGAGCTGGCAACCCTAGGTAGTACCATCCTAAACACAGTTTCATCCTTCTAAGCCCACTGACTACAAGGGACTCTGCTTAGCATGTCACTGTGACTGAACAAATAATCCTCGGCAAAGTTTTCAAAAACTATGAAGCCATTAATGCTCAGCATAGTCCATAATCAGGCCCATCTGTGTTTACTCTCGTGTTGTTACTTGAATGGAAACCCACCTTTTGCTTCTTATTCTGTTTACTTTGTTGTCAAAACCCAGGGCTTTTTTTGGAGCAGGAACTCCTTTGCATGTTAGGCCACACACCCCTAATGTAGCCAGTCCTAATGAGTTTCTGCTGTTAGGTGTGGCCTATTATGCTAATGAGTTCCTGCCAGGCATGGCCAACTTGGGAGCCAGCCGGAACTCCGTTCCTGTGCGTTCCTGCCCAAAAATAGCCTTGTCTATGGCTACCAAAAAGGCTATGCTGGGGATCAAAAGGCTGTAAGAAGGAGGGGAATTGGACAAGTTTGAGCAATCCAGGCTGCGGTCACACGGAACATTAGCCATGCGAGTCAGACGGAAGACATGCGGGTTTTCCGGGCGCGATCTCACCGGCACATCTGGGAAGTGTAGCACTCCAGTGGCTCAAACGAGGCTTCCTGCCGAAACCACGCGGCAAAAAACTAGTACCTCCGAGGTACTAGTTTCCGGAAACCGCGGGGCAAGGGCGGGCGTCTGATCGCGTTTCCGGTGGCATCCGGCGCCCGCCCATGTTCCCTGGCGAAAAAGTTTTTTTTTCTCTTCAAGTCTTTGTGGATGCGCAAAAGCACACAACGGAGCATGCGCAGTCATGGTGTGAACAAAACAAAACCTTCCAGTTTGCCGCACCGCGCACTTCGTTTTTGCGCGCGGGATTGTCCTGCGATCGGCACCTCTCCTTTCCCACGGAACCTCCACAGTACCTCCACGGGAGGTCTGATCAGGTAACCGCGCCTTAGTTTGCCCCGGGGCAAACTGCCACACTTCCCCCCCGCAGTTTCCTGCCCGTGTGACCGGGACCCCAGTTGGCTAAAACCAGCCCTTGGTTTAGTAGTACTAGATTACCTGATGCTGAAGATCTTTTGTATATAAGTCTGTTTCCAAAATTCTGCCCTACAGTCTCCTCTTTATACTTTAGTGTGACCAAGGCCCCTGCCACACGGGGGGGAAAAGCACGGGCAAAACCAAAAGAGACACGTGGCGGCGGGATCACATAGATCCCCTGAGCCGCCGGGCACTTCCTCCCCAGCACGATCAGATGCTGGGGGGAAGCCACTGAAAGGGGAGCGAGGCAGCTGAACTGTGCGTGTGTGCGCATGCGCAGTTCGGCCGGGAGCCTGGATTGCTCCTGACGACGGGCGCGCCGGCGATCCCACGGCCGCACTTGATGCGGCATTCCCGGTAAGTCCTCCTCTGGGGGTGGTTCTTTTTTACTGCGGGTTTTCGGCCAGAAGGGCCGGATCGGGGACGGGTGCGCGCCGCTTCCCAGATGTTGCGGTGAGATCATGCCCGTTTGCTGTGCCTCCGATCCGTCCCTCTCCTGGGCCAAAACGTTCCGTTTGACCAGGGCCCAAGATACTGAACACTGGATGGTATTATAGAGGGAGAAAGAAGCTAGATTGGTATGAATGGCTTCACCAGGAGCTGGGAACAGTCTGAGCCTGTATTTTCTTCCAAATATGTCATTCATGATTACAAGGAATTTATTAAAGGAACACACTTGTGAACCAGGTTGTGGGAAAGACACAACCTGCTCTCCACCAGTTAGATAGCTTGCCCTTCAGTGATGGGAATTCCATGGGGAATGAGCCTCATCCAGGTGTCTATGCAAAATACAAGATCTTTTCCTGCATGTAACTTAGCCATAGGGAGGGGTTGTGGCTCATTGACAGAACATCTGCTTAGAATACAGAAGGTCCCAGGTGCAATCCCCATCACCTGCAGTTAAAAAGATCAAGCAGTAGGTGATGTGAAAGACCTCAGCCTGAGACCTTGGAGAGCCGCTGCCAGTCTGAGTAGATATTACTGACAGGGCCGGCCCGAGGTGGTCCTGCGCTCTAAGCGAGCGCAGGTGCCAACCTCCCGGAGGGGCCTGGAGACCTGGCTGGCTGGCTGGCGGGTGGGCCGTCCTTCCCCCCCAAAGCTCAGCTGCGCCCCACTGGCCACCAGCCTAGCCAGGGAGCAGGTAAGGCAGCCGCCCGGCCGCACCTCTCTC
>NW_015162480.1:490696-563780 GCF_001447785.1 Gekko japonicus
AGGAGGAGAGCCTTCCCAGAGCCGGCAAGGAGCGCCTTGCTGCCCACCGGGGAATCCCGCGTTTAACACACGCGGGATTTCCCTCGGGGGCGCTGATTGGGCCAGTGGCCCGGCAGCGGCCCGGGGATTGGCTCCCTGCCTCCTGCCTCGCCACAGGGGCCCCGCCAGGCCCGGGCAGCGCAGCGCTACCCTTGGCCCTCTTCCCCCGCCCTTCTTGCTTCGGCCGGGCTGCGGGCGAGGAGAGGCTGCCGGCGGCTGCCCCTGCCTCTCCTCTCGCGCCCTAATGGCCGGCTCGTGCTCTAGGCGAAAGCCTAGTTCGCCTAGCGGGCGAGCTGGCCCTGATTACTGACCTTGATGGTGATTCAGTATAAGGCAGCTTCACGTGCTTGTGATGGCCATTTTGCTAGTACTAATGAATGGAAGCTTGGTGTCAGGATTTAGCAGGGCCATTTGCTTGCTTCTAATGGCCTATAGATTCAGTGGAGTTGAAAGGTGGATTTTTTAAATCATGGACTGTATCTTATGATAGGGTTGCCAGCCTCCAGGTGGGGCCTTGAGAGCTTCCCCTTTTACAACTGATCTCCAGCTGACAGAGATCAGCTCCCCTGGAGAAAATGGCTGCTTTGAAGGGTGGGCTTTATGGCATTGTACCATGCTGAGGCCCCTCCCCAAGCCCCGCCCTCTCCCGGATCCATCCCCAAAGCCTGGCAACCCTATTTTATGATGACCTCCTTTTAAGGTCAGTGATCTGCATACCTTCCTAGGGAATGGATAGCATCATTGTATTAAAGCAGAACACGCAGATCAGGCTCCAAAGAACTACTGACAGAGGCTTTTGAAGTTCCTTCTGATTTCCCCATACACCACCTGATTTTTTTTCCTAGGAAGTTGAGGCAATTTCTAGAATGCCTCTTAACACAGAACAAGGAACTATGATCTAGATGAAGAGGAAGAGAAGAAGAGATTGGATTTATACCCCGCCCTTCACTCGGCGTCTCAGAGCAGCTTACGATCTTTCCCCCCTTCCCTTGTCCATGACAGACACCCTGTGAGGTAGGTGGGGCTGAGAGAGCTCTTTCGAGGACTGCTCCTGAGAGAACAGCTCTCAGAGAACTTGTGACTGACCCAAGCAGCTGCATGTGGAAGAGTGGGAAATCAAACCTGGTTCTCTCAGATTAGAGTCCATGCTCTTAACCACTACACCAAACTGGCTTTGCATTTCATCTATTGTGCCTTACCATGGGCCTCCAAAACAGCATCATTCTTTAAACACTACACACAAAATAGAACAAAGTTTGAGTCCAGTGGCACCTTTAAGACCAACAAAGTTTCATTCTGTGCACCTGAAAGCTCATATCCAGAATGAAACTTTGTTGGTCTTAAAGGTGCCACTAAACTCAAACTTCGTTCTATTGCTTCCGACCAATATGGCTACCCACCTGAATCTACATACAAAATAATTAACCCATTTTGTTTGAGTAATATCAACACGTGTTATGTTAGAGGCCCAATGCGGAGTCTTTATTTCTCTCCTCCCTCTTGCACTAGCAGAGATTGCTGATAAGCCAGACCAGAAGGAGGGATTGGTTACTTTACTATTACAGTGGTTACTAAAACACTACCAATCATTAACTGTCTCCACCAGCTAATTGTTTAAAATTTGTGTCTTACAGCTCCGAAGGCCTCATGCATTGCACATTAGAATAGACAAGGTGCATTTTGAATGTTTTCTAGCCATGTGCTGGAAACGTTTAAATTTACTAAATTATGCAAGATCAGAAGTGCCAAATTTTTCTTGTACAACCAGGCACTCCATTTCAAGCTATCAAGTAACAGTAAATTTTGTTTACACAGACAGTTTACCATGCATGCAAGTTATGGCAACCAAATTGCCTATTGTGTCCAAGATCGTCATGACTTAGAATGGTTATAACATTTCTTTGGTAAGCACAGATTTCTTTTGATCTGCCTACCTATGCATAAATGTAACAAAAAAACTTTGCTTTAATAAAAAAAAGCTATTGCTTATATATTTGATTCCCGCCCCCCCCAATAAACCCTGCTGTATTTGTATAAATACAGGATCCTCTGTGGATAAATTATAAAACCAAATATCAAGAATCTATCCATAAAAATAATGCATACATTGAACAAAATCAGACGGAGGTTGTGCTCATGTAGTCTTCAGTATAATGTAGTAGGAATATAACATTTTCATTAGATTGTGTGTGACAATACTCATAGATAGACTGAGAGGGGGGAAATGGTGGGGGAATCAAACCCTGAAATAAATTCGGTAACCAGGAGGCTGAGGAAAACCAAATGAAAATGAACAAATAGTATGAGGATTACTAAAATTAGAAAGTTAATACATCCGTTTTAATAGAATAAAAACCAATAGAATACAGAAATTAAAATAGTAGTTATATCTACAAATATAGCATCTAGGTTGGGCAATTCGGAAGCAGAATAAGGGCAAATATAAGGATCACAGACTGCGGTCACACGCGCCAGTTGAAGCAGAGGTGAGTGAGGCTATTCCCTCCGAAGTAATTTGACCTGCAGTTGCAAGATCACACCTCCTTTCGTAGCTGGGGGTGAGTCATTTGTTTCCCATGCGCATAAACGAGGAATCACACCACCACACCAAGGGCCCCCTATGGGTATGTGATGATGTGCATACTGCAAGTGGGGGGGAAACGGCACCAAGCCAGGATGGCTTCATCTGACCATCCCGACGACATGAGTGCGCACTTGAGAGATCAGACAGGGGGAAGTCCATCAGAACCCATTTACTACCAGACTTTCCCCGGTGTCTTTTAACTCCCTTTCTGTGGCGGAGCAGCGTGGGTTGCTGACAATTGCGGGACGCTTCCCAGATGTTGCTTTAGATCCATCGGGCATTCGCGCCCATGTCGGATCTACTGGTGCGTGTGATCACAGCCAAATTCAAAAATCCAGAATAAATTCTATAATCAACCAACTGTACATGTTCCAGCCTACACAGCCTTCTTTAGAGGTCTCTTAGAAATTACTATATACCCTTAGCCTATTTATTACATAAAACAGAATAATCCTGACCCAGTGCAGAAGAAATTTTAAAAATTGCTATAAGCAGTCATGGAATCAAATAATATACCGAACTCCAAATTAAATTCTTAAGTGGTGACCTGGATAGTCCGGGCTGGCCTGATCTCATCAGATCTCAGAAGCTAAGCAGGGTCAGCCCTGGTTAGTACTTGGATGGGAGACCAACAAGGAAGTCCAGGGTTGCTATGCAGAGGCAGGCCATGGCAACCCCTCTCTGTTAGTCTCTTTCCTTGAAAACCCTACAGCGGCCCCGGTCACACGAGAGGTTTTGGCCCAGGAGAGGGATGGATCGGGGGCGGAGCAAATGGGCGCGAGCACACTGCAACATCTGGGAATCGGTGTGCACCCGTCCCCGATCCGGCCCTTCAGGCCGAAAATGCGCATGGAAAAATAATCACCCCCAGAGGAGGACTTACTGGATAAGCCGCAGCAAGCGCGGCCATCAGATCGCCGGCGCGCTCGTCTTCTGGAGCAACCCAGGCTCCCGGCTGAACTGTGCTTGCTCACACATGTGCAGTTCGGCAGCCTCTCTCCCCCTTCCATAGCTTCCCCCCAGCATCTGATCGTGCCGGGGAGGAACTGCGCGGCGGCTCAGGGGATCTATGTGATCCCGCCGCCGCATGTTTCTTTTGGTGTAACTTTAAAAAGCCGCACTTTGCCCGTTCTTTTTCCCCATGCGTGGCAGGGTCCAGCGTCTCCCTAAGTTAGTTGTGACTTGAAAGTGTTTTCCAACACAACCACAAAATCCTAGGCCTTATCAGAGCAAACCATTTCCACACGGTGTGTATAGCAACAATGACAATCTCAAAAACACTTTGAAGAACACGGGACTTACTTCTGAGCAGAACTGCTTAGGATTGCTCCAACTGTTCTGTAATTAACATTCTTGAACTAAATTAAGTGTCTCAAGGCATCCATGCAGCCCACCCCTCCTGTGTGTCGTTATGTACAAGTCCAGATGGCCACACAGTAAATTTACAATACCAGTAATTACGGGTCACGCGTAGTTATTTCTAAATAGGCAGTTCAAACATCGCCCCCTCAGTGGAATAATATAGTGTGTATATTTTCATTGCATGATCACACTCAAAACTTTTAACAACCTTGCAGTTCATTCACACCGTCAGCAGATATCACATACCTGAAGTCAAATCTCCCAGAAAATGTCTGATTTTAGGAAAGTGTGGATTGCAGAGACAGAGGTGTGGGGGAGATGTAGAGAAACGTTTTTTAATGGTGATACTCCCCATCCAACTTTTTGTTTTAATACAGTATCTACTTGAAAATTTTCAATTCTTTCGACCATGTAATTTAGCTGCATATTTACATGAGCATTGGTGCCAAGTTTCTCTCTGTCGATGCAAGACTAAATGAACAAGGCAATTACTGTATAGAGTTACACCTGATGCAGAATTGCACCTTTCCAAAAATACATTTAAGTCAATCAAAGGGCTAAAGTCACTTAGGAATACATTGTCAATGCTTAATGAATAGAGGATTCCAAAGGATTTTTCAGTATTGATATTCTAGATCAGAACTGGTCTTAGTATATTAGGTTCTGCAGGTTTTTCCCCCTTGGTGCATAAAGCACAGTCTACTCTAGGGTTGCTGGCTCTGGGTTGGGAAATGCCTGGATATTTCGGGGGTGGAGCCTGGAGAGGGTGGGGTTTGGGGAGGGGCGGAACCTCAGCATAGTACAATGCCATAGAGTCCACCCTCCAAAGCAGCCATTTTCTCCCCTGGAGAACTGATCTCTGTAGTCTGGAGATCAGTCATAAAAATGTGCAGTCTCCAGGCCCCACCTGGAGGATGGCAACCATAGGCTACCCACTGCAACATCTACCACATTCTAATCTCCTTAGGAATATGTTTGCACTCATAAACAACTTTACTTTTCTGTGTCTGGGTGACAGCTTTCGTAAAAAGGCAAGGGATGAAGAAACGGCTGTTTTCATTTACATATGTTAATGAAAACTTGCAATACGTTTTAGGCTTATCGGAAACTAGCAGCAAACGGTATTGTCATGTATGAATTTTAAAGTCTCCAGGGGCAGGGAGCTCCGTCCGGCTCCTGTTTCTTCTTATGCACAACACTTAAGGCTGCTAACATTTTGGAGCCAATGACTTCAAGCCCATATTGGAGTTCTAGATGGCAAAAGAAAGTTATTTCTTCTTTTTAAAAAAAATAATGGCAAAATCCTGCAAACAAGGAGTCCATACTTTTTAAAAGATTCCTACAAAAATATGCAGTCTGGGCTCAAATTTATAGACAGGTTTTTGTTGTTGCGTTCGGACAGCTACGGAAAAGGGCTGTAAAATGGTCAAGATCTCCCTCATTAAAACTGGGCAGTAAAATTTCATACTTTGCTCTGTCCATGTTTATCGTTTGCTGCCAAAACATACAAGAGTCTCACAGTCTCCCCCTCCCCACCCTGCCACCCCCATCTTAATCTTTATTCTTGCAAGCCTCCGATTAAGCTGTTACCCCGCAGGATGACTCCCTCTGAATAAACACATTTTGTAAACAGTTCCACTGATATCCCAGATCGGAGAAAAAGGGCCAATACTTATTCAAAGGTCATACAGCCTTTTAGCTCTAAGTAAACTCATTCTTCATGGCCATATATTTCTGCCTGGACAAGCTGCTTTGAGTCCTATCATTTGTGCTGCTACATTCCAGCTTGTTCATAATGTCTCTGATGATGCTACCTGATGCAGACACTCTGGTAGGCTAAGCTACAGACTCAGTGCACCATGGATATAATTGTGTGAAAGGAATAGGCTTGCCGGCCCCCAGGTCTGAGCGGGGGATCCCCTGATTTCAGGGGCTTCTCCCCGCCACTGACTACCTGGCCAGCAGGAGAAACCCTGCCTCTAAACTGGGATGTGATGATGTCACCCGGAAGTGACATCATCACATTGGGGATGTCGTGCGGGGATGTTCCGGTATTTGGGCAAACTCTATGGTTTGAGGGTGAAAAAACCATAGAGTTTCACCCAAATACCAGAGAATCCCTGCACGATGTCCCCAATTCGATGACATCGTCCCCGCCCACCCCCAAAACACCACCCTCCCAAATCCACCCGCTGGAGTTACAAGGGGACATGGCAACCTTCGAAAGGAATCAGCTTTTATCAGCTCCTCACTTGAGCCAAATTATGTGTAACTTTATGACTTCTGTTGTCTGCAGTTCCTGAGTGCTTCCCTTCCCCTTTTTTAAAATTACAAGCATGACCCCAAACTGGATTAAGAACATAGTATCAGTGAGATTGTGATGGGGAAGGACCAGTGTTCCCTCTAAGCTGAGTTAGTGTGAGCTAGCTCACAATTTTTTAGCCTCCGGCTCACGCATCTTTGTATTAGTTCAGGAAGGATGGCTCCAGAGCAAACTAATTTATGCAGTAGCCAAATCGCACGCTCATAACTTTAATGCCAGTAGCTCACAAAGTAGAATTTGTGCTCACAAGACTCCATAGCTTAGAGGGAGCATTGGTAAGAACATGTTGTTGTTCAGTCGCACAGTCGAGTCCGACTCTTCGTGACCCCAAGGACCAGCTCCCGCCAGGCCCTCTTGTTTTCCGCCGTCCTCTGAAGTTTGCTCAATTTCATGTTTGTTGCATCTATGACACTGTCTAACCATCTCATCCTTTGCTGTCCCCGTCTTCTTTGACCTTCAATCTTTCCCAGCATCAGGGTCTTCTCCAGTGAGTGCTCCCTTCTCATTTGGTGGCCAAAGTATTTGAGCTTCAGTTTCATTATCTGGCCATACATGACTGAAATTATCTTAATGCCCAGGATGTCAGCATACGGTTTAAACATAGAGCTCTGGGTGAATCCTAGCATGTCACACCAATCTAATGAAGTAACTTCTCACTTGTGCTGGAAGTGAGGCCACAGCATTGGTGCAACACCAAATTGTGCCCCACCCATTTTCTCCCAATGACCTGTTGAGCATATCCTGCTGCAGCAATATACCCAGCCACCCCAGGTAGAACAGTAGGGTTGGACCCATTCCCCTTGTACCATTTTCCCAGTCTGAGATGGCTCCATCCATGTGCAAGTTGCCTTCCTTGGACAAAGACATAGGAAACATAGCATGTCTGCATGTTTGCCCCAAAGGAGTAAATAGCAGCTTTGCAAAACTGTTTCTGGCTGAGGAAATGATGAGGTTAAGGGGAAGGATTCAACAATGCTTCCCCATGCTAAAGTCCGGATCCAAACTGGGGTCCTTTGTGCCTGTCGTTTTAAAAGAAAAGAGATCCAAACATGGAACTCCAGCATCAGGGCAGTTTGGCCCCAAAACTGTGCTGGGGACTGGAGATCTCGTGGAATTACAACTGATCTCAAAACTGTAGAGATCAGTTCCCTTGGAGAAAACGACTGCTTTGGAGAGTGGCTCACCTCCCAAATCTACAGGGATTTCCCAAACTGGAGTTGTCAATCCTAAATTTTGCCCACAGCAGTGAATACCTTCTGGGATAAGGAAGAGAAAAACGATCCATTTTTGTCCCAGTACAGTCCTCCTGAACCACAGTTTCTGTGTATACAGGGGTCATTTCCTGCAGGAGCACACAGGAGCGGAGCTCCGGCAGTAAAGACCCAAGGGGGCGGGCACATGCAACAAGCCCCACCCCCTGCTCCCAGCAGCCCTCAGTCAGAGCAAGAAGCAGCCAGGTAAGTTGCAGAGCTCCCACTGCCCCCCCCCCCCCGGCCCCAAACAGTCCCGAGACACAGCACAGGCACCTTTAAGACCAGGTTTTATTCAGGTACAAGCTCTCCCTCCTTTGCGAGGACAGATCTGCACGTTCTCCCCCCCCCCCAATAGCTAGCAATCCAAAACAGTCCAGTGGAGCCTGAGCGGTGGGTGTTGTTTTCTGACACACTTCCGGTGATGTCAGGGGGTGTGGCATATGCAAGTAAGTTATGCTAATGAGTTATGCTAATAAGCTCCTGCACCTCTTTTTCTACGAAAGGACCCCTGTGTGTATATAATCCACATGCACAAAGAGCGACATGTGAAGTTCTTCCAAATAAGCACTCAACTTCACCGTGTTAAAGCAGCAGGCCGGGCCGCTTGCTTGTAAGCGAGTAATCTGATGGACAAAAGGGCTCCAGCCTGCCGCTTGACTTGCTGGCCTGTGACTGTGACCCTCCTGTGCTTCCAGGCTGTGTTGCTAATCTTGAGCGCTGTGCTCCACCAATAAAGGGGCTTATACAATCACCATGTTTACCATTATAGCACGGAAACAATGGACATGGTGGTGGTGGAAGGAAAGCAAACATGAATGTTCTCCACATGCATCTCATTCGAGGCTCCCTGCTTCCTCCTCGCTGGAGATAAGCATCTTTGGTGTCTGGGTTGTCCCAAGAGATGAAGACTATCTGCAAGGCCTCCAACAGAAAAGAGCAAGAGTCCAGTAGCACCTTGAAGACTAACAAAATATGTGGCAGGGGATGAGCTTCTGTGAGTCACTGCTCACTTCTTCAGATACAGTTAGAATGGAAGTCCATCAGTCCCATTTATTGGAAAGTGGAGTGATTTCAGATGTCGAATGACATGAGCAGGCACATGACAATAGCAGGTGAATGACAATAGCAGGCGTGATTGGATCAGGTGAGATATGCAGAGGGGTAATAGGCGTGGAGAAATCAGCATTGGTAACCAGACAGGAAACCTAGGTCTCTATTCAGTCCTGGTGGATGCAAAGCCACCAGTCAGCACATCTGCAATCCTTACCCCCATGGCTCTAGCGGCCTCTGAAAGCCCACACATGACTTATAACTGCATACTCTGGTGTTTCCCCATAGCAAATGTTGCCACCTTCTACTACTTTTACACCCAACCTATCTTAGCCTTCAGATCTGTTAGTACTTGGAACTTGTTTTCTATTTTTAGCAAAGAGCATTCAACACTTTTGTCAAAAAGACAAAAATAATGACTACTGGGGAATTATGAAACTTTAAGGCTGACAATGAAGAAACTGACATTGTTAAGGATTTTCTATTCCTTGACTCCATCATCAACCAAAAGAGAGACTGCAACCAAGAAATCAGAAAGAGACTGAGGCTGGGAAAGTCAGTCATGAAGGAGCTAGAAAAGATTCTTAAGTGTAAGGAGGTGTCACTGGTGACCAAGATCAAGATGATTCATACTATAGTATTCCCCATTACTATGTACGGGTTTGAAAGCTGGACAATGGAGAAAGCTGAAAAAGAAAGTTTGATGCATTTGAAATGTGGAAGAGAGTTGGAAGAGAGTTTTCCAGATACCATGGACCACCAAAAAGACAAATAAGTGGCAGATTCCTATGATTCACACACAAAAGGGCACATGGGGTCCCACTCCAGATTTGTTCGCAAGTGGTTCCTACTTTTAGAATATTTCGCAGAAAATGACATACTACCAACACATCCCGGCTATGCAGAATGGCTACATATCTAAGGTTATACTCCTAGGCAGGGGTCATTTCGTAGAAAAAGAGGTGCAGAAGCTCAGCATAACTCATTAGCACAACTTATTTGCATATGCCACACCCCCTGACATCACTGGAAGTGTGTCAGAAGGCAACACCCACCGCTCAGGCTCCACTGGACTGTTTTGGATTGCTAGCTATTGGGGAACGTGCAGATCTGTCCTCGCAGAGGAGGGAGAGCTTGTACCTGAGTCAAACTTGGTCTTAAAGGTGCCACTGGACTGTTTTTGGGCCAGTGGGCTGGGGGGAGCTCTGCAACTTACCTGGCTGCTTCTTGCTCTGAATGAGGGCCACTGGGAGCAGGGGGTGGGGCTTGTTGCATGTGCCCGCCCCCTGGACTCTTTACTGCCAGAGCTCCGCTCCTGTGCGCTCCTGCAGGAAATGACCCCTGCTCCTAGGTCTGAGTACTCTTCTCTACTCTCTTCTTCTTTTCAGTTTGGTGGTGCCAAAAATAATGTTATAAGGTTATGATTGTGATAAGAAATCCTGATTGGTCTAGTTGTATTCAATGTAGTTGATTTAGTTGTATACACTATTGTAAATGTACATGAACTCATGGTATTGGGCTGATCACTATGTCTTACTGTTTGTATGGTTTGGTTTATATGTATGTTGAAAATACTTTTCAATAAATATTATAAAATTAAAAAAAGACAAATAAGTGGACTCTAGATCAAATCAAGCCTGAACTCTCCCTAGGAGCTAAAAAGACTAAAATGAGGCCATCATATTTTGGTCACATCATGACCAAGACAAGAGTCACCAGAGAAGACAATAATGCTGGGAAAAACTGAAGGCATCAGGAAAAGAGGAAGACCCAGCATGATATGGATTGATTCAATGGAAGAAGCCACAGCTTAGAAAGCACTGCCAGTTTGAGTAAACCATACTAACCTTAATGGACCAAAGATCTAATTCAGTATAAGGCAACTTCATATCTATTCATGAGTGTTCAAGGAACGAAGCTGGTTTGTGGGCAGGTACAGGTGGAAGGCCAAGAAGTGCAACATCCCTGTGGAGCAGATTATTGACTTCTAGGGGAGCTGCTCAGACAGAAGATCTGAAGCATGAAATTTATTTTATTTAATTTATTTATTTTTGACATTTGACATCATGGACTGGATTCGCAGTTGCCTGGTTCAGCTGCCGAAGAAAATGCTGCTCGTTCAAAATGTCTGCAGTTCCTTCCTCTTGACCAGCTGTCTTACGAGATGGCAACAGATGACTGATGCTCAGGGCTCGAGGTTCCAGCTGCATTTTAGAGTATGAAACCCAATTCTTCCAGCTCACGGCAGCCTACAGAAAGTACAACTCAAGCCAATGTTCTTTTTTTTTTATTGGATCTTGAAAGAAATTTTTTCAGTTAATCAATTACTCTAAAGACAACCTTTAAGAAATAGATAATAAATCTCTCCCTGCCTTCCCTGAGTAAACTTTAATAATATAAACATAAGTGGTAGAGATCTACTTTAAAGGGAGGGAAAAAGCAAATGTTTGATCCCTGAAGACCAACAGGGTTGAACCATGGGGGAATATTAAATAGAAGCATAACTGCATCATGGCAAACGAAGCCAAAGAAAACCCTGTTTGAGGAGGAAGGATTCCTCGGTAACTGTTGAAAAGCTGGAAATGTTAAAACTGACCCCACAGGTAGCTGGCATCTCATTTCCAGCACAGTTCCAAATTCCAGGCGGTGTTTATTATTCTTGGGCTTTTTGCATCTTTAGATCACTTCAGTGCACTTGAAAATTCTCTGCATCCCAATACTATTTAGGAATTAAGCCATGGCTTTGCAAGAAATAGTGGCTTGGGCCATGACAGATTAAGTACACACACACACATGAAGCTACCTTATAGTGAATCAGGCCATTGGTCTATCTGTCAGTATTATCTACTCAGGTCCAGATCACACGCAGAATTAGCCACACGATAGGCACGAATGCCAGGCAGATTTTAAGGGTGCGATCACATGGGAACATCTGACAAGCGTCCCGCACCCGTCGGCAACCTGTCTCGTTCCGCCGAAGAAGCGGGGTTAAAAAATACCACGGAAAGTCCAGTATTAAACGGGTTGCTACAGGCCATGGACGGACTTTCCCCTATGTGATCGCTCCAGCATGCTCTCATGACATCGGGATGGTCTGATCAGGCCATCCCAATTCCTATTAAGATATGGGTCAAAATGTCAAAGGTAGCAAGCAGTTACTGTAGATGAGTTTGATCTGACTGTCAAACCTAGCTGTCAGGCTAGCAATCATGTAACTACAGACAGGTGCTTCTACCAGGTGTTGCTCTTTCAGGTCTTGTTAGAGATTACATCACCTTGTTAGGGATTGGCTAGAGTTCAGCATAATAGCTTGCTTAGCTATGGGGCCCTCAGTTCTCAGAGACTAAGGCACGGCATGCTGTTCAATGACCTGGTAAATATCTATATATATTCACCTTTATAAACTCTCTGTGCACCTTCATATCTGGTCAGTCTCCTGCTTCTTATTTTCATAACCCAATAATTCCGTGCCATTGTTTTTTTTCTCCTTCTCAATATGCACATCATCGCATACTGCCGTAGGAAGCCCTCAGTGTGGAGATGCGATTCATTGATCTCCGTTTAAGCAAATCGAAAACAAACAGCAAAAAACCCAAACCAACTCACCCGCGATTGTGTCTGATTATGCAGTGGCGGGCTATGCCCGCAGCTTCAAAGAACTGTGTGATTGCGCAACTGTGGGTCAATTTCCTCCAGGTTAAATAGCCTCTCTTCCCCCGCACATTATCTCACGCGTGTGACCGGGACCTCAGACTGGCAACAGATGTATACACACCAATGCCTTGGAATCATCCAGGAAGTTCAAGATGTTATCTGAAGACATATAATGCATCTACCTTGCAGATGCTAAAAAGGTTTAGGTCTGGTTGCTGCTGGGCAGGGACACCTACTAAAAATACTACTTTACACAGAGAGTGATTAAAATGTGGACTTCACTGCCAGAGGATGTAGTGATGGCCACAGGAATCAACAGCTTTAAAGGGGGATTAGAAAGACTCATGGAGGATAAGTCTATCAATGGCTACTAACCACGGTGACTGAGGGGAACCTCCACATTCAGAGGCACTAATCCTCTGAGTCCCAGAGCCAGGAGGCAACATCAGGGGAAGGCCTTGGTCTCTATGCCCTGTTGTTGGTCCTCCTGAGGAACTGGTTGGCCACTGTTTGAGACACAATGCTGGACTAGATGGACCGCTGGTCTGATCCAGCAGGGCTATCTTTATGTTCTTATAGATAGATCCATGGAGGATAGGTCTATCAATGGCTACTAGCCATGGTAGCTGAGGGGAACCTCCACATTCAGAGGCACTAAACCTCTGAATCCCAGAGCCAGAAGGCAACATCAGGGAAGGCCTCGGCCTCTCTGTCCTGTTGTTGGCTGTCCAGAGGAACTGGTTGGCCACTGTGTGAGAGAGGATGCTGGACTAGATGGACCATTGGTCTGATCCAGTAGGGCTCTTCTTATGTTCTTAAATCTAGGTAGACCAGGCTGAGTACTGTACTGGAAAAAAAAAAGATGAGATAAAAATAAAATAAAAAGTAGTCTCTGGTGTGTGTGTGAGCAAGTGTACCTTCATATGTGTGGGTGATCAGCAGTTAGAGACTGCAGCTCTTTTCTGGGTCAAAAATAGGTAGGCACGAATATACAAAACAAAATGTCATGGGGACCTACTAAGAAAAGAAAAGCAGGTCTAATCAGTTTAATCACTGAATCGGTGCACTGTGCCATTTCCTGTAATTTCCAAGTAAGCAGAAATAATGTAAAATACTTTTAACTTGGAGCCATTTGGCAAAAACGAGTTCAAGTACAGTAATTAATGAAGTTTTTTCCATTTTTTATACAAACAGTTAGTGGGAATGATTAAATTTTGTACTACGTAATTTGTTTAAAAACAATCTGCTGTTGTCCAATAGACAGGAAATTGCAGAATCGTTTTTTGTTTGTGTTTTTGAAAGAAAAAAAAATCTGAGAAATCATCTTAAAGCACATGAAGAGAATAAAACCCAAGATTTATGTTTTATGGAAACTAGACAATCCAGAGGACAGCCCTTTTATAGCTGCTTTTAGAAAAGATGACTGATGATTAAAAGGGGCTCCATGAAATAAAAGGATATTGTGTGAAAACATTTCTGAATAATATTTGGTGGGCAAACTAATAGAACAGCATGCAGCTAAGGGGAGGGGGGCACTTTCTTCCCCATACATTGCTTTGATCCCTGTCAGAAATAAGATATGTTCCAGCAGGGGTCATTTAGTAGAAAAAGAGGTACAGAAGTTCATTAGCATAACTCATTAGCATAACTTATTTGCATATGCCACACCCCCTGACATCACCGGAAGGCAACACTCACCGCTCAGGCTCCACTGGACTGTTTTGGATTACTAGCTATTGGGGGGGGGGGACGTGCCGATCTGCCCTGGTAGAGGAGGGAAAGCTTGTACCTGAAGGCGGGCCCGGGGAGGGGGGTCTGCAATTTACCTGGCTGCTTCTTGCTCTGACTGAGGGCTGCTGGGAGCAGGGGGTGGGGCTTGTTGCATGTGCCCGCCCTCTGGGCTCTTTACTGCCGGAGCTCCGCTCCTGTGTGCTCCTGCAGGAAATTACTCCTGTGCTCCAGATTTTCCTTTCTGTTTTAGTCATTCTGTCTAATTCTGAACAATGACCCTAGAGTAGAGATCAAAAAATCCACACAGTAGCACCATGTATGATATAATTTCATAGAAAAATATGAAAATTAGAAGAGGAGGAGGAGGAGGAGGAGGAGGAGGAGAAGAAGAAGAAGAAGAAGAAGAAGAAGAAGAAGAAGAAGAAGAAGAAGAAGAAGAAGAGTTGGATTTATACCCTGCACTTGAAGTCTCAGAGTAGCTTACAATCACCTTCCCATCCTCTCCCTCCACAACACACCTACTTCCTCTGTGAGGTTCTGAGAGAACTTCTCTTGAGACAACAGCTCTAAGAGAACTTCTCTTGAGACAGCAGCTCTGAGAGAACTGTGATTGATCCAAGGTCACCCAGCTGGCCGCATGTGGAGGAGAAGCGGGGAATCAAATCCTGTTCTCCAGATGAGAGTCCCCTGCTACAACAAAAGGGGAACCTCAAAGAAAGAATGAGGTCTGGTGACATAGTGATGTGAGATCTCAGCTGCCATTATAGTGCTTGTTTAGTAACACCTGTAACAAGTGCCGCAGTGTGCTGGGACTGAACTATTTGTGGGGGGAGGCTGCAGCAGAGAAGAAGGGGAGGACAGGATATGGTGGCAGGGTCGGGGAAGAAGAACAGAGGTGGCAAGAAGGAAGTGCGCTCCCCTCGCTGCTGCTTTCCCTCCCACCGTCTCTTCTGCGTTATCTCCCCACCACCACCACACACACAGTGTCTTGCGGCAGCTACCCAGCTGATATGGTAGTCTGTGCTACAGGTGCTTTCCCTTCCAACCAGACCCAATCAGCTGGCCAGCAGCAACAGCCAAAGTCTTGGAACGCAGTAGGAGGAAGGATCTGCTTTCTAGTCTGAGCCAAAGCCTGGAGACCATGGAGGGAGGAAAAGAGAGAGAAAGCAGCAGCCATGGGCTAAAGAAGAGCAAGCAAGAGACAAAGCAGTGACTGGAGGGGGGCAAACAAGAGGGGAAGGAGCCGTGTCTGTTGTGGGGAGGGGAAGGAAAAGGAGTTTGTAAGCTTCTCTGAGACTCCGAGTAAAGGGCGGGTTATAAATCCAATCTCCTGCTCCTCCTCCTCCTCTTCTTCTTCTTCCTGCAAGGGTGGGACATCCCCTTCCACATAGGACTTTTATGGTCCCCTTCTTGTCTGATCCGAAGATGAATGAAACATACCATTTTATGAATGTTTGAAGGAAGACTTTATCAAACAATCACAAGGTTATGTGTTTCTTGTTGAAAAAAAGTCTAAACAAACTACAACTGTGTCCAGAACTATTCACCGTTTTCAGCCCTCTGTTCCGGACCACTTCGGACCGCGAGGGAAGATTCATACGATGAGCGTTTCTTGACCCGTATCAAAAATTCCTCACCTGTGGAAAGCTAGAATGCTTGAGACGAGAGTTCAGATCCAGCCACTGTAAGTTATCTATTATTTATATTTTAAGTTCTGTTTTATATGACAGAACCTTTGAACGTGCAGTACTCCATGTATTCTGAAACTGTACAAACTAGAAACAGCTGTTCCCTATGATAATTTGTTGTGTGGTTTTGTTCTGGAAAAAGAAGCATATTGAGTTTCATTGGAGAGCTAATGTGCTGTGCTGATTAACATTTTGGGCTGTGATTAGGGAGTACTACATAGTTCTCTTCTCCTCCATTCCCCCCCACCCGCAGCAACTCAGCAAGGTCGGTCAGGTTGAGGGAATGTGACTAGGCTAGCCCAACTTGGCCAGTCAAACTAGTGACTAGTAGGGTTGCCAGACCCCTGGTCGGGGGGGGGGGGATTCTGACTGGCAGGGGAAGCCCCACCCCTGAACAGTCCCCTCCCACAGTGTTGGCATGATGACATCACCCAGAAGTGACGTCATCACACTGGGCACATCGCATGGCAGCACTCTAGCGTTTTGACCAAAATTCTATGGTTACCATAGAGTGTTGCCGTGTGAGGTGCCCAGTGTGATGACATCACTACCAGGCGATGTCATCATGCCAACGCCACAGGAGGGGGCTGTTCATGGGTGGAGATTCTCCCACTGGCCAGAACCCCTGCCCTGACCGTGGGTCTGGCAACCCTACTAGTCACTAGTGTGGCTGGCCAAGTTGGGCTAGCCTAGTCAAATTCCCTCAGCCTAGTCTACCTTGCTGAGTTGCTGTGAGGGGGGGGGGGAACGGAGAAGAAGAGAATCATGTAATACTCCCCTGAGTCTCTTGAAGGAAGGATAGGACAAAAACGTGATAGATAGGATTGATGTCCCAGCTTTCCTCCCAGGGTTGTCAACCTCCAGGTGGTGGCTGGAGATCTCCTGCTATTACAGTTGATCTCCAGGCAACAGAGATCACTTCACCTGGAGAAAATGGCCACTTTGGAAGGTGGAGTTTACGGCATTATACAACATCGAAGTCCCTCCCCTCCCCAAACCCCGCCCTCCTCAGGTTCCACTCTCAAAATCTCCAAGTATTTCCCAACCCAGGACAACGTAGATTTCAGTCTACGGAATGAACAATGGCAAAGGGGGGTGTGTGTGTGACGTGCCGTCAAGTTCCTTCTGACTTATGGCGACCCTATGAATTAATGACCTCCAAAACATCCCATCATCATCCCTTGCTCAGGTATGGCAAACTGAGGGCCGTGGCTTCCTTGATGGAGTCCGTCCATCTCATGTTGGGCCTTCCTCTTTTCCAGCAACTTTCAACTTTTCCTAGCATTATTGTCCTTTCCAGTGACTCTTGTCTTCTCATAATGTGACCGAAGTGCAATAGCCTCCGTTTAGTCATCTTAGCTTCTAGGGAGAGTTGAAGCAGAGGTAAAGATAGGCCCCTGCCACACGGGGGGGGGGAAGAACGGCCGAAGTGCGGCTTTTTAAAGCCGCACCAAAAGAGACACGTGGCGGCGAGATCAAATAGATCCCCTGAGCCGCCGCGCAGTTGCTCCCCGGCACGATCAGATGCCGGGGGGAAGCCACTGCAGGGAGAGCGAGGCAGCAGAACTGTGCATGTGTGCGCGTGCGCAGTTCGGCCGGGAGCCTCAATTGCTCCTGCAGACGGGCGCGCTGGCAATCTCACGGCCACACTTGCTGTGCCATTCCAGGTTGGTGCTACGTTTTACTTGGGGGGGGGGTTGCAGCGGGTTTTAGGCCTTCAGGGACGGATCGGGGGCAGGTGCACGCCGATTCCCAGACGTTGCAGTGTGCTCGCGCCCGTTTGCTGCGCCCCCGATCCGTCCCTCTTCCAGCCCAAAACCTCCCGTGTAACCGGGGCCATAGAAAACCTATGTAATTATTATTTCTGATGTAACATCTGTAACTTGGAAAACCTTCCTTTTGGCAGTTCCCCTGTGAGTGCCAATGATCAGAACCAGTGATCATTATAACTTTTCCTTTGAGAAACACACACACACGCACACACAGGTGGGTTGGGTCACAGTCATGGGATCATCCACACAAAAGATGTATGGAACACTGTTTTCCCTATGAGTGAAAGCCAGTTTGGTGTAGTGGTTAAGAGCAGTGGCCATGGTTATTGCTTGCATGGGGAGACTGCCAAGGAATACCAGGGTTGCCACATGGAGGCAGGCAACGGCAAACCACCTCTGAACGCCTCTTGCCTTGAAAAACCCGACGGGGGGTCCCCATAACTCAGCTGTGACTTGATCACACTTTCCATCACCATCATGACTTGTTAACCAACAGAATGAAGTGCTAATCTACATACTAACTTCTCTATGCACTGATCATGTAATTGCTCTGAATTTCCACCAGCATGCTGTAACATCTACAAACACCACGTAACACTGCACAGTTGCTTTATAAGTTCCCTTGCTTCCGCTAGTTCTCACTTTTGTTGCAGAGCAGAGATGGGAAAATTCTGAATGTCATATTGCCACACCCAGGGCTCTTTTTGTAGAAAAAGCCCAGCAGGAACTCATTAGCATAATAGGCCACACCCAACAGCAGACACTCATTAGCATATTAGGCCACACCCTTGACAGCACAGCACATTAGCCTATTAGGCCGCACCCCCGTGTTCCCAGAAGTGTGGTCATCCAGCCACACCCACCTTTTGCTTCATATTCTGTTTACTTTGTTGTCAAAACCCAGAGGTTTTTTTATAGCGGGAACTCCTTTGCATGTTAGGCCACACACCCCTAATGTAGCCAATTCTAATGAGTTTCTGCTGTTGGGTGTGGCCTATTATGCTAATGAGTTCCTGCTGGGTGTGGCCAACTCAGGAGCCATCCGGAACTCCGTTCCTGTGTGTTCCTGCCCAAAAATAGCCCTGGCCACACCAAATGATGAACGACAACAACAAGGTGACCTGTTGTTTCCAAAAGCAGTCATGCCCCTGAGATTTTCATGAAGTTTTCAGCTGTAAATCAGTGGGTAGCCTTTCTGAGAACAGCTATTGACAGCCTGTGCCTGCCGATTATATCTGGGAAAGATCAGTGAGCTGAACATCTAGATAATGTATTGAATACACTCTTATGGTAACACCATCGCTATGAAATTAAAACAACGCTGCTAACACTTTATGATATTGCACTGTTTTTATAATGAACTGTGTTTAGATGTTTTTATGGTAATTTAATTGTTATTTATGTATTTACTTTTATGTAAGCCGCCCTGAGCCTGCCTTGGTGGGGAGGGCGGGGTATAAATTGGAAAAATAAAAAAATAAATAAATAAGCTCTGGGGCCTTATAATGCCATCATGTGCTCCATTTTTTCATTTTTCATTTTGTATATTTGTACACCCAGGATAGCTGTGAATATTACTAACTTTGGCTGTGGTCACACTGGAGGTCAGGCGCAGTCTGGGTGCGTCTCTAAATGCACTGGTTCAAATTGCTGCAGGAAGGTCCGACTAGACAGCACAACCTGCAGCGGTTTCCCCATGTGCTTGTCCACTGGTGAAGCATTTAAATGACTGCAGCACCTCAACCTGGTTGGTTTCTTAAAAAAAAACAACAGACAGGCACATGTGCATATGCGCTCATGCACTTATGTGAATATCGGCAGCTACTAAAGAAGCCACACCTGGCAGAAACGGATCTGCTGGTTCAGACTTCCCCTCTGGCTTCAGTTCACGACAGGGGAGTTCAGATGCCTGGAACAGAGGCGGAATCTGCATTTGTCTTTCCCACCAGTGTCCCAGCCTTTTGACTCCGTCTTCAAAAAAGCTGTCTACATTTGGTGTCGTTTTCACACCTCAACAGTGCTAGCATACTTTTGCACGTCCACATATGTCTATCGTCCTTTGGGGCAGCTCCACTGTCATTGCACCTCCACACTGCTTTAAAAGAATCTTCTCCAAACAACATTCAAACAAGCCTAGAGAAAGACGGCGTCACAGCAGCACGAAAATGATTTAAAAATGCAAATGCAGATTCGGCCAGAGGGATAGAAGAACTAGCATCCATAAAGACCAGACTGTCCCCAGTTCCAGGTTACTCTGCTTCCGAACCAGGGCAAAACGGGGTGGTCATGACTGGGGCACGGAAGGGAGATGTCATTGTCTGATTGTGCTCTTTAAATCCACAAAGGTACCGCAATGATATCGCTGCAAACTGCTTGTGTGACCACAGCCAGGGCCGGCTCACTCACTAGGCGAACTAGGCGGTCGCCTAGAGCAGTGGGGCGCCACACTGAACCCGGCCCCATACTCTGGGAGTTTCTTGATTATTTGTGTTTTTCATTCTTCCTAAAATGCATTTATTTTTGAAAATTGGTGGACGCACCGGGGGGGGGGGGGCAGAAGGGATCCTTGCCTAGGGGGCAAAATAAGCTGGAGCCGGCCCTGCCTCCAGGTTTATCACAGACCCCTGTTTGTTTTCCCTCAATTACACTCATGGAAAGTTTCAATATTTGCCCCATCAGCTTGGGAGTTTCAGCTGGAGAGCCCTTGATCTAGAGGACAGGTTTCTGAGCAAAATTTGAGAGACCTGGGTGTGTACCGCAGGATAAAACATAGCAGAAAGATGTTGAGATAGAAATTAACATGCATGATACGAAGGGTTGCAATTTTGCTCTATCCAGGAGGGCAGCAGCCCTTAACTGCCTTCCACAGAATTACCTCCACTGTGACCTTCCCTTCCCTTAAAACTAGGAGGTAAAGGGGGGGTAATGAAAATTAAAACCAGACACTTAGATGTAAAGGAACAACTAGAATGTTCTTCTCTGGTGGATGCCGACAGCAATACCGTGCCTTCCCTGCGTGTGTGCGGCTCCCATTGCCAGCACATCCTGCCACAGAAATGAGAAGGCTTGGATGATGACCCAAGTGTTTTTGATGTGGAACAAAAGCCAAGGCTAACAATGAAGTCCATGGGAGCTCTTTGCATATGAGGGAAGCAATGTGTCAAGCTGAGACCACAGGAGGATGACAAGGTTATCTTCCTATCTGGAATTAAGTTTTATTACAAATAAATGCAAAAAAAAAAACCAGTTGGCAAAACCGGATCATCCTCCAAGGCAGCATTTTGCATTTTTTGGAAATAAGTTACTTAAAACAGTTGCACACTGACCCGGAGACAATTTATAGTCTTTAAAAAAAAAAAAACAGCCAGAAAAGGCTGAATTGCACTCTATTATGTTTCATCACCTATATGGTACTTTTGGTGAGCAACAGAACAAAGTTTGAGTCCAGTAGCACCCTTAAGACCAACAAAGTTTTATTCATGGTATAAGCTTTCATGTGCAAGCACACTTCCCCGTGATTCATACACCTTTTCTTATTCATCTCCATTGAAACTGGCTTGTTTCTCTTATATATTTAATAGCCATTGTAGACCCATCATGTGGATCAAGAAATCTGCACAATGGGGCCACCCACAATTAGGGTAGACATTTCTGCAAACTCAGGGGAACCCCAGGTCTGTAGGAAACTATTAACATTAAAAGGGGAGGGAGTAAAAAAAAAACCCTAAAAATATTCTTGGAAGAGAATATTTAATGAGATCTCGAACTATTTTGGGTTGCCTTGAAAACCACAAACAAGAGCGATGGTCGCCTAGGCAATCCAGAATGTCTGCAGAGAATTCATTAGGTTTTGGTTCTCATGTATTCCCCCCGCAGCCTCATGCCATGTTCTTCCTCTAACATCTTTCCTGGCTCACCCTTGTCGTTTTCGTGCCACTGCCAGAGGCAACCGATGAGTCTGAGTAGGGCAGGGAAGATACTTGATGTGAGGATGCCGTGAAATCAGATTAGCTTACCTAACTTTTATAGTGCAAGTGCAGAGAACTCACTGCAAGGGTGACATTTGGTGGCAGTAACCCTGGTTAGCACCACATCTAATCCCACATACAGATACGAAAGCATCTAAGGCTGTAAGGTGACTCTCGTTTTAAAAAAAACCCAAACCTCTGAGTGACCAAGAGAAAACATGGCTCATATGCCTTCCATTCTGCAGCTTCACTCTCCCCCTTGTTCATCACGGCGGTGGCAGTGTGGCGATTGACATACAGGTCCTGAAGCCTGGCCAACAAGCAGCCCTGTGGAAAACGATGGAGCCAAGCCAGAAGACGTCTATACTGGGCAGTGACGGCGCGTGCAATTAAAAATGAATATAGGTTGTCCCTTGTCTATATTGAGTCCCTTGTTTATATTGAGTCCCTTGTCTATATTGAGTAACTATATTGAGTAACTGTACATTGCTTTGAGCCCACTGGGGAAAGCGATTAATAAATGGAAAGTATTATTATTATTATCACCCACCAGACATAGCAAGCAGGGAAGGAGAGTAAGTAGAGGGGCTGATAGAGGCGTGAGAGCCAGAGTAGCTGTGCCCTTTCTCCATGCTGCATAGAAGGGTGCAATGAAAGCTGCTCTCCTTTGGGGCAAGATGACAGTTCTACATGATACAGTGTGTGATGGAAAAGGTGGTGATTACTTGCAGCAGGAGTAATTTTGCAATGCCATTACTACAAGGGGAAATGCTGAGTGCAAATTCATGCTTAGTTATATATATAGCAGCCTTATGCTATGGCAACGATTATTTGCCACTGACGTGCTTCTTAGGACGTAAATGGAACTGACAATACTCAGTGCCCTTTTTCAGACATAATGGGAAAACCATGGGAACAAGCCCTAAAAAAAATTCAGACACATTCATGACATCCATGTCCTCCCTTGCATGACATCAGGGATTGAACCTGGGACCTTCTGCATGCCAAGCAGGTGCTCTGCCACTGAGACAGAGCTTAAGCTGGAGCAGTGATGCTCTGTATTCCTGGTGCTTGGGGGACAATAGTGGGAAAGCTTCTGGAGTTCTGGCCCCGCTGGAGGACCTCCCGATGGCACCTGGGTTTTGACCACTGTGTGACACAGAGTGTTGGTCTGGATGGACCATGGGCCTTATCCAACAGGGCTTCTCTTATGTTCTTATGTCTGGCCCAGCTGCTGGTGCTGCAGGCAGCTCTTTAAACAGACCGTTTGGTGATGTATAGGAGCAATGCATTTCCATCTTTGGGGGTGGCCATAGGAATGATTGGCAGCCTGAAAGTGGGGACTGGGGTCATAGCCACTGGCAGTGGCCTGGGTAAGTCCAGGAGAAGGTCTAGCCTCAGACAGGCGAAGTATACTACACCAAAGGATAGAAATCTAAAACCCAAAGTGGCCTCCATGCAGCTATTACAAATTCTTTTACTCAAAGATCTTCTCTACCTTACCCTTTCCCCAGAAGCCCCCTATGACCTCCACGAAAACCCCCCACTGTAAATGTGCAGCCTCCAAGGTATGGGGGCATTATGAAACATTTGATTAATATCATCTGTTATGAATAACTTTACTCTCTTGGCAGTGGGAACCTTGTGAAATAAACAAAGGCGACTCTTCCTTTTTGTCTTATTAGCGAAAGTGCCTGATGATGAAAAATGTCATCTTCCTAACAGGAAAGCAGCCTGCCAAATCCTCTCAGAAGCTTACAAGATGGTGTTCTGGGCCAAAGCGAGAACTAAGGACTCGTGCGGTGACTAGAAAAGGAAAAAAAGGAAAGAGGTGGGCTATCGGAATGAGCTTTCCTAAGAGGTTGCCTAGAAGTGCTCGTGATCTCAAGGGCAGGTTAGACAAATATTTGGCCTGATACTTGATACTGGAGGCAGAACTGGAGACACAAGTCTCAGAATGTATTTCTTCCTCGTCTACTTTGACCCTCTGTCAGGAGCTTTTCCTTTTCTTACAGAGGATGCCCTTGCACTGCACAAAGCGCTAGGAGAAATACTTACACACAGCATACAAAAAAAAAAATGAGAGTAAGGGCAAATCACAAAACACTGAAAACTCTTAAAGCTGTTACTCAGGATGAGCTACAACAGTGGAGCTATGAGTCAAAGCCATGTGTTGTAGGACTAGAGCTGCCAACCTCCAGGTGGTGGCTGGAGATCTCCTGGGGATTACCACTGAACTCCAGGCAACAGAGATCAATTCCCTGGGAGAAAATAGCTGCTTTGGAAGTGGACTCTATGGCATTATACCCTGCTGAAGTCCCTCCCCAAACCCCGCCCTCCTCAGGCTCCACCCCCCAAAATCTCCAGGTATTTCCCAACCCACAGCTGGCAACCATACTTAACATGCAATACAGAGATTTAAAAAAATTATTTTAATGAACTGCACATCTTGAGGCTATGGAATCATTCACCAGCAGCTGGGCAGTTAGGGGAAATGCCGGGATATATACAGGGGATCGGTGTTGAGTTTTGGGTAAATGCTATACCACCACCTGACATCGTGGCATCAGTGAGATGCCAAAAACCTTAGTCCCCACCCCTAAAATCTCTTGCTGGTCTTAACAAAAGCAACGTACAATACATAAAAAGTCAACTATAATCCCGGTCACATGGAGAATTTGCCACGCAAAAGGCACGAATGTTGGGCGGATTTTCGGGGCGTGATCACACCGCAACATCTGGGAAGTGTAGTGCACCCGTGGCCAACTTGTGGCATCCTGCCGAAGATGCGGAGTTTAAAATTACCAAGGAAAGTGCACTAGTATCCGGAGAATGCACGGCACAGGCAGGCGTCTGATCACGGGAACACTAGTATCCCGTGGCATCCGGCACCCATCCACGTCCCGTCGCAAACTGGATGTTTTTCTTAAGCACATGTGCACAGACACAAAACTGAAAGCAGCACTGCTCCGCAGAACTGCGCATGTGCACAAATGTAAAACGCTTGTGTGATCGCACTGCGCTGCTTCTTTGCCATGCTGCAGGATCGCCGTGTGATCATCAGCTAACAGCCGAAGCACAGAGACTTGGGGGACCGTGTGATCGGGCTACTGCACTTTATTTTGCTCCGGGGCAAACAGCCACGCCTCCTCCCCATGTTATCTGGCCCCTATGTAACAATTTATATTAAAAAAAACACATAACATAGAAGTATAAAAAAAATCAAACCAGCTAAGCATTAAAGCTTTTGATTGAAAAGAATCATTAGAACAGTTACCAGTGCAACAAACTTCACCTCCAAATTCCTTATCTTGACATCTTGCATCAAGCATCAGGAGGACTGAAGAGGTCAGATAAGTGCTCTAAAGAATGCCCCAAGGAATGTAGTCTTGGAGTGATAACTGAGAAAGCCATCCAATGCATGCATTCCCCTTGTTTCTCTCATCATAGGCACACACAGCAGGGCCCTAGCAGAAGATCGGAGGTCATGGGAAGGTGGAAGGACCAGATGGAGGTGGTCCTTCAGATCTGGTCCTATGCTGCTTAAAGCTTTAAATATTGTCCCCAGCCTTTTGAACCATACCCAGAAACAAATGAAGCTGGCGTATTCCTGGGATTATATGTACACCCACAGTTGGGTTCCTGTTAAGACTGTCTCCACTGCAAGCTCTTCACCCCGTTCTTGGCTTTTGCCTTTGCTTTCGCATGAGCCCGTTCAATGGGAAAGTGCCACACGCCAACAAGCTTCACATTCACGGCAACAGATGGGAGAAGTCAGCAGTGTAGGAAATGTTCAAGCTGTTTGTGCGGCAGGGCACAGCTGCATCTCGTCTCTGGGCAACGATAAAGCAGGAGTTGTGATTCCATGCCAAAACGTGCAAACAACTCGTATCAGCAAACACAAGTGAAAATGAACTGTAACCCACCCTCTAATTTTCTTCCCCTGACAGCCTGATTAACGAAGCGTTTGCTGTTAAATGTTTTGCTGTTGTGGCCAAGAGGATGCATCCACAATATAAGAAAGAAGAACTAAACTAGTGCCCATAACTATATCTCATGGCAGTGAAGTCCAGCAGGTATAAATTCCATAAGAGAAATACAGATTGGTTATTGTTCTATGAGTTTTTGTTTAATATACCCATACAGTGTTGTCAAGATATGCAGAGCCTTTGAGAGTTTTATAAGCAACTTAAGTTCCCCAAGGGATTTATAATCTACATTCTTTTCTCTCTTTTTTAACAATTTGTGAAGATAAAAGAGGAAGAGGGAGGGAGAGCTGAGAGAGTCAAAGACAGCCATGGATAGATGTGAGCAAATGCACAGTAACATTTACTTGAGAGGGAGTGTTCGTTTACTGTCCCTTGGGCAGCCTCCAGCCATTTTTCCTTACAGAGTTACAGTTGGAAATTACTGTAAAGGTTTGAACCAAAGGTCTCCTGGAAGACATGGGATCTGTGACAAGTTATATATGGGGAAGGAGTGTTGTAAATGAACCACTGTTAAAATAAAACAAGTAATCGAGAGGGACTTTAAGGGCCGAGGATCAGAGATTGATGTTTGAGAGATGAGACCTTCAGGTGGCCACAGGGGGTAGAGATTATGGATGAAAGCAGGAGTGTACCAGGAGATAAAGGCCAAGGTAGATACATCAACCAAAAGGGACGCTACAACTAAGAAATCTGAAGGAGATTGAGACCGGGAAGGGCAGCCATGAAGCCTTAAGTGTAAGGATGTGTTGCTGGTGACCAAGATCAGGATAATTCATGCCAGAGTATTCATTGGGCTGCCAACCTCCAGGTGGTGGCTGGAGATCTCCTGGGATGACAACTGATCTCCAGGTGACAGAGATCAGTTAACCTGGAGAAAATGGCCACTTTGGAAGGTGGACTCTATGGCATTCATACCACACTGAAGTCCCTCCCCTCCCCAAACTCCACCCTCCACAGGCTCCAACCCCAAAATCTCTAGGTATTTCCCAAACTGGAGCTGGCAACCCTAAGTGTTCTCCATTACTATGTATGGGTGTAGATGTTGGACAAAGAGGAAAACTGGCAGGAAGAAAGTGGATTCATATGAAATGTGGTGTTGGAGGAGAGTTTTACTGATACCATGGACTGCCAAAAAGACAAAGAAGAAGAAGAGATTGGATTTATACCCCGCACTTTACTACCCAAAGAAGTCTCAGAGCACTTTACAATCCCCTTCCCCTCTCCACAACGGACACCCTGTGAGGTAGGTAGGACTGAGAGAGCTCTTTCGAGAACTGCCCTTGAGAGAACAGGTCTGAAAGAACTTGTGACTGACCCAAGGTGACACCAGTAGCTGCATGTGGAGGAGTGGGGAATCAAACCCGGTTCTCCCAGATTAGAGTCTGTGCTCCTAACCACTATACCAAACTGGTTCTACAGCAAAGTGGGCTCTAGATAAAACCAAGCCTGAACTCAATAAAATTACGAAAACGAGGCTGTTGTACTTTGGTCATACTATGAGAAGGCAAGAGTCACTGGAAAAGACACTAATGCTAGGGAAAGTGGAAGGAAGCAGGAGAAGAGGAAGACACCGTGTGAGATGGATTGACTCAATCAAGGAAGCCATGAATCTCAGCTTACAAGACCTGAGCAAGGCTGTTGATGACAGGACTTTTGGGGGGATCATTAATTCACAGGGTTGCCATAAGTCAAAAGCTACTTGACAGCACTGCACACACACACACAGCGATATATTTATTCTTTTTCGAAGTTTCACCATATAAAAGAATTGCTTCTTTTATTGCTGAAAAAGTGGGTTTTTCCCTTCCACTCTAGGGTTCCCAGATCCTAATCTGAAAGAAAGCACACCAATTTCTTTAAAAATGCTAAGCAGTTAGGGCTAAACTACACATGATTATGGGAATCCCATGCTGGGAGCTTTAAGATCAGGCATCACGGAGGCCTTGTTTCGGGTTAGGCCTGCAGGGAGGGAAGGAAGGTGGCTTAGTATTCCCTCCCAAGCCACTTTCCCAACTGGATATAGCCCCGTGAACCTGTTATTTTTGACTGTATCAGATCCCACAACAACTTGAACTCAGAACTTGGGGCCAGAAGATTCAGAGCCTTGCTCTATGTGTCAGATGAGTGACCTTGCTTTCAGGGAAAGCGGCAGGTCCAATTTGCTCAAGATTAAAAGACAGTGTGGTGAGTGGTTCAAGTGTTGGACAAGGATCTGGGAGACGACGCCTGAATCCCCACGCTGCCATGGAAGATTACTGGGTGTGTTTGAGCCAGGTATAACTCCCTACCAGGGTTGGTGCGAGGACATAATGGGGGAGAGGAGAAAGATGTAAGCTGCTTTGGGTACCCGTTGGGGAGAATGAAGTAGATAAATAAATGAAGTAGGTAAATAAATAAGATGGCCAGCAGAGAAAGACACCCCACCTAAAGGGATCCAATGAGAGCTTTAGGAAGCAGCTGACTACATCCTGCATGCTGCCTTGGGGTTGAGAGCTTCAGAGTGGGCAACTTGCTACTGGTATGTTTGTGTTAGACCTTCCGCATTGCTTTCTCCTTGGGCTGCCTTAAAGATTCTCCCTCTTGTTTTTGACTGTGCTTCTGCTCCACCCTGGACTACATCCTGCAGATGCTGACATCTGGCCTGACTTGGCACTTCTTCTGCCAGACCCTGAGGACCCGTCACCTGCTTCTGATGCACTGTTCACCTGGCCTATGACCTTACTCAGTGACCAGCCATTGTGTTGTCCCTTTGCCTCGGTGATACAGCTGCTGCACACCATGGAGGGATAGAGGATTTCTTACAGCTGATGAAAGGATTAGAAGAGTCTTTGTCCAATGTCACATCCACATGTTGTCAGTCGCCTGGCAACCACATACATAAGGAAGAACTGCTGCCCATGATGCTCCCAATAAGTGTGCTCATCATGTTGTCTGGACAAGGGTATGCATGTATTTTGCATGTACGAAGCATAACCCTGGGGAAATCCACTCTGTTCAGTTCCCACATACCAAAGCTGTAAAAGGTAAAGGTTCCCTTGCTCGAAAGCCAGTCGAATCCGACTCTAGGGTTGTGGTGCTCATCTCCATTTCAAAGCCGAAGAGCCAGTGCTTTCCGAAGACATTTCCGTGGTCATGTGGCCGGCATGACTAAACACCAAGGCACACAGAACGCTGTTACCTTCCCACCGAAGTGGTACCTATTTATCTACTTGCAATTTCTTGCTTTCGAACTGCTAGGTTGGCAGGAGCTGGAATTAGAGACAGGAGCTCACTCCATCATGCAGCACACTCAGGTCTCGAACTGCTGAACTACCGACCTTCCACAGCCTGCAGTTCAGCGTCTTAACCACTTAACTGTAGTTTAACTGTAGGTGCATGCAAAATTTGTGTATTGCCCCTGTTCAGAAAACATGGTGACAGACAGGACGATCATCTCATGGTTCTGAGGCTTCTTGTACATGTGTACTGAAACATCTGAAAAGAACTAAGGTCCTAAAGGGCAAAGGTGTGGCTTTAATGTTAATTAACATCCACCAGCTCCAGTTGTCTAATTGAAGATAGCACATTTACATTTGTTTTCTGTTGTTAGCGATAATCAAATGTTTTGCATGCAGAAGGTCTCTGCTGGAGGACAGAGGCCATGGTCCAGTGGCAGAGCATCTGCTTGGCATGCAGAAGGTCCCAGGGTCAATTCCCAGCATCTCCAATTAAGGATCAGGTACTAGGTGGTATGAAAGATCTCTTCCTGAGACTCTGGAGAGCCTCTACCAGTCTGAGTAGACAATACTGACCTTGATGGCCCAAGATTCTGAGTCAGCATAAGGCAGCTTCGTTCGTGTGATGCACACAGGTTTAAGCCCTGGCATCTTATTAAACATCTGAGATAGCACAGTTCTGACCTTGGAATGCTGCTGCCATTCAGAGTAGAAAACGCGGGACCAATTTTACAATTCAGTTGAAGGCAACTTTATATGTTCGTGGGATGTGATCTCATAGCATATGATTAGAGTCTGGTATATGCATAGTCTACAAAACATGGTTCCCATACAAGTTCCATTGAAATAAATGAGGACAGAATCAGATAAATACTTTTTATATTGCATTCTTGCTTTCTGGAACCATTTAATCTCATTTCCCGTGCACGTGCCTACTGAATTGATGAGCCATGGTTTACTGCAGCCAATTCTATTAGGAAAAACTTTTTCATCTCAAATTTCCACAGAGCATTAACTTAAAAGTCTTCTCTCCCCCCCCCCTGTTTCTATACAAAATAATTACCATGTAGACTTTATTCCAATGAATCTGAGCAGATCTTTCTGGAGGAACCAAACAATGTCCTTTCATTCCTCCTACCAAAAAAGCCCCCCACTTTCCATGTTTGCTTCCAAGAAGTAGGCTAGAAAGCTACACGGCCAATAGAAATATTATTGTTTATTATTTTATTTGATAACATTTGCTCCCACCCCCCCACCCCCGTTTCTGGTACAATTTGTTGTGTGTCCATTCTAATTTTGCAAAGGCTTGCTAAGGTTAATCCCTTCTATGACTACAAGGTTTAAGGTCAATCACTTATATGACTGTCTGCCAGCTGAACAGAAGTCATGGGGTGTGCGTTCGGTGCAAGGAGCTCATGGTTCTCAGGGAATGCGTTCACATGCTTGAAGCCAAGGTGGCTGACCTGGAGAAGCAGAGACACTCAGTCAGGCACACAGATAATACTCTCGGGGACTTGTTAGATGTGTCCCACTCCAAAAATGGCAGCCCCGCCACTGTCATGGAGCATGAGGGTCAAGGGGAAACAGGGCACTGTGCTGAAGAAAGGGGGAATGTTCCCTCAGAAGGGGCCCCTTCTACAGTTAGTGAACAAGGAACCATCCCTGGGCAGGAAGGGAGGGGGGCACTTGGTAGTTGTGCTTCAATCCTTAGGCATGTAGATAGATGAATTGTGAACCCACGTACTGACTGCATGATGATTTGCCTGCCTGGTGAGAAGGTAGTGGACATTATGTGTGGTCTAGATAGGCTGGTAGACATTGCTAGGGAGGAACCAATGGTTGTGGTACATGTTTGTACCAAAGATGTGGGGAAATGTAGCTGTGTGGTCCTGGAGAAAAAAAAATAGGCAAATAGGCAGGAGACTCAAGGCCAGAACCTCCAAGTTAGCCTTCTCAGAAGTGCTGCCTGTTCATGAGGAGGGCCAGCTAGACAGGCACAAATTAGGAGTCTCAGTGTGTGGATGAGACAAGGGTATAGGGAAGAAGGGTTAACGTTTGTTAGACAATGGGATGCTTTTTGGAACAAGCAGGACCTGTGCAAAAGAGACATCCTCCAATTATCCCAAGAAGGAATTAGGCTGTTGGAACTTATGTTCAAAAAGGTGGGAGAACAGATTTTAAACTAAATCCCAGGGGAAAGCTGACAAGAGATGTCTCTGGTTCGGGATGGCTCATTGTCATCTCTAAGAGATGAAGGGATAGCTACTGTTCTAGAGGGAGTTGATTAGGACTGGCCACTGAGAGGGTGACAAATAATATTGCCTTCCTGGAAAAGTCTAGAGGCCACAGGAGGAAGGTTGCAGGCTTCACATGTCTGGGAAATTATAGATGTTATATGCAAATGCTACAAGTGTCCAAGGTAACATGGGGGAGCTGGCATACTTAGTGTAAGAGGAGAACATAGACATTGTGGGCATTTCAGAAACTTGGTGAGATGAGGATAATCAGTGAAATACCGTGATTCCTGGATATCAATTATATTGGAAGGACAGGGAGGGAAGGGTCAGAGGTGGGGTGGCTCTGTATGTCAGAGAGGGTATACAGTCCAGTAAAACTGAGAATCAAAGAGAAATAGATTCACTTACAGAAACACTATGGATGGAAATAATGGGCCCAAAAGGAAACTTAATTCTGGGAGTGTGTTATTGCCCACCAGAACAAAGGTTAGAGGATGATTTTAAAACAACAAAGAATTCCGGTTTGACGGCGCTGCGGCACGGGCGGGTTTCGGATGAGCTCCGAACCGACCGGCTCCCCCATGTCTTCTGGGGCTCGCCGCTTCGGCGGTAGGGTCCCGCTTTCACTCCTGGAGGGAGTGGTAGTTGTAGGGAGCTTACTGCCCCCCCCCCGCTGACAGCAAATCGCGGGGGGTGTAGCCGGTCGCTCCAAAGCAGGGACGAGGTCGGAGGAACACGGCAACGTGTTCAACAGCAGCGACCAACCGTTTTAAAGCCTTTTGTTTTGTTTTTATTGACGATGCCTTAACAAGAAGAACTTTGTTTATGTTGGCTGGTGCACACTTCTGGCGAGAAACAAAGAGCACGAGGATATACCCCCCCCCCTTTGGAACCAACCTCAACTATTATTATCGGCGGCAGTGGAAAGTGAGAGGAGAAATGAACGTAACGAAGATGGGGTAAGAACAATCTTTTAGCGGACTATAAAAGTTAACTAAGAACCGCGGAAGACTACGAAAGGAAGAGGGAATGAAATGGTGGAAGTAAGCTCTAAGGACTAAGTTTGAATTTGCATTAAGTCTCAACTATATAGAGTGAGAAAATGGCGGCAGTTGTGAAAACGGGGATAGTGAGTGAACCCGAGATAATTTTACAAGTAATAGACTTTAATATGGATCGGTTTAAATCCCTCCTGCAAGAATCTATAAAGCAGTCCATTGAGCAGTCTGTTGTTGCAGCAGTAACAAAAGCATTTAAAAACCTTTCTGGAACACAACAGAACACTCAGGGGAAGGAGGAATACAAGGAGGGAATGGTACGAGCTTCACCTGCCCTAAAACAGCAGGAGTCCACACCCACACCTGATCAAGCTATATATGCAGAAAACACATCGCGAGTCTTGGAATTCCAGGCGAGAGAAAGAAAGCGAGAGACAAAGGCAAGAAGAGAAGGAGATTTAAAGCTACATGAACATAAAAAGCTTAGGAAGCTTAGGAATCTAAAAGGTACACAGAGGAAGGACTATAGTTTAAAAAGACAAAGGAAGGAAAAGTATGAATCCAAGAAATTCAAAAAGAACTCTCAGCAAAATAAAAGAAGGAAGATATATGCATGGGCAGAGACTTGGCGGGGCGGGGGAAAAATGCAAATAAATAAATAAATAAATAAATAATAGATACTCTCAATGACTGTGCCATGGAGCAGATGGTAAGAGAACCTACCAGGGGGGAGGCATTTCTGGACTTGGTCCTAAGTCATGCTCAAAACCTGGTGAGACATGAAGAAACCCAAGAAATAAACGATTTACTCTGGGTTACAATTTTTTTATTTTAGCGTAATACTTTGGATTACAAACTTTTAACTTTAGCGTAATTAATCTTCATCAGGCAGAAGTTTGATATCACTGTTTCCATACTTTTTATATATATCATGTTAATGCAGGAGTGATTTATGAATTTGTAACTCAACGTCAAATCCTGTCTTAACTTAGAAATAGTACGTTCCCCTTACCCTTTACCCTTTGGAAGTAGGAATTGGGTGCACCATGAACCGAACTGAACCACATTTTCCCGATTCATACACATCCCTATATATAGAATTAATAGGCACAATGATGAACAAAAGCTATTGAGGAAGAACCAGCATGGATTCTGTAAGGGAAGATCTTGTCTCACTAATCTTTTAGAGTTCTTTGAGGGAGTGAACAAACATGTGGACATGGGAGACCCAGTAGATGTTGTTTACCTTGACTTCCAGAAAGCTTTTGATAAAGTTCCTCATCAAAGGCTCTTAAGTAAACTCAGCAGTCATGGGATAAGAGGACAAGTCCTCCTGTGAATTAAAAACTGGTTAATTAACAGGAAACAGAGAGTGAGTATAAATTAACAGTTTTCAAAGTGGACGGTGGTAAGCAGTGGAGTACCACAAGGTTCGGTACTAGATCTGGTGCTTTTTAACCTGTTCGTTAATGATTTGGAGTTGGGAGTAAGCAGTGAAGTGGTTAAGTTTGCAGATGCAACTAAGTTGTTCAAAGCAGTGAGAACCAGGGAGGTGCTCCAGAGGGATCTGATGAGAATGGGCAAGTGGGTGTCAACATGGTAAATGAGGTTCAACATGGGCAAGTGAAAAATGATGCACATTGGAGCCAAAAATCCTAACTATAAATATAACGCTGATGGAGTCCAAACTGCCAGTAACTAACCAGGAGAGAGCTCTTGTAGTTGTGGTAGATAACTCCCTGAAAATGTCTGCTCAGTGTGTGACTGCAATAAAAAAGGCAAATGCTATGCTGGGGATTATCAGGAAGGGGACTGAAAACAAATCAGCCAGTATCATAATGCCCCTGTATAAATCTATGTTGCAGCTTCATTTGGAATACTGTGTACAGTTCTGGTCATCGCACCTCAAAAAGGATATTATAGCACTGGAAAAGGTGCAGAACAGTTATTTAAATGTTTCACTAAATAAAATAATTAATAGATAAAAATCACTCCAGCCATGAACTTTCTCTGTGCAGTACCAATTCAGGAAATAACATTGGATTAGGATTCTAGGATGTTACTCTACTGGCCTCTGAACATGATTGATCTGTACAGTACAAAGCAGCAATATGGATGCATAATTCACAGGCTACTATCCAAACTGCCAGTACTGAATAAAACAGATGTTGTAAACAGTCTGCAAGGGTTGCTGTTTTTTAACATAATAAATTTTTAAAGCCCCTTGGCTTCCATTTACAATATATATCTTTTGGGCTATTCTGCTTCATGCACGTGCAAAATTTATCTTCTCTAAATATAAACACATGCAAATATGAAATATTGTCGATTATAAAAGGCAGAGTCCACAGGCTTTATTTCAGAAACCAATATGATTTCTTTCTTTCTTTCTTTCTTTCTTTCTTTCTTTCTTTCTTTCTTTCTTTCTTTCTTTCTTTCTTTCTTTCTTTCTTTCTTTCTTTCTTTCTTCCCACATTTGAAGAAATCCTTATGCAGGCTGCACAGGGCCTCTGCCTTTTAACTAGCACATACTGCTAAACAAAAATACATTTTAAAAAGAAATTTTAAAAAGGTCACTCCCAAGGCAGATGCTCAAGCACAGGCATGGTGCTCAGCATATACCAAGACTATTATTTTCAGTGGAATTACTTGGGAGGAAGAGGTTGTCTACTAGCTGAGATTCCATAACAAACACCCATTCCCCCCCCCCAAAAAAAAGTATTGGTAACAGCAAACTCAATAGGAAGAGGAAATGCAAAAGGCAATAGGAAGATGAGAAGAGTTTCAACTCCACTGTGTTTAGAACAATATCCTCTTGCGGAAACGGCTACAAGAAGTGGTTACTTTAACAAACATTACTGCTGTCACTTAAAAACGTTGTCCTCTTGTCCTGTTCCAGACTGCTTCAGTTGTTAGTTTAAATGTGTCATATAAAAAGAGATTTTCCAAAGCCAGGGAAAGTGGTTTACAGAAAGACGATATTTGTGTACATTATGTAAGAAAGAGGCTTGAGGCAGGTGATATACTTAGGGGGAGTCTTCTTTCAAACCACACCATTTACTATTTACTACTTGCTGATGGCAGTCAACCTATACCCTTTATATATGTCAATTCCCATTTTGTCTCTGTGTCAATTACATCCCCTATTGCATCCAGACACTGCCGATTCCAATGTCGGAATGGAGGCAAAGGCAATTTCTAGAGATTTGAGAAACAGAAGAGGAGACTGAAATCTGATAAATCAACTCATCAGTGTGGTGCAAGGCAAGCAAAAAAAGGATGGAAGGAGAAGCCAGAGAAGATACATTGCCTGTATATTGCTGGGGTTGGGATTGTGAGCAGAAATTAGTACCATTTGGAAACTAAGGTATTATTAAATGAGCAGATATTTATTTATTTATACTTGTATCCCACCCTCCCTGCAAGCAGGTTCACGGCAGGTTCCGTCAATGTTAGCACAATTTACAATAACAATTAAAAACCAATTTTAAAACAACAGAATTAAAACAGTACAAAAGCCGTACAATACCATGCAAGATCTAGTCAAATATTTCAGCAATTAAGATGATGGAGGAGGAGGAGGAGGAGGAGGAGGAGGAGATTGGATTTATACCCCGCCCTTCACTACCTGAAGGCGTATCAGAGCGGCTTACAATTGCCTTCCCTTACCCTCCCAACAACAGACACCATGTGAGGTAGGTGGGGCTGAGAGAGCTATGAGAGCCAGTTCTCCCAGCGCACTTAACCACTACACCAAACTGGAAAGATGGAACAGTAGTGTGGGTTCCCAGGTGGCTGTTCAAGTCTAGGATGCTGATGGGAGGTCAACCAGAGGGGGACAGATGTCCACTGCTTCAGTTAATAGCCCGGCGGAAGAGCTCCATCTTGCAGGCCCCGTGGAATTGTAATAAGTCCCACAGGGTTCTGAGCTCATATGGGAGCTCATTCCACCAGGTTCTTACATATGGTTGATCTGGGGAAGGAAGGTAGCATGACCCTGACCCTGATTTTGTTAGATCTCAGAAGCTAAGCAGGGTCAGTATTTAGAAGGGAGACTGCCAAGTAAGAATCTGCAGAAGGAGACAATGGCTAACCACCTCTGCTCCTCACTTGCCTTGAAAGCCCCTTGGTGAGGTCGCCATAAGTCAGCTGCGACTTGAGAGCACTTTACACACACAAGGTTGTTTTCATTGGTTTTGTATAATTATAAACCCCCACAAGTCTACATTTTTGTAAAGAAAAGCAGTTGATCTTTTAAATCAGCAGACAGACAGGCGGACCGACAAGCTGCATGCTAGCAAATCAATGACGTTTTTGTAAATCATCTACAGTACCAGATCAGATTAACAAACCCACATTCTCCTGCAACAGTCATGTTACTGTACCTGTTGTACCCCTGGCTTTTAAGATACTGAAACGACTCGCTAGCTGCAGTGAAAAGGGAGACTTGAATATAATATAAATGGGTCATAATTTCCTGTTCCCGCAGACTGACTTTTGCAATTCCAAGCTAATTTCAGTTCCTTCCCTCCCCACCCCCTCCCTCGTTGCAATTAATCATAAAAGAACTGTGCATTCTTTCCAGTTTGGGACAATGACTTTCCTGAGGGCTGTTTGGACAATGGTTTCAAATGAGCACTTTCTCATCGGGCCAAAGAACGTAAGCCGGCCCTATTCCCAAAGCCAGGCTCCTGGAATGATATCATATCACACCAATTCACTTTTCCAGAAATATTATGTGAGAAATGTCAAAATATGTAACTCCCTAGATCATTTAAATCCTGCTCAGTTTCGTCCGGTTGAGGACAAGTTTATGGCTGGTGAAAAATATATTTTTTTTACCATAAATGAAGCAATTGGTAACATGAGTCTTAAATGTACTCTGTACGGTTAAGGGAAAGGAAAGGGGAAAGCAAATCAGAATCGACTGAGGACATTGTAAAACTACATTACTAATAAACCCCTTTATGTAGACCAGCCACCCGAATTGGAAAATGCTTAAGACGGTTAAGAGAACAGTACCCTTGCTGTAGTAGTAGTAATAGTGGAAGAAGAAGAAGACGTTTGTTTTTATACTCTGCTTTTCTCTTCTCCAAAGTGTTTCAAAGCGGCTTACAACCACCTTCCCTTCCTCTCCCCACAACAGGCACCTTGTGAGGCAGGTGGGGCTGAGAGAGTTCTGGGAGATCTGTGGCTGTGGTCACACACACTAAATAATCCACTTTCAGTGCACTTTCCAACTGGATTTTACTGTGTGAACTGGCAAAATCCAGTTGGATAGTACACTGAAAGTGGATTGAAAGTGGATTATTTAGTGTGTGTGACCTTGGCCTGTGACTGGCCCAAGGTCACTAGTAGGCTTCATGTGGAGGAGGAGTGGGGAACCAAACCTGGTTCTCCAGATTAGAGTCTGCTGCTCTTAACCACTGCACAATGCTGGCTTCTTAGCTTGCTAGGAAGAAAGAACTGAAATAATGCCTTGCTATTAGAGTTACCAGTCTCCAAGTTGGACCTGGAATTACATACTACAGAATAACAACATACTATTAGGCTTATCTAATAATGCAATCCTAAACTGAATTACATCCTTCTAAAACCACTGGATTGGCAAGGGTGTATCTTAGTTTGCCCTGACCTGGATAGCCCAGGCAGGGTTGGTCCTGGTTAGTATTTGGATGGGAGACCACCAAGGAAGTCCAGGGCTGGCAATGGCAAACCATCTCTGTTTGTCTCTTGTCTTGAAAACCCTACTGGGTTTCCCTGTATCAGCTGCTACTTAGCAGTGCTTTCCACCACCATTTCAGTTTAGGACCGTACTGGGAACCTCCTGGTTCTGCTACCTACTTGGGGCAGCAAAATAAAGATGGCTGCTGAAGACTAGAAGAGCTGGTAGGATGCTCTGAACTTGATGGATCCCAGTTAGTGTATATCTGACAGTGGGAACACAACAGATGCTCTGTGTACAATTGTCACTGCTGGTCAGCCGACTGCACTGTTTTCAGTCCCACCTCCTTTTTCATTCTGATCAGACATCCCTAACCTGTTTTGCACAGTATGGCTACACCTGGCCCAAGATTCCAGTGTTATTTCCTTGCTCATCTTTTAACAAAGACACACTAAAGGGACAATAGTACTCTAGGCAAGATGATACCAATCCCTGTATGCCCCTGGAAGAAGTTATGCTCAGGAAATAAGAACTTTCTGGTGGTCTCCGGCCCGAGAGAAGTCCAGCTGTCCTCGGCCAGGGCCCCCACCTGGTGGAACACTCCACCAGAAGACATCCGTGCTCAGTGGGAGCTGTTACCATTCCGCAGGGCATGCAAGGCAGAGATGTTCCACCGGGCCTTCGGTTGAGGACAGCAACACGGGTAGCTTTTGGCACTCTCACACAAGTCCCCATCCCTCATAAGCCCTCCCCCCCTAGGGAGGCTGGGGAGCTGGAATTTTTTCTGCCATCTTATATGCTGTACTTTTGCCTTTTTTGATTAAGTTGTTTTATGTATTGGTATTTATTGGGTTGTTTTAACTTACTTTTAATCTGAGATTGTATATTATTTTGTTGAAAGCCACCCTGAGCCCTGAGCCATACTTGTAGGGAAGGACAGCCTAGTAAATCGAAAGAAAGAAAGAAAGAAAGAAAGAAAGAAAGAAAGAAAGAAAGAAAGAAAGAAAGAAAGAAAGAAAGAAAGAAAGAAAGAAAGAAAGAAAGAAAGAAAGAAAGACTGTGTGGGCCTCACCAAAATGTGGAATAAATGAAAACAAACTCTTCCTTCATCTAACTTGATGACTGGGAAGTCCTCCACAATCTATCCCCCCTGTGCTCTATCAAGCCCAACCCAGATGACCAGAGACATGTATAAAAAGATAGCAGCTAGCCTGATCTTGTCAGATCTCAGAAGCTATGCAGGGTCGGCCCTGGTTAGTACTTGGATGGGAGACCACCAAGTCCAGGGTTGCTACTCAGAGGCAGGCAATGGCAAAACCACCTCAAACGTCTCCTGCCTTGAAAACCCTGTGAGGCTACCATAAGTTGGCTGTAACATGACAGCACTTTCCACCACCGATAATCATAGTATTTAGTACTTATAAAATCTCTGTAGCACATTTTGATCCTGCACTGCCTCTCCAAGGTGGCGTACATGGCTCTCCCATCCTCCATCTTATCTTCCCAATAAACCTGCGATCCAAGTTGGGCTGAGAGAGTGTGACCAGCCCAAGGTCACCCGTTAAGCTTCCATGGCAGAGTGGGGATTTGAACCTGGGTCTCCCAGATCCTAGACCAACACTCTAACCACTATACCATACTGGATTTGTATAAATGTTTTAGCTGAAATCCTATGCATAATGATCTGGGAGTAAGTATCATTAGATGCAGTGGAGCTCACTGTAAACATCCAGAGGATGGGATTATTTGAGTGTCCTGAAAGTTTCACACGTATTATCTTGTTGTAAACATCACAGCCCTGCTAAGGAAAGACAGAATATTGTCCCTGCATAAGTGAGGCTAGAAGAGAGAGGCTTATTTAAGGTGACTTTATTGAGTTTATAGCAGAAGTGAGATTCAAAGTAGGCCTTCTAAACTGCTAACTTGGTCCCTTAGCTATTGTGCTGCACTAGCTCCTTTTGTATCAAACAGAATCCAGAAAAATGTGGGATACATGGATATAACTAGTACGCTAGCCCAGAGAAAGCAGAACAAGAAGCCACCCTATTTTCCACAAGCTGAGGATCTGGTATTCTGATGTATTATTTTAATGTTACCTACATGGAGTCCATCACAGAGAAAGGCTGAACGTAAATATAATAAATATTAATTGCAGTCATATATATTTAACCTGTTACTCTTGTGTTTTTGTACTCGGCTGTCTATAGTTAATGTACAAATTGGTCCACAGAGACAAGTAATTAATTCTAGGAAGGTTTCCACAGTTTTGATTTCTAAATAACATTTTCTACTGAGAGAAGAAATGAGTGTCCTGAAACTACAATATGCCTCTGTTACAGTAAGGTACATATTTATTTCTGTCCTTGTCTTTTTAAATCTAGTTATTATGGATTATGTGTAAAACAGTGAAAGAAGAAGGAGGAGGAGGAGGAGATTGGATTTATACCCCGCCCTTCACTACCCAAAGGTGTCTCAGAGCGGCTTACAAACTCCTTTCCCTTCCCCTCCCCACAACAGACACCCTGTGAGGTAGGTGGGGCTGAGAGAGCTCTGACAGAAACTGCTCTTTTTTCAAGAACAGCTCTTATCACAGCTACGGCTTGCCCAAGGTCATCCAGCCAGGTGCAAGTGGAGGAGTGGGGAATCAAACCCGGTTCTCCCAGATTAGAGTCTGCGCACTTAACCACTACACCAAACTGGCTCTTCAATCAGAGGTGCTCAGGCTAGTGTGCCCAGATGGATAAGGGAAACAGTTCTAAAATATATTCATTCCTATTGCAACTCAGGCCTCTTGTGTCTTTTTTTTACTGAGCATCAAGGGAAATCTAACAATTTGATGCCCGGGAAGAGGGAAATACTAGGTTATAGTAAGCAGTACATTACAATCATGCACAGTGGAGGAGGTAAAACATGTGAAAATAGATACAATATATAAAACAGCTTTAGATTATCTGTGTGTGTGTGGGGGGGAGGTTAACACACTTCTGCAAAAGCACTAACAGAATGGAAAGTGGTCAAGTAAGTGACCCAGCTCCTCCACAGGCAATCTATTTCTCTGGGCATCCTCCAACAGAAAACCGCACTGCACCATAAAGAAGCAACGGGTAACTGGAACTAGAAATAGCTCTTTTGTATCTCTCCTGTTGCTTTTATTAAATCCAGGACAGCGTACCTTTTTATTACCTCCCTCCAGAGAGAATCATAAGTAATCACTCGGCCTTTCAGTAAGAGCTGTGGCTTAAGTCTTCACCTTGACTCAGGCACCCCACTGCAACACAACCTCCTCCCCACCCACCACCCACCCCACATCCTTTACTTGCTCCCTTTGTGTTTCTTTTTTGTGTCTGAGTGAATGAACGTTCATTCAAGCTTCAAAGAAGATCACAGTATTGGGAGGGCGGGGAGAGGATGTGACTGTTCAGCCTTGCCAGCTGGCTGCTGGGAATTCCTTACAAAAGCAGGTTTCCCCTTGGAGATAGATTATATGCTGACTTTGAAGACTGTTTGCCAGCAATTATTTCTGAAGTCTTACTACAGTTCTGTAAAGTCACTGACCTGCCATAAAGCAGTATGTAAACAGTGCCATTCTATTTTAGAAGGTCTTATCCTCAGTTTTTCATGTGAATACAGGGACCAGAGTCATCCAAAATGGGCAGCAGCTTAAGAACATGAGAGAAGCCATGTTGGATCAGGCGGTTCTCTGATCTGACATCAGGACCTATTCTGCAAAAGCAGTTGTTCCACACTCGGTCTCCTGTTTCCTCCGATTGTACTGCTCAGTTTCCTACTAATTGCTGTGTGGCTGCATTTTGACCCACCTCTCCCCCTGATTTTCCCCCACGTCTTCTTGATCCTTATTTTTTAGGATAAAGAAGATGCGGGGGAAATCGAGAGGAGATGCAGGTCAAAATGCAGTCGCACAGCAATTAGTGGGAAACTGAGCAGTACAACCGGTGGAAATGGGAGGCTGAGGTTTCAAAAACTGCTTTTGTGGAATTGGTACAAGTTTAATTCTTGGGTTTTGCGTTTCTTGTGTTAGGCTTGCCACATCGCCCCGTGGTTTTAACCAGGATTCCCTGGTTCTGTATTGGTTCTTCGGATTTGTTGGTTCTGTCTGCTTTGAGAGGCTTTTGGCCAGGGGTATCTTAGCTTGCCCTTGTGTCTTCAGCTATTCTTTGGAATTCTAACACAGCACGGTAGGCATGGCTACAAAACAGCTGTCACAAAATGGCAGCCACAGGGGGTGGAGCCAGCCACAAGATGGTTGCTGCAGCTTAACTTCAATAACACACTGTAGATCCTTGTGTTGTAGTGGCAGTGGCTGCCAAAGCAACAATTTTTTAAAAATATCCAATAGCCAATCAGAAGTCTTGCTGGGCAAAAGCCCTACCAGGCCCCACCCACTTCCCCAAAACATTTAGGTACCAGAAAAGGTGTCGGGGGTGCCATGACGCCCACGGGCACCATACGGGCACCCCCTGCACTATAGCAATCAATTGCAAATGGATTTTCCTGTGGCCTGATTATTTGTTTTATAATGCTTGTTCTAACTATTAGCTGCATGATAGGCCAGAAAGGTGGAGTAAACAAAATTGTAGATTGGTAATGGTGGTGGAAAGTGCCATCAAGTTACAGCTTGATGAAAACCCAGAGGGTTTTCAAGGCAAGAGATGAACAGAGGTGGTTTGCCATTGCCTGATTCTGCGTAGCGACCCTGGACTTCATTGGTGACCTCCCATCCAAGTACTAACCAGGCTAACCCTTAGCTTCTGAGATCTGATGAGATCAGGCTAGCCTAATACACAATTATTCAAATGCAATGTCAAACCTGAGAATCCACAGCAAAAAAAGCAAACCTGACCCAAAGCAGCTCATGCACAGTATACAAGGTAGCAAGACCAACAAAAACCAATTTAAAAGGACAGAAGTAAAGCAAAACCAACCTGACAAGCTGATACCAAGCCCCAGGAAGACAAAGACATGCAGGAAAAATGAAGAAAAGCGGTCCTGGGAGCTTGAAAACACAGGCTCCTGATATTTCCGATTAATCCCAAATATTTCCAGTATTTTTCAGAACCCATTTCCTGTTATCCTGGAAAATCCCAGATACCATCTGGAGACCTGACTATATCTGGAAAATACCAATAAGTTATTCTTCAAATATACATTCGGAACAGATATATCCAAATGCACATCTTTAGTTCCAACTGCTGCTGCCAGTTAATTCTGGTCAACCTCCCTGTTCCCTTCTCTGTGCATTGTCTTAGACAGATATATGCGGTGTACAAAATATACCTGGCTGGTATGTAGCAGCTCAAAGCTATTAATAATGAATACTGAATAATATTCAAAAAAGGACTTCGCCTAACATCAGCCAGCCATGCTTTTTCACATGAGCTCAGCAAAAACCGTAACATCCGTGACCAAAAATAGTAACTGGAGATATATAAATCTTCCATGGGAAGAAGAAAATAGGAAGTTTTACCACCTGGTATAGAAGCATTCCATTTCCTAAAGTACACAGTGACCTGTCCGGGGCAGCAGCACTAATAGTGTGAAAGTGTCCAAGCCTGCAGCAGCTGCTGATCTCATTTAGCAGGGAAGGGAATTCTGCCTATTCCCCAAAGCCCATTTAGGAAGCATATCAGGAAACAAGGCTCAGTGACTTAGGTCCCCCTCATTCTGACACCTACATGCCATTTATAATTTAGATAATCTTGACTGGATGGTAATTGCCCTGCAGTTCCGCTGGAGACATGAGAAACTTGGGTGCATTCATTCATGGTTATCCTGCATGTACTTCATTGCTCAGGAAAGGGGTGGGGAGAACAACCCCCCTGATGCATAAGGAGGTTTTATCAACAGCAACCAAAGCAGAAATGTGCACAAAGTGTGACCCGATGATTAGGGGAAACCAACAACGGCAACAAGGGAGGTAAAACAGACATGAACATAGGAAAATTTAAGGGGGGGGGTTGACTGCCCTTGATTTGCTTAACAGCTCCATCCTAAAGCTTCACTACTTAGAAATAAATCCCATTAATTTGTTTCTAATTTTTTTAATTACCCCAAACAGAAAAGAAATAAAAATATAACAAACTATGACAACAATGGTGGCAAGACTACAGATAAGCATCTGTAAAAGGTTTCTAAATAGTTAAAATATGTCCATGAGCAATTGTAATCTATATACCATACGTCCAAATGTCAATAAAGCTGTATAGTCCCCTGTCTATGGGATTACTGCAGGTGGGCATTAATTTTTCCAGTGCTGTAATATAACTTGTGGAGCTGCGGTGGCTCAAGTGGTTAAGATGCTGAACTGCAGGCTGTGGAAGGTCGGTAGTTCAGCAGTTCGAGACCCAGTGCCACATGACGGAGTGAGCTCCCGTCTCTTGTTCCAGCTCCTGCCAATCTAGCAGTTCGAAAGCAAGAAATTGCAAGTAGATAAATAGGTACCACTCCAGTGGGAAGGTAACAGCGTTCCGTGCACCTTGGTGTTTAGTCATGCCAGCCACATGACCACGGAAACGTCTTCAGACAGCGCTGGCTCTTCGGCTTTGAAAAGGAGATGAGCACTGCAACCCTAGAGTCGGATTCGACTGGCTTTTGAGCAAGGGAACCTTTACCTTTAATATAACTTACTTCTAATGAGTAGGTTTAAAAGAAGAAGAAGAGAGAAGAGATTGGATTTATACCCTGTCCTCCACTACCCGAAGGAGTCTCACAGTGGCTTACAATCCCTTTCCTTTCCCCTCCCCACAACACCCTGTGAGGTAGGTGGGGCTGAGAAAGCTCTTTCAAGGACTGCTCTTGAGAGATCAGCTCTAAAAGAACTTGTGACTGCCCCAAGGTCACACCAGTAGCTGCATGTGGAGGAGTGGGGAATCAAACCCGGTTCTCCCAGATTAGAGTCCGTCCTAACCACTACACCAGACTGGGAGGGAGAATGTCAACAGGCTGCTACTAGGGAGCCTCAACATTTGTTGATGCTGATAAAAATGTTTAGATTTGAGTCCAGTAGCACCTTAGAGACCAACAAGATTTTTAGGGTATAAGCTTTCGAGTCAAGGCTCCCTTCGTCAGACACAGTAGAGTAGAAATGGAGAACTGGGTCCTTTTATCCTAGTCAGAAGGTGGGAGGGGTGTTCTAAAGGATGCTTGTAAAGGATGCCAAGGTACAATGTATATTGTAATCAGCTTGATTAGAGCAGAGGGGAAATGCTTGGGGGCATTTGTAGTGAAATAAAAATTCTATGTCCCCATTCAGCCCCGGAGGCGGTCCATTGTTCTGAACTTCTTAATAAACTCAAGTTCGGCAATCTCACATTGTAATTTCCCTTGAAATGTATTTGTTTGAGGGCTGCCATTCTTAGGTCAGCAATAGAATGACCCAGAAGATTAAAACATTAAAAACATTGAAAATGTGCTCATGAAGACATGTTTTTCCAACGTTTGTGTTCTGTGGACACAGTTCAATGGTCCAGTCTCCTGCAAAGTTCAAGTGAAATGCACAGCAACAATGCAAGAATACTTCTGTACTCTTTGCAACTCTCACTGATTCCAAAGGGATTGGTGCAGCAGAACTAAACTGAGCATTATGCCCTTTCTGCAATTTGTCTTTTACCACACAGCATATGAGAAATGGTGTGCTTCTCCGGTAAGTTGACTGAAAACGTTTTGACTGTTAGAGGTTGTATGTGGCCTATTTATCCAACTCGTTTTCATCTCACCTTCCTCCAAGGTACACAGGGTTCTCTTCTCCCTATTTTATCTTCTTAGCAGCCCAGTGAAGTAGGTGAGGCTGAGACATACCAACAGGCTCAGGGTCATTTATTTAGCATGCAACATAACAGAATGAGGATTTGGACAGGTCTCTCCAGTTCCAGTCCAACAACGACACCATAGTTGCCTAGTGCGCATGCCTTTACTGAAGGACAGATTTAGGGCACGACAATTGACAGTATCAAACAGATGTTTGTTTTACTTTATTTATGTCACTTATAGTCCACCTTTCTCACTGGGACTCAAGGCAGATTACACAGAGTGAGGCAATACAATCTACAAGATGGGACTTTGAATAAACAATGAAACAGGATTTATGTTGTAGAACCCACTAGAAGTCTAAAAAAATAGAACAGAAGCAAAGCACAGCATGACACATTAAATTATGCTAATATTGCATGATATGATCCAACGTATAGCAAGCAGCAAAGCAGTACACTACAGTCCCTAATTATTTATCCAAGTAAATTTGTGCAACTCTGTTGCCTGCATGGAAAACCCCTCTTGAATAATTCAGTTTTGCATAGTTTGCAGAAAGTCAGGAGAGGGGGAGCCTTCCTGACTTTCCCAGGCAGGCCTTTCCACAAGGTGGGGGCCACAACAGAGAAAGCCATGCAGCTGTGGACTTTGCCCATTTGCATGTTGGCACCTGCAGAAGGCCCTGCTCAGATGACCTGCACGTGGTAACATTAAGGGAAGAGTGGAGATGACATTTGTACTGGGAAAATTAGCAGATGCAACAGCACAAAAACCCTTCCTGTTGTCAAACTCGCTTCCTGTTGTCAAACTCGCTGACTCGTTTGCCATGGGAGGGGGGGGAGTGTGAATGTGTGAGAGTGAGAATGGCTTTATTGCAGGGCAATGCATCTCATGTAACTTTCTGAAGGTTCCGCCCCGAAGGTCGCGGGATGCACAGACCGGGTGCTGGGGACCCCGACAGACCCCGCGGAGCCCCCAGACATGACTTACCAGATGGGGCAAAGGCCAACGATCCAGGGAGGGAGCCGGGAGTGGGGGCTCCTCCCTCGTCAGGTAGCATCGGCCGGGCCCAGAGACAAGACCGGGGTCCAAGGGCAACACCACGGAGGAAGAGAGGGGCGGCGACAGCTTCTCCAACGAGCCAAGAGCGGGCGCGAAGCAGCAGGTACAGGCGTCCAGGCAGATAAAGGAGGGCGTGGCCCAAGTCGGAGGACGGAGGGGCGGTCCTGGGAGTGGGTCGGGGAGATAAAAGGCAGGGTGGAGAAGGGGCCGGCCGGGGAGGAGGAGTGCACTGTAGAACAGAGTGGGACGCTGACAAACATAGACAAGAGACGGCAAAGAGAAGGAAGTCCGCAGCGTGGTGGCAGAGGGAATCTCAGGGTAATGTTAACCCTGTCCCCTGCCTGTCTGAGGCCCCTAAATCCCCCTCCCTATTTGGAACCGACTGCTCCAAGGGCCATCGCCCCGGCCAGAGTCAGGTCAGGAACCCTGACGCCACAGCCACTGGGGGCGCCGCACCAGGACCCAAGGGTGAGCACGACACTGAAGATACCTCCCTTTCCCAGGGATATCCGCCAGATGACCTTGGTGTCAGCTAGCTGCCATACTTTCTTTGTTTACATTCATCCCTGACCCTTGCACATGCGCGCATGCTTGCTTTACTTTGCTGCTGTGGGTAACGTAAGGGAGGCTTGTTTTCATCCGTGAGAACTGGCTCAGCCAGACAGCGCTATCAGCGCAACCTTGACGAGAAGGGAGGGCTTGAGTTCCACTATCGGTGTAAATATTTCTGCTCTCAGGGGGTGGGGAGAGTCTTCCGTTCATAATGTAATGTCCCGCCGGGAGAATTCCCGCGCGAGTGCTTGAAGTTCATTGCTTAGCTAGTTGAAGCATCAGAGTATATGTAGCGAGTCCCTTACGCTAATCATTATTCCTAACAATGTACCTGTAGCAGTGACAACAGACCAGTATGCCAATAAAGCATAACTTTTCCTGAAGAGTGTGTTTGGACCTGCTTGCTGTTGATCCTGACACGTGGTCTGTCTCTCTGTTTGCCGCCTTAGCTGAGATAATGAATGGATAATTTACAGGGGGGATAGAGGCGCGCTAATTAGGTGGGAATGAATGGTCAGTATGATTGGAGGAGATGTTTGAATTGGGGGGGTTTCACGCCAAAATCTCAGTTCTGACTCAACAATGTTCTTAGCTTGGAACATCTTTATTCTTCAATAAACAAATCACCTCCAGTGAGTGCTGTTGAGAGTAACTTTGTCCAAGAGTCTGACACCTGTGCCTGCTGATCTTTCCCTGCAATTACCTCTCCCGTTGTGTCCATTCAACCAGACTTGTGTCCACTGTCAAAATCTGGCTGGGGCAAAAAGATTAAAAAGACATAGGGGATAATTTGTATGGGAGAACTGGTGAACATAAGAAGAAGGAAGAAGAAAAGAGATTGGATTTATACCCCGCCCTTCACTACCCGAAGGAGTCTCGGAGCATCTTACAATCTCCTTTCCCGTCCCCCCCCCCACAACAGACACCCTGTGAGGTAGGTGGGGCTGAGAGAGCTCTCTCAAGAACTGCCCTTGAGAGAACAGCTCTGAAGGAACTTGTGACTGATCCAAGGTCCCACCAGCATGTGGAGGAGTGGGGAATCAAACCTTGTTCTCCCAGATTAGAGTCCGTGCTCTTAACCACTACACCAAACTGGCTCTAAGTACCCAGCAATTCTGTACCGCAAATGCCTTCTCACCTCTGTACTTAGGAGAAAACATGCAGCAGGGAGCACATGGTTGAAACATGCACTTAACATCTTTAATTCTCCACCAAGCTGCCTGTGGGGCCCACTTCCTGTAGGGGAGCACGGATCCAGCATGGGGAAAGACACACCGCAGAAAGCTAACAATCTGAGCTGGCTCAGAGCACTGCCCACTCAGGCCATGCTTCGCTGGAGATAACTTATATGTTTTCTGGGAAAGGGCCTATTCCTAGCTGGCTTTAGCCTTAAAGGAAGCCGTACATGCAGCCAACCATGATGGATAGTTTTGTGCATATGATGTATAGTTACCTACAACCTCATGCAACAAAGCGCACAAGAGCCGTATACCAGAAGCATGGTGGGACCCCCATCCACGGCATCTGACAGTCTAGATCAGGTGCTCTTCATTATTCCCAAAAAATTGAAATGGTTTTTATTAGACATGTAAGTTTGTAGGAGAAGAGGTGCACAGTGTATCTTATACCTCCAGCCTCCAGCCACACTGTTCCAAGTTTAACAAAAGAAAAAACATATTTGCACAAAGGAACCGCTCCCACAGCTACCGCAACTCACAACCTCTTCGTGCACATCTGACATTCTTTTGTTATTGTGTGTGGTGTTAATTTTACTGCCTTTGTCTGGTTATGAGGTGGCCAAGGTTTTTTTTGGTTGTCATAACTTTAAATCTCCCTCAACTTTATTGTGGTTACCAGTTTCAACATTAACAGAGCGTTTGGCACAGACTCTCCTCACGACTTTCTGGGTTTGGTTTGTTTGTTTCAAAAACTGTTTGGTTAAGATGGGATCATGTGCTAATATATGGATGTTGTGACATGGGAGAGGGGGAAAGAATGAAAACAAGGCCACTGTGATGGTACTTGAGACTCCAGAACCTGGGAAGGGTTGGGCACAGCGATCTCATCTGTGAAACAGAGAATCTTTACGTAATTGTATGCAGATTGCAGCCACTGAGCCAAACATCTTCTGATCACCTTCGGAGAGCAGAGGAGGGTTTGCAACTACAACCAGAACATCATTAGGTTCTGCCTTGTGAAGGGGGACAACTAAATTCGGTGTAGCAGTCAGGAGCGTGGACTCTAATCTGGAAGAACCGGGTTTGAGTCCCCACTCCTCCACATGCAGCTGCTGGGTGACCTTGGGCAAGCCACAGTTGTCTCAGAGCTGTTCTCTCAAGAGCAGTTCTCTCAGAGCACTCTCAGCCCCACCTACTTCACAGGGTGTCTGTTGTGAGGAGGGGAAGGGAACAGAAGGAGATTGTAAGCCTTTCTGAGACTCTGAGTGAAGGGTGGGGCATAAATCCAACTATTCTTCTTCTCCTCCTCCTTCTTGTAGGCCTGAGGTACACACAGATATTTAGTGCCTCGTTACTACATGTTTTCCAAACACACTTTTCCCATGATTTCCCCCCCTTCACATTTGAACTCCCAGTTTTCCAGTGAGGAATTTCCAATTTCAAGTTTTGTTTCCTGTCGCCCTTTTGTGTGGTCAGAGTGACGTGTTCATCCTGCCTCCCGCCCTCCAGGTTGTCCCTTGAACTATTCGCTAACTTGTTTTAAAGAGTAATGTTGACTGCGTTACAACACAATCCCCCCCCCCATTTTAATATTGTTGTTGTTCAGTCGCACAGTCGAGTCCGACTCTTCGCGACCCCATGGACCAGATCCCGCCAGGCCTTCCTGTCTTCCGCCGTCCTCTGAAGTTGGCTCAATTTCATGTTCGTTGCATCAATGACACTGTCTAACCATCTCATCCTTTGCCGTCCCCGTCTTCTTTGACCTTCAATCTTTCCCAGCATCAGGGTCTTCTCCAGTGAGTGCTCCCTTCTCATTTGGTGGCCAAAGTATTTGAGCTTCAGCTTCAGTATCTGGCCTTCCAGGGAACAGTCAGGGTTGATTTCTTTTAGGATTGACTGATTTGATCTTCTTGCAGTCCAAGTCAAGAGTCTTCTTCAGCATTTTAATATAGCAACGTTATAACACTGGGACAAAATGGCCAGGAAGGTTTCATGTAGCCTCCTCCATGCAATTACCCATCCATGACGTTCCTTTCCTTTCCTTTCCTTTCCTTTCCTTTCCTTTCCTTTCCTTTCCTTTCCTTTCCTTTCCTTTCCTTTTCTTTCCCCCCTCTGGTAGGTAGGTTTTGTTGCCTCGCACTTGTATTGTTTCTTCATTTCCTCCCCCTTTCTTCCCTCACGTTGTGTTTTTGATGACAACTCAGTCTTTTAAACACCTAAAACTAATGGAATTATATAATTGATTTAATAATCATGCAAACACAACACTGATTTAATAATAATGGAAACGCAACATGTGCCGTGTTTCCATTAAGCGTGCTTCGTAATTATCGAATAACACTGTTAAGAACTGGTGTATCCAGTTTGACTATCATGAATGGAATACTATTTTCATTAGGATTTTGTGGGAAACTTCGCAGGCCATTTTCTTAGTTGGAGACTGAGGAGGAGCAGGGGACCTTTGAAATGGCGGCAACCATGCTGTTCCCCCCGATACATCCGGATTTTTTATTACAACATTATGTTATGTTAAGTTAATGCACATGTGCAAAAAAAAGGAGGTTCTGTAGCTGACAAGTACATGATGACACGGCCACACAACCCCTTTTCAAAGGAAGTGCAGAACACATGGGAAGGGTCGGATTTGCATTCAAGAAAAATTCCATGAAATAAATGCCCTTTTGAGGAAGGGGTGCCGCAAAGTCGGAGTATCAGCTGGGGATTCAACACACTGGGAAACAGTGGCAATGCTGAGGTGTGGAAACAGTCTCTCCCAAAAGATCATACCCTGAAAATCTTGTTGATCTCTAAACTGCATTTGTACTCAAATCTAGCTGTTCCTAATTCAAATGTTGGCGGAACAGCAGTTGCGGTCTACAGCCATCACCATCCTTTTCCTTCTACCCCAGGCATCAATTTCAAGATAAGGAATTTATGTTCAGTCTAGCCCTCTTCTACCACCTCTAGGCCGGACCTCATCCAAGTATAGTCAAAATTCCAGACTGGGCTTGCCTTTGGTGTAGTGGTTAAGAGTGGCAGACTCTAATTTGGAGGCCTGAGTCTGATTCACCCCTCCTCCACATGAAGCAAGCTGGGTGATCTTGGGTCAGTCACAATTCTCTGAGAGCTGTTTTCTCAAGAGCAGTTCTCTCAGAGCTCTCTCAGCCCTACCTACCCCACACAGGGTGTCTGTTGTGGGGAGAGGAAGGGAAGGAGACTGTAAGCCACTCTGAGACTCTGAGTGAAGAGCGGGGTATAAATCCAACTCTTCTTCTTCTTCCTGCATAGAAAGTTGGGCTAATAATTATGATATAAGATCTTCTCCCTGGAGAGGAGCTGTGGCTGAGTGAAAGTGCATCAGCTTGGAAAGCAGAAGGTCCCAGGTTCAATCTTTGGCATCAAATAAGAACCAGGAAGATTAAACGAATAGAAATCTGAGGGCTCTCAGATTTGTATTCATTTAAACTTCCTAGTTCTTAATTCAATTTCTTTGGGTTAAGTTTTTTGTTCCCCTCCTTTCTTTTCTTTCAATTCCTGGCACCTCTGCTTAAAAGGATCAGGTAGTAGGTGATGTGAAGGATGTGTGCCTGAGACCCTGGAGAGCTACTCCCAATCTGAGTAGAAAATACTGATCTTTGGCCCCAGTCACACGGGCCGGATATTGCGGGGGGGGGGGAGGCGTGGCTGTTTGCCCCGCAGCGAAATAACGCACGACTGCGCGATCAGGTGTCCCCTCGCAGTCCCGCCAAGGTCCCATGGTTAGGGGGGAGGTGCCGATCACACGACGCGTCAAAGAAGCGGCGCGGCATGGCAAACGGGGTTGTGTTGTTGTTTTTTTAACCTGAAGTATGCACATGCCCCGTTGGGTGCTTGTGCGCATCCCTGGAGACTTCGGGGGGGAAAACCTTTTCGCAATGGGGCATGGGCGGGCGCCGGATGCCACTGGAAATGCGATCAGACGCCCGCCCTTGCCCCGCAGTTTCCGGAAACTAGTACCTCCGAAGTAATAGTTTTTTACCACGCCGTCTTCGGCGGCCTCGGGTGAGCCACAGGAGCTCTACGCTTCCCAGATGTGGCGGTGAGATCGCGCCTGGAAAATCCGCCTATCTTCCGTCCCTCTAGCGTGGCTAATGCTTCGTGTGACCGGGGCCTTAATGGACCAAACATTCTGATTTGGTATAAGGCAGCTTCGTGTGTTCTCACTGGATGATCACTCACTGTGCACAGAGTGCAAATTTCATACAGATAAATCCTTACATATAATTGTTTTCCTGGCTTCAGCCTGGACATTTTTGGCTGTTAATTAAATTTAGCTCAGGTGTTGTTTTTTTAATAAAAACCTACACAACAAATACATGATAACAAACATTTAAACAATAACCAATAAGCTAGCCCTTAGCACAGGGGTGTCAAACATGCGGCTTGGGGGCCGGATCAGACCCCTGGAGGGCTTCCATCAAGCCCGCAGTGGAACTGGCCGTCTCCTGCTTCCAGCTCTGGTGCTGCTGCTGCTGCATCATAGTTTGCTTCGCCAGACTCTCTTAATCACTCAGCCCTTTCATGTTTTAACCTGGGTCCTAGACTCTGAGCATGAGATTTCTGTGGTGAATGTCAATAAATCAAAAGTGTGTTTGCAGCTTACAGAGCTAATGTTTTAACCATGTTTTTATTTTAAGTAAAAAAAACCACACTTTGTGTTTTTGTCCTTTATAAAATTTATATCTCTGCTACTTGGTCTTACATTTTATGACACACATGGCCCAGCCCAACAGGTCTCATTTATGTAAGGTCCAGCCCTCATGACAAATGAGTTTGACACACCTGCCTTAGAGCTTCTATGGCAATCTTAATAAGTGTTCAAATTGCTTCACATTCATTATCTCTGTAAGTCTTACAAGCAGGGCTATTTTTGAGCAGGAACGCACAGGAACGGAGTTCCGGCCACGCCCACTATAGCCAAAACCTCTGTGTGCGTGGCTACAGAGTGAAGGGGTGCCCGGGCAAGCCAGGGGAAGGCAGTTTAAATTGCCTTCCCTTCCCTCCAAGGGCTGGCTTGCCCGGGCTCCCCGCAGCCGTGGGGCGCCCAGGCAAGCCAAGGGAAGGCATGGGGGTGTGGCCCAATATGCCAATGAACTGTGCTGTCAAGGGTGTGGCCTATTATGCTAATGAGTTTCTGCTGTTGGGTGTGACCTATTATGCTAATGAGTTCCTGCTGGGCTTTTTCTACAAAAAAAGCCCTGCTTACAGGCAACCTGCAAGATGCGTGTGCATGTGTTAAATGCCATCAAGTTGCTTCCAACTTATGGCGACCCTATGAATTAATGTCCTCCAAAATGTCCTACTGTTACCAGTCTTGCTCAGGTCTTGCAAACTGAGGGCCTTTGTGGCTTCTTTTGATTGAATCAATCCATCTCACGTTTGGTCTTCCTCTTTTTCTGCTGTCTTCAACTTTTCCTAGCATTATTGTGTTTTCCAGTGACTCCTGTCTTCTGATAATGTGACCACAGTACAATAGCCTTAGGTTGGTCGTTTTAGCTTTTAGGGAGAGTTCAGGCTTGTAAGAGACTTCAGACGTTGTAAGATTAATATTATCTCCATATGGACCTGGGCTTTGAGGCTGACCAAGTGGCTTGGCAAAGGTGGCTCGCCAGAAAGTTCCCACATCCAGGATCAGTCTCTCTAAACCACTTGACCAGCTCAGTAATCAGCATGCACGTTTTTAACAATCACTTTTTCCAGATGCTGCATTGTCAAAAGATGCAAAAGGCCATTAGCAACAGTGTTGTTGTTTTTAATCTGTGTGCTAGGGTCTCTGACAGTGCAACATAAAGAGCTGCTATCTTCATTAATTCTACCAACAGTTTCAAAAAACCTCATGTTTCATACAGCAGTGTGAAGGGACCAGCATCAGGCCTCTGGCGTTCTTAGTCCTGCTTCAAGAGGTCAACGTGAGAGGCCAAGACAAACTTCATCACTCATCTGCCAAGTAAACCCTAGTGACCCATCAGTGAAACCATATCTCTTCCAAGCAGCATCAGAGAGGCTCAGAGAGGAACCACAGAAAGAAAAATGAAAGCATCTGGGAAGAGAAAGATGATTTACAGAAGGTAATATGCAAACGCAGGTGACCTAAACAAGGGCTTGAAGTCGCTTGCGCACAAATTCAAGAAGTTCTTCCAAGTTATGATGGGTATAAGCCATTGAAAAGACCCTGCAGGTCTGAAAGTGTTGCCTATTGTCTGACAGCTTCAGTCCTTTAGAGCCAAGCTACAGAACAAAAAGCCTATTTTTGGTAAATCGAAACCAGAACACTGGAGATTTTATGAGGGCTTTGACAAACTGTGGAATGGCGGGGTTCAAACATTGGGGGAAGCTCTTGGATTCTCGCCAGAGGCCCAAATCGCAAAAGCTGCCTCTCTCAAATGGTCCTGCATACAAAAAGGTATTTGGTAATTTAATTTAGGTCCTAGAAAAACCATAAATATATAATCTTTGAAAGGTACACAGCATTTGAATCTGAAGTGCATCCAATCCCCTTCAACTGCTGGAAGGCACTCAAAAAAAAAGACTCAAATTAAAAAGGGCAAAACTTCAGAAATATGTTAAGTGGGGATTGAGGGCGAATCACTTTGGCTTTGATATGACGGCTTTTCTAGCTTACGGCATGATCTGGCTTCTAAAAGCACACACACAATCTACACGTACATCTAGAGTCTTTGCCATGTGGTATTTCCACAGTGTACCTTACATGGGAAGGCTGACTCACTGACATACCGCTGAACCATGCTTTTCTTTAAGCGTCATTACATGTAATGTCTGAATCCCAAAACAGTTTTAACAATTGCCCCAAATCCACAATTTTAAATCACAGAATCATAGAACCATAGAGTTGGAAGGGACTCCCAGGATCATCTAGTCCAACCCCCTGCACAATGCAGGAAATTCACAAATACCTCCCCCTCCACACCTGCAGTGGCCACTGTTCTATGCCCAGAAGATGACAAAAAACCTCCATGTTTTGAAGTGGGTCAGGGAGTGGCACGACTGCACCGTATGACCTTAAGAACATAAGGGGTTGAATCCAGACTAAATTGGCAGTTTCTACCAATTCACCCATCCCGTTGCAGATTCCCCTTCATAGCTGCCTTGAGCAGGACCACAAAGAGGTGGCATAGAAATATTCTAAATAAATAAATAATTTTTTTAAAAAAACCTATTTGTAATGTATATTGGTCCTACAGTTTATCCTCATCTGCTATGACTGGATTTATTGCTTTGTTTGGCTTGCCTATTAACGAGAGCTAGACAGAGCATGCACATCACTCCCATTCCGCAGAAGCTCCATTGGCTGCCCATCTGTGACCGGGCTCAGTTTAAGGTATTGGCTATCACATACAAAGCCCTTCGTGGCTTTGGCCCCTCTTATTTGCAGGACTGCCTCCCTCCCTATGTTCTGGCGCAACAACTTTGCTCACGTTAGCAGGAGCTTCTGCAGGTGCCAACCTGCAAATAGGCAAAATCGACAAATGCCTGTACGCGTGGCTTTCTCTGTTGTGGCTCCCGCCTTGTGGAATGGCATGTCCGAGGGGGTCAGGAAAGCTCCCACTCTCCTGGCTTCCCACAAACTATGCAAAACAAAACTATTCAAGAGGGCTTTTCTAGACAGGCAATAGCCTGGGTTGCACAGCTTGCACTGCACAAAATGGTTTTACAACCTTGCTTGGATAGATCATAAAGGATTGTAGTCTATCTTGCTGTGTTTAACTTATTATAAGCAGGAACCTGGAGGGAAAGTGGCATGGTATAGCCCGATTTTGTCAGATCTCAGAAACAAAGCAGGGCCCATACTTGGAAAGGAGACCACCAACGAAGGCTCTGCAAAGGAAGGCGATGGCAAACCACCTCTGCTGCTCTTGAAAGCTCCTTACTGGGGTCGCCATAAGTCAGATGCGATTTGATGGCCCTTTAAACACAGATACAAGTAGGATCCTATTTATGCAATTTCTGTACCGCTTAATGTGTCATGTGAATACTCATGCTCTGCTTCTGTTCTTACTGGTGTTTCCAGAACTCTAAAATCCTAATGCATTGCTTATCGAATGTCTCCCTTTTTTGCGTGTGATTGTACTGGTTCACTACATGTAATCTACCTGCCTTGAGCCCCTGTGAGAAAGACAGACTGTAAATAATGTAAATAAATAAATGAATGACAGGTACCCCAGGAGAAACTGAGACCTCTCTCTCTTCATCCACTATGGATTAGACCCGCCATAGGTGCGAATGCCGGGCGGATTTAAAGGGCGCGATCAGACAACAACATCTGGGAAGCGCCCCACAGCTGTCGGCAACCCGTTCTGCTCCACCGCAGAAGCGGAGTTAAAAGACACCAGGGAAAATCAGGGAGAAAATGGGTTGCGACGGGCCACGGACGGACTTTCCCCTGTCTGATCGCTCCAGCGCGCTCTCGTGGTGTCAGGATGGTCTGATCAGGCCATCCCAACTCCGTGCCGTTGTTTTTTCCCCCCTTCTCAGTATGCGCATCATCACACACTCCATGGGGAGCCCTCAGTGTAGAGGTGCGGTTCATTGATTCCTCATTTAAGTACATGGGAAACAAAAGGCAAAAAAAAACCCGACTCACCCTGCGGTTGCACCTGATCATGCAGTGGTGGGCTGTGCCCGCAGCTTCTAAGGACTGTGTGATCGCGCAACTGTGGGTCAAATTCGTCCGGAGGAAATAGCCTTGTTCCCCCCCCCTTTTTTTCTGGCGTGTGTGACCGCAACTTGAGTGTAACAACCATGTCTGTTTCAGTCCCTTTGACAGGGTAACTAGCCTGAATGATTGACAGCAGGATACAAATCCTGCCACAAATCCCCCTTCCCACTCCCCCACCCCAGTTTGTAACTTTGGTTATAAAGGCATCCGCAAAATGACTACACTCCATGCACATTGTGAAGTAGGGTCTGGCTGCAAGAAGGCTTATGCTGAAATACACTTCAGTCTTTAAGGCTGCAGTCATAAAGAACACTTTCCTAGAAGTAAGCCCCATAGAATAAAATAGGGTGTACTTCAACATAGACCTGCTAATGATTGCTCCCTGAGGTACCACAAGATTCTTGTATAGACTGGGCAATGCCCCTATTTCAGTTTTAAAATTCAGCATAATTATCAAGGCAATGCATTTCCTTGCTCCCTTTATTTTTCCTGCACAGCTTGCATGCGCACTTCTGGAATCAATCTGTTCAGCAGTTTGCCAGCTGGTATTTTGACAGCTGTCACCTTGGCCAATAAAGCAAAGACTGAAGCTTGGGCTCTCACTGAAGGAGGTCTGCGATGGCGAAATCCAGCCTCCATCCACAGCGTGTGAGAGATCCCATATGGTACAATCACAAACGTTAAGAGCAAAAGTTTTACAGTGAAAGATGCTCCCAGTTTAAAGCTTTGCTCTGTGCCTCCCTGCCAGCTTTCAGTCCTAAAGCCTTCTGGATGCAGTCGTGCTGACTTTATAAAGTGCTTTTAAAGGACAGCGCTTCAAAATGACTTGACATCTCTGAAAGGATGGCAGAAACAGTACTTCAGCAGACAAAGGAGAAGAGGGAAACCAAAAGCAAACAGTCTACCTGGACAGATTCCTTATGGCAACTTTGTTTTTCTGATATCAGTATTGGCCAGTTTACAACAGGTCTCGTTCAGAATAGGTAACAAACTCCAGAGATTGACCTTTATTCAACAAAGACACCAGCTAGGACATTATACCATCCTCTGGCATCATTATCCCCAGCTCCAAAATCCTTGGTCCCTGATATAGATACGGCCAAGCCAACTCATTCATGAGTTGCTCTCCTCTTGGACCCTTTCGGCACTCCCCTTTTAATCCATGGTCACTGCAGTGTCCTCCAAGCAATTCAGCACCGAAATCAAATTCAACCTTCTTCTTGTCAGCAAGCTGCCATGGTGTTCTGTGTTGCTGGTACTTCGGTACAGTTGTTCCTCCCCATCCCCCTCCTTCCCTGCCTGTGAGCTGTTATTGTATTCTGCTGTAATGCATAAGCCAAACAACTGGAGGCCGTCTTGTGGGAGTTCGCTTCATTGCTGGCTTGTTGCTTTTAGAGCCTGAGAACTGCACCTGTATATGTCTGGAGATAACTGAGTTCCCAGGGAAAGGGCGCGCAACCGTTTCCCCTCGCCCGCCAGCGGGAATGTGACCCATTGGTTCTGTATCTGTTTCAAATCCCTTTATTATGCTTGCCCTTATGGTTTGTAGTCAGTTCTAACAAAGAACGTGTTTGAGTGTCTTTCCAATGCTTTGAAATAAATTTTGCTTTTCTCGAAAACGTGGATTTATTCTCGATGCTTGGGGATCCAACATATTGTTCTGAGCCAACGGCTCAGAAGCTGGCCAAAGCGTTTATGTCTCACATTGTCAGAATCCATCAATTGCCAGCCAAAGTGATATCCGACAGGGGGGTCCCAGTTTGTTTCTAAGTTCTGGCGGGAGCTCTTGTCTCTCATGGGGGTCGAGCAAGGCCTCAGTAGCGCTTACCATCCAGAAACGGATGGACAAACCGAGAGGGTTAATCAAACACTTGAGCAATATCTTCGTTGTTTCACTAACTACCAACAAACTGACTGGTGCGACTTGCTGACTCTGGCCGAATATTGTTACAACAATACATTGCATAGCTCTACTGGAATGTCTCCTTACCGGGCGGTATCGGGCTATGATAGCCCCCCTCTTCCCTTTCTGGGAGATCACGTAACTCCAAAGGGGGGGGATGCGGGTTCCTGGTGTCAATCGTTGCAGAATGCCTGGCCTTTGTTGTGTCAAACATTGAATGCTGCTAAAGCAGCCTATAAGGCGCAGGCGGATAAGGGTCGGGTGGTGGGATTTGATTTAAAACCTGGGGACCTTGTTTATGTGTCTACAAAAAATATAAAGATGCTTCGCCCAAGTAAAAAACTGGGTTGGAAATTTATTGGACCTTTCAAAGTTCGTAAAATTCTTAACAATGTTGCTGTTGATGTTGAATTGCCTAAGAACTTGCGTGCCTTACACTCTGTTTTTCACATGAGCTTATTGAAAAAAGATCCTGGCTCCTCATCCTGGAGGCCTTCGGGTACCCCCCCTCCTCCTATTATTCTGGAAGGGGATGAACATTTCGAGATGGCTGATATCCTTGACTCTAAGGTGAAACGTGGTAAGCTCTGGTATCTCATTGAATGGGTGGACTTCGGACCCCAGCACCGCGAATGGGTGGAAGAAGGGGATATTCGGGCCCCTTATATGCTTCGTGAGTTCCACAGGAAGTTCCCGACCAAACCGGGAGGTCTCCCGCCCAGGCCGGGAGATCTCCCGCCCAGCCCGGGAGACGGTGGTTAATGTGTATTTTTGAGGGGGCAGTATGTCAGCAAGCTGCCATGGTGTTCTGTGTTGCTGGTACTTCGGTACAGTTGTTCCTCCCCATCCCCCTCCTTCCCTGCCTGTGAGCTGTTATTGTATTCTGCTGTAATGCATAAGCCAAACAACTGGAGGCCGTCTTGTGGGAGTTCGCTTCATTGCTGGCTTGTTGCTTTTAGAGCCTGAGAACTGCACCTGTATATGTCTGGAGATAACTGAGTTCCCAGGGAAAGGGCGCGCAACCGTTTCCCCTCGCCCGCCAGCGGGAATGTGACCCATTGGTTCTGTATCTGTTTCAAATCCCTTTATTATGCTTGCCCTTATGGTTTGTAGTCAGTTCTAACAAAGAACGTGTTTGAGTGTCTTTCCAATGCTTTGAAATAAATTTTGCTTTTCTCGAAAACGTGGATTTATTCTCGATGCTTGGGGATCCAACACTTCTTAATCCAGAGTGGTGTTTTTCCCCATTCTGCACTAAAATCGAGTTCAGCCTTCTTTTTATTTCGGTTTTTTTCCCCCATTCTGCATTACGTGACCTCCCTTCAGTGGTCAGATCGGTTTCAGCCTGCTGTTGCCACGGCTTATTTGGATGCTGTTTTGCCATGGACTTAAATTGCCTTGACTCAAACACTGAGAAAATCCAGAGTGGCAGGCAAATGTGGAAAGGGACTTGGTGTCCTGATTCTTCCTTAATGGATCCAGTACAATTGCTTGTGTATACTGACTTGCATCTATTGCCAGATCACAGACATTGACACCAAACACCAGCCAAGACACAGCAGGTATATCAATAGCGTCACACAATGAGTAGGGTTGGATATAATTTTCGCACAGAGATATGCAGACACATACCCAGAAGGATGCAAATGAAAACTGTGGTATCCAAATCATTACACGTGCTTGTGCATTTCTTTTGTGTGACATAGCCAGAGACAGTGCTGGACTGCAACATTAAGGATTGCTTCCAGATAACCTAGTTTTCCAGGCAGAAGAAATCTTTTCCAAGCGACCTGACTACCTGCAAGTCTGCTATCAACTGTGTCAAGGTGGCAAGTGTTTATTCTTAGGCTGAATTTGTTTGCAAGGTCAAGGTAACTGTGCAGACTCCTCCTACTCTGGGAAAGTTTGGGAAGACTGGTAGAGGGCTGAAGGACTTTGAAAGGGACAAGTGGAAAGAAAAGATTTCTGAGGCTAAGGAGCATACACCCTTGCCCCTCTGTATCCTCAGTAACCTGAGCCATTTCCTCCCCCTTGGTTGGCGAAGAGCTGATCTCCACAGAGGAGGAGGAGGAGATTGGATTTATACCCTGCCCTTCACTACCTGAAGGAGTCTCAGAGCAGCTTACAATCTCCTTTCCCTTCCCCTCCCCACAACAGACACCCTGTGAGGTAGGTGGGGCTGAGAGAGCTCTCTCAAGAACTGCCTGTGAAAGAACAGCTCTGAGAGAACTTGTGACTGACCCAAGGCCACACCAGCAGCTGCATGTGAAGGAGTGGGGAACCAAACCCGGTTCTCCCAGATTAGAGTCCACACTCCTAACCACTACACCAAACTGGCTCTTTCCTCCTCCACCCTTACTGCATCTACTGAATACACAAGGAGATTTCAGCTGACCATCACAGGGTAGGGCAGGTTCTCCATAACCCCCATTTCTGTGAGGCCTACTGTCCCTCTTCATTCCACCGGCATTTGGACCACAGGAATAGCCCCAGGCACCCCAGTAACTCCCTGGATTCTGGATGCCATGTCGGGCACAACCTCCTTCTTCTCTGACACCAGATCAGCCCTCACTAGGTCACTCCTAGTCCAAACACATTTGCTGCAATCAGCATTAGGAAACAGTCGCTGCTTTTAAAACAACCCACTGCTTTTAAAACAGCCCAGCAGAAGTAGTTCCAAATGCCTAGGCAAACAAGTACCTGCTTAGGAGATATATCCCACTCTGCGTCTGGATTTGATTTGCACATGGCTAGAAAATGGGGTATCTGGAAAGGCCATATTTTGGAACAGTTGGTTTTTCCAAAAGGTTCTCAAAGCCATCAAAGCTGACCTGGTGTATACGCAGCTGTAGAAACTGAAGGGCTAGAGTGGGGGAGAGTCCAACCCCCTACTCAGTGCAGGAAATCCAGAAGCACAGCATCCCTGCCGGATGGCTCTCCGGCTTTGGGAAGGGGCCGTGTTTCAGTGGTGGAGCACCTGTTTGGCATGTAGAAGGTTTCCCAGGTTTTCAATCCCCAGCATCTGGAGTTAATAGAAGGACCGGATAGTAGGTGATATGAATGACCCTGGAAATCCTCTGCTAGTCGGAGGAGATACTACTGACCTTGATGGACTGATGGTCTGATTCAGTATAAGGTAGTTCCATGTATGTTCATGTGTTCTGCTTGAAAACCTCCAACAAGCCAATTCCCTCCATACCTTAAGGTAATGAGTTCTGTTGCCCAACCACCTTGACCACTGGGAATTTTGTCCTAACTCAACAGAAGCCTACCATCCTTACAGAAGCCTACGAGACTGTGCCCTCTGGAGCAACACAGAACAAATCTTTGCCTTCAAGAGTGCTATCAATGTTTGCTTCATCAACTATGCTAAAGCCTTTGACTGTGTGGATCACAACGAACTATGGCAAGTCCTTAAAGAGATGGGAGTACCAGACCACCTCACATGTCTCTTGAGAAACCTGTATAAGGATCAAGAAGTGACAGTTAGAACCAGATATGGAACAGCTGATTGGTTTAGCATAGGAAAAGGAGTACGACAAGGATGTATATTGTCACCTTGCTTATTTAATATATATGTAGAGTATGTCATGCGAAATGCCGGCCTGGATGAATCACAAGCAGGAATTAAGATTGCTGGGGAAAAGATCGACAACCTCAGATATGCAGACGATACCACTCTAATGGCAGAAAGTGAAGAGGACCTAAAGAGCCTCTTGCTCAAGGTAAAAGAGGAGAGTGCAAAAGTGGGCTTGAAGCTCAACATAAAAAAAACTAAGATCATAGCATCCGGCCCCATCACTCCTTGGCAAACAGAAGGGGAAGTCGTGGAAGTAGTGACAGACTTCATGTTCCTGGGATCCCAGATCACCGCAAACTGTAACAGCAGCCATGAAATTAAAAGACGCCTACTCCTTGGGAGGAAAGTGATGGTGAACCTAAACAGCATGATAAAAAGTAGAGACATCACCCTGCCAACAAAAGTCCGCATGGTCAAAGCAATGGTATTCCCAGTAGTCATGTATGGCTACGAGAGTTGGACTATAAGGAAGGTCGAGTGCCGAAGAATAGATTCTTTTGAACTATGGTGCTGGAGAAGACTCTTGAGAGTCCCTTGGACTGCAAGAAGATCAAATCAGTCAATCCTAAAAGAAATCAACCCTGACTGTTCCCTGGAAAGCCAGATAATGAAACTGAAGCTCAAATACTTTGGCCACCAAATGAGAAGGGAGCACTCACTGGAGAAGACCCTGATGCTGGGAAAGATCGAAGGCCAAAGAAGACGGGGACGGCAAAGGATGAGATGGTTAGACAGTGTCATAGATGCAATGAACCTGAAGTTGAGCAAACTTCAGAGGACGGTGGATAGTCCATGGGGTCGCGAAGAGTCGGACTCGACTGTGTGACTGAACAACAACAAATCAATGTTCCCAGCGTGCTTTCCTGAGGGAACCAAGATGTCAGGTATCCCTGTCATAGAGTTGGAATGTTCTTCTGGTTCACAGCTCTTCCTTGTCTGGCACTGCTTGCTATCTGTAGTATGACCTTGGTTATGTCTTTCTTCTGTAAATCACCAGGCCAGTAACAGTTGAGGCGCTAAATCGCTTGCTTGTCGGCTTTTGCCTGCGCACGCGGAATTTATCCATTGGCTTTGGCCGGTGGGGGGGCAGTTTGAATTCTCTATAAGTCAGTGGCCATCATATTTAGGCCATTCTTAACACAGACTGTATACACGTTACTTTAGTACTGGAGTACCCTATTAAACACTTATCTTCTGAAGAAGCCTTGGTGTGTGGTGTGACCTGGCTAAAGTTCCTGACAAAGTGTTAAGAATGGCCTATAATATGATGGCCACTGACTTATAGAATTCAAACTCAGGTAAAATTCTCTGGGACCCACAGGAAGGCTTTTTCAGAAGCTCAAATGGTGGAACTCCCTCCCTGTGAAGATGGATGCCATCTTGGTGTCGTGGTTAAGAGTGGCGGACTCTAGTCTGGAGAACCAGATTTGATTCTCCATTCCTCCACTTCAAGCCAGTGACTTTGGGCCAGTTACAGTTCTCCCAGAACGCTCTCAGCCCCACCTGCCTCATAGGGTGTCTGTTGTGAGGAGAGGAAAGGAAGGCGATTGTTAGCCGCTCTGAGACTCCTTAGGATAGAGGAAAAGCGAGGTATAAAAACCAACTCTTCTTCTTCATCATCATCCCTGAAGGCCCTCTGGAGCAAATTTAAGACATGCTTATTCCATTGAATTGAGATATCAGGAGATGGTGAAAGTTTTTTGTATGCCGAGCAGATCCTTTGCCTGAGCCATGGCCCCTCCCCCGATGGCCTATCCTACTTTATATTTTACAAAGTGGGCAAAACGCCACAAACCTGCCCCTCAGGTGGCATAACTAAAACCAGAAACTACAATGACTCAAAAATACTGAACAATATTTATAACTTTAATTTAAAAACTACCCTGAATGATATATGTAGAGGCCATTCTGATGTTTATCATCAGCCTGTACTCAGTTTGACTTATTCTTGTTCAGATATGAAGGGAACATAACCAAGGATAAACAATGGAAGATAAGAGGGGAAGGGACAGAGTAATATGACAGATTTATTTGCTTTTTCTGAATTGCGTAATCCACTGATAAATCTGGATTATTATTTTTTCAAATTACGCCAAGGTTAGTAAAAATACACAAATAAAAAGTGGGTGTAAAACAGATGACACAGCCTGAGTTCGTTAATCCAAGAGTTTTAATCAAATCGCTGAACAGTTTTCCACTTACAAAGGCTCTGTTTGAAATATGCTACGACTGTTCACAAGGCATTTCCAGCATCTTTAAACAATTAGGACATGAAGACGGAACTTTCAAGGCTTCCTTGTACTAGAACACCAAGAACGGTTTTCCTTTTCTGCTTGAAACTGGAGTGGAAAGCAGGGGAGGAAAAACTGAGTTGGACCCAGCACAGAATGTCCCCATTTGCGCTACAGCTCTTGCACAGATGGGAATGCTAGAAAAGGACTGCAGTGGCTACTTGCATTAAATCAAACTTATTGTACCCCCCCTTGCGCTTCCTCTTGCACAAGATTTTACGCAACCAATTTCCGGTCACCATAATACACAGGGTGAAAAGCGCTAGGTATTGCACACAAGACCTTGTGCTTGAGGAACTGCACTAAGACCATTTTATGTTTCCACGTGCATGGCTGGACCCATGCCAAGTAAGAAAAGATACATACAGATGTGCGCTATATGCCCACAGAATAATACAATGACAAAAGAGACTAAAGCCATAACATCATTTAGTGTCTAGTAATGAAAAACAACCACTTACTCCTTCACAGAAAAAATACAAAGGTCAATAAAATTACACATAGCAGTCTGCTCCAAACAATGTTCCCTCTAAGCTGTGGAGTCTTGTGAGCAAAAATTCTACTTTGTGAGCTACTGGCATTAAAGTTGTGAGTGAGCAATTTGGCTGCTGCATAAATCAGTTTGCTCTGGAGCCATCCTTCCTGAGCTAAGACACAAATGTGTGAGCCGGAGTTTTAAAAACTGTGAGCTAGCTCACAGTAACTCAGCTTAGAGAGAACACTGGCTCCAAACTCTCTCAGTAAATATCCTTCGAACAGTTTTGTGTTCTCAAAAGCAGTCTGCTCCAAATTCAATCTCTCTTTCAACACTTGTTCCGGATATTTAAGTGTTTCAGACCTCTGGTCTTTCCTCAGGAACAAATCCTATATAGGAATCCCACATTCAATGTTACCTTCAAGTTGACACACTCATTGATTTACTTTTCTGTTAATCTACTTGGGCAAGGTCTCCTCACTTATTTTCAAGCCTGCTGTTTTTGCTGCCAAAATCACACGGACCCAGACTATGCTTTTAATCTAATCTCTTTCGTCATTGTATCATTCTGTGGGCATCTAGCACACATCCGTATATATTTTTTCTTACCAGGCTGTCTTGAGATTGTGTATTATTCTTGTGGATTGGACCCATGTCAATACATGCTCCTACTATTTTACTCTGTTTGGTTTTTAGTCAATTAATCTCTTGCCTTTAAATTTTTAAAAATATATTTGCATATCACCAAATCCTTAATACTGATAGCCTTTTTTAGGATAGTGAAGGAATAGGGTTCCCAGCTTTGGACTGGGGAATTCCTGGAGATCCTGGGGGTGGAGCTAGGGTTGCCAACCTCCTTGTGGTGGCTGGAGATCTCCCGCTATTACAACTGATCTCCAGGTGACAATTCACCTAGAGAAAATGGCTGCTTTGGAAGGTGGGCTCTTTGGTATTATACCCCACTGAAGTCCCTCCCCTCCACAAACCCCGCCCTCCTCAGGCTCCACCCCCCAAAATCTCCAGGCATTTCCCAACCTGGGCCGAGGTGGAGCTTGGAGAGAGCAGGGTTTGGGGATAATGGGAGCTCAGCAGGGTATAATACCCCAGAATCCACCATTCAAAGCTGCCATTTCCTTCAGGGTAACTGATCCCTGCAGTCTGGAGATCAGTTTTAATTCCAGGAGATCTCCAGGCCCCACCTGGAGTTGGTAAGCCAAAGGAAGGACAGCAACAGCGATCACTCTTTGTTACACAGAAAACGTTTCTAAACTTTCCCTTCTCATTCTCTGTTACAGTCACACACAGAAGCCGAAGTGACTGCAAAAGTTAAACAGCAGTGTCCCTCAGCCTTGCAGTCACCAATTAAAATATGCCTTCTCTCATTAATCACCTAAAGCTTCAGGTCAGACCTTCAAACTTTGTGACCACCATGCTGAACAAAGCCTCTAGCCATGTACATTGTGGCCTGCCAGACGCTGGACAATTCCACCGCCAACCTTTTCACAGTGCCAGGCAGGGATGGAGCAGAACCAGGGGCGGTTACCGAGCTTCTGGGAGTCTGCCAGACACTACTGGCCGGCTGTTGTTCATCTTGGTGGCTCACAAACTGCATTGGCCTGCTTTAAACAATCAGTGTACCCACAAAACTGATTAAAGAGTGCATCTCTCCATACAAAACAAGAGATCACATTTTATCTCAAAAGCAAAATCTGAAGCATCGGATATCCCACTGAACTTTTCCACCCTGTTTTTCAGCAGTAATTTCTCATGCGCCAAAACATATATACACTTAAAAATATTTCTATACTCTAACAAGTTGTCCTAAAGCGATCAGCATCAGACAACTGGACAGATTCAGAAATGGAAAGGAACCGTGATGTTTACTGGGATGGAAGCAGAATATGAGGCCGACTGGGGCATACGTCAATATTTCGGACTAGTAATCCATCACAAACTATATCAAATAATGCCCGTTCTTCTAACAGCACTATGAATTCACAGCAATCATGCCAGGATTACCAAGCCTGAATTTACATTAGTAAATACAACATGAAGCTGCCTTATACTGAATCAGAGCCTTGGTCCATCAGGGTCAATATTGTCTACTCAGATGGTCAATGGCTTTCCAGGGTCTCAGACAGAGGTCTTAAACATCACCTACTGGCAGATCTTTTAACTGACGATGCCGGGGATTGAACCTGGAACCTTTTGCATGCCAAGCAGATGCCCTACCATTGAGCCACAGCCTCTCCCTCCCGAATTAAACATTATTTTAAGAAATACTCTCTTAATGATACATAGAAGGATATTTTTAAGTGGGTGCCAATTGTATAGGGTTGCCAGCTCCAGGTTGGGAAAGAACTGGAGATTTTGGGGGGGTGAAGACTGGGGAGGATGGGGTTAGGGGAGGGGAGGGATTTTATCAGGATATAATGCCACAGAGTCCACCCTCCAAAGCAGCCATTTTCTCCAGGGGAACTGATCTTGGTCATCTGGAGATCAACTGTAATAGCGGGAGATCTCCAGGTGCTACCTGGACATTGGCAACCCTACAATTGTTATGCTACAACCATATGTTTAAATCCTCTTACAGAACACTTGCTCTCATTCCAGTGTATTTTTTTTACACCACATACTTTTGCAAAATTGGGCTATTGCTGCACTCGATAGTTAGAAAAGGCTGTTATGACATCTTATGAATAATGGCCTTCAAGTAAAGCAGTAAACATTCTCTACTCCTTCACGATACATACCATATGCTGGCCCAAGCATACATTTTTTGCGGTCAAATAAGTATTTGAAAAAGTCAATCCCCAACATCGTGCAAGAGAATAACAAACAAAACCTTTATAGAGATAATTTATAGCACAGTGTCATTGACAGATAGATTTTTAAACTCTTATGGCCCAATCCCAAGAACTTTTTCACTTGTTAGATGAAACAGAGTGCACGCATGTACACATAGCGCCCCCCCACACACAATGGGTGATATCCAGGGGTCGTTTCGTAGAAAAAGAGCTAGGGGAACTCATTAGCATAACTCATTAGCATATACCACACCCCCTGACATCACCGGAAGTGTGTCATAAGGCCACACCCCCCGCCCCCAACGGTCCCGGCCGCCGCCGCCGCCGGCCTTGCAGCTCCTCTGCCAAGCCCCATGGGGGGCCCGGCGGTGGACCTGCAAGGCCAGCGGGAGTGAAATGACCTCTGGTGATATCTATGCCTGTCTTTTATGTACTGTGCTGACATGCCCTGAGGTATCATAGTTTTCCCTGAGTCCCTGTTTTATGTTCATTTAAAATATTTTCTACCACCTTTTGACCCAGTTAGGGCCCTCAATGAAGCAAACTGTTTAAAAGACAACTTTAAAAACTATACATCTAAGCCCTGACCTGGATAGACCAGGCAAGCCCGATCTCGTCAGATCTCGGAAGCTAAGCAGAGCCGACCCTAGCAAGTAATTGGAAGGGAGACCTCCAAGGAATGCAGAGGCAGGCAATAGCAAGCCACCTCTCTGAAAAGTCCAAACCCCACTGGGGTTGCCAGAAGCCACCATGACTTCCAGGCATGCAAGCACACACACACACACATATACACACAAACTCACAAAAAACTTTTTTTAAAAAAACTATACATCTATAACTACATACACAGGAAGGAGGGCACACACAAACACACACAAAAAACTTTTTTTAAAAAATTATATATCTATTTAAAAAACAGCAATGAAAATATACACAGGAAGGAGGGTCGGTGAAGAAACATCAAGTGAGGGGAAAAAGTCTTCACCCACCACTGACAGACAACTCTTCCTAGGAAGGAAATTCCATAGTTTTGGTGCCACAACCAAGAAGGCTCTTTCTCAGGCTGCTACCATTCTACCCTCAGATGACCGGGGGGGGGCAGGCGAGAGAAGCCCGATCTCGTCAGATCTCGGAAGCTAAGCAGAGCCGACCCTAGCAAGTAATTGGAAGGGAGACCTCCAAGGAATGCAGAGGCAGGCAATAGCAAGCCACCTCTCTGAAAAGTCCAAACCCCACTGGGGTTGCCAGAAGCCACCATGACTTCCAGGCATGCAAGCACACACACACACACATATACACACAAACTCACAAAAAACTTTTTTTAAAAAAACTATACATCTATAACTACATACACAGGAAGGAGGGCACACACAAACACACACAAAAAACTTTTTTTAAAAAATTATATATCTATTTAAAAAACAGCAATGAAAATATACACAGGAAGGAGGGTCGGTGAAGAAACATCAAGTGAGGGGAAAAAGTCTTCACCCACCACTGACAGACAACTCTTCCTAGGAAGGAAATTCCATAGTTTTGGTGCCACAACCAAGAAGGCTCTTTCTCAGGCTGCTACCATTCTACCCTCAGATGACCGGGGGGGGGGGAGGTGAAGTGGGGACCCAAAAATGCATTGTCATGGTCAGGTAGGTTCATGTGAGGGTAAGGTAAAGGTAAAGGTTCCCTTGCTCGAAAGCCAGTCAAATCCAACTCTAGGGTCATGGTGCTCATCTCTGTTTCGAAGCCGAAGAGCCAGCGCTGTCCAAAGACGTTTCCGTGGTCATGTGGCCAGCATGACTAAACACCAAGGTGCACGGAACGCTGTTACCTTCCCACCGAAGTGGTCCCTATTTATCTACTTGCAATTTCTTGCTTTCAAACTGCTAGGTTGGCAGGAGCTGGAACTAGAGACGGGAGCTCACTCTGTCATGCGGCACCCGGGTCTTGAACTGCTGAACTATTGACCTTCCATCACAGCCTGCAGTTCAGCGTCTTAACCACTTGAGCCACCGCAGCCTTAAAAGCATCCTGGTCACAAGCTGTACAGGACTTTAAAGCACCTTGAACTGGGCCTAGAAGCAAATAGAAAGCCCATGAAACAGGACTGGAGTGATATGGTTCCCAGTCCACTCTTGGCCACTGCTGCCACTTGCTTAATCAACAGGAGGCTTGGGTCCAAAACCACCCCCAAGATATGAACCTGCCCCTTCTGCCCCTTTGGTGGTGGAAAGTGCCCTCAAATCACAGCCGATGTATGGTGCCCCATTACGGTTGTCAGCTCTGGAATGGGAAATGCCTGGAGATTTTGGGGTTCGAGCCTGAGGAGGGTAAGGTTTGGGGAGCAGAGGGACTTCAGTGGGACATAATGCCATACAGTCTACCTTCCAAAGCAGCCATTTTCTCCAGGTGAACTGATCTCTGTCACCTGGAGATCAGTTATAATAGCAGGAGATCTCCAGCCACCACAAGGAGGTTAGCAACAAAAGGAGTTCACGGGAAGTGTTGCTGAGATAAGTTTTCATGGTTGTTTTTTAACTTAACTCAGCACCACATGGAGGTTGGCAACCCAACATCCCACAGTGTTTTCAAGGCAAGAGACTTTCAGAGGTGGTTTGCCACTAGGGTTGCCAACTTGAAAATTCCTACTAGCGGGGGAGAGTCCTGGAGGTCTGGGAGCTGGTCCTGTATGCGCGCGCGCGCCGCCAGAACATCACCAAAAGTGATGTCAGACGCTGGGGCGGGGCCACGCCATTTGAGGGGAAAACAAAGAGTTTTCCCCTCAAATGGCTGCCGTTTGAGGGGAAAACTCTTTGTTTTCCCCTCAAATGGCGCGGCCTCGCCCCACCTCTGACGTCCCTTCCCTGTGACGGGCCCTGGACTTACTTACTTACTTACTTACTTACTTACTTACTTACTTATTTGACTTGTATCCCGCCCTCTCCACAAGCAGGCTCAGGGCGGCTCACATAAATTGGTACAAATGACCATGAAAACCACATAAAAACATTTAAAACATTCTTTAGTCGGTCTCCCATCCAAATACTAACCAGGGCCAACCCTGCTTGGGGGTGTCAACAGTGGGAGGGCTTCTAATGTCCTGGCCCCACTGGTGGACCTCCTGATGGCACCTGGTATTTCTGGCCACTGTGTGATACAGAGTGTTGGACTGGATGGGCCTTTGGCCTGATCCAACATTGGCGTCTCTTATGTTCTTATGTTCTTAGATTCTTATGTTCTGCTTCGCTTCCGAGATCTGATGAGATCAGGCTAGACTGGGCTATCCAGATTTGGGCAACCTGCTCTACTAGAGGAATGCAAATCCATCCAGAAGATGAGACACCACAGTTCACAAGTCAGTCCTACAGCCCCATCATTAGCATCTCCATCTTGTAGGGATTATGCTTTTGTTTATTAGCCTTTATCCATCCTGAAATTGACTGCACACACGGATTGGTTTTTCCATAGCCTCCCTAGCATCTTTTGGAAATGCAAGATTGCGGGGAATATATTCATGACAACCCAGACTGAATCTCCAGATGACCTCTCTCCCATAAGTTTCATGGAGATGCTAAAAAGCATGGGGGATAATATGGGATCTTTTGGGAACCCAGGTGCCAGAAGCTGACCAGCAGTCCCCCAGTACCGTCTTCTGAAAACTACCTTCCAGGTAGGACCGAAACCATCCTAAAATGGTGCCTCCCAGAGTAGGGGCGATTTCGCACTAGAGCTGCCTCGCGGTGCAGCCGCCGTTTGCCCCAACACTATTTGTCAATTTCACACCCGAGGCTGCGGGGCTGCATTTGACCCGCGGCTTCGCCCGATTTCCTCCGCAGTGTCGTGATCCTCAAAAACCAAGATCACGAAACTGCGGAGGAAATCGGGCGAAGCCGCGAGTCAAAATGCAGCCCTGCAGCTTCGGGTGTGAAACTGACATGTCTGTGTCGGGGCAAATGGCGGCTGTGCCGCGAGGCAGCTCTAGTGCGAAATCGCCCTAGATTTCTTCAGGAATGGACACTCCACAAACTGTTGTAAGGCTCGAGTAGCCACTCTCTCTCTCTCTGAAGAAAGCATTTATTGTCTCCTGGACCCAGTGAACCACTCCACACACACCCCACCCCCAGCAGTTTTAAGCAACCAAGAGAAACAAGGATAGAGTTGCCAGCCCCCTAAGTGTTCCTGCTGCTTCTCCAACTGGCAAGAGCAGTCAAATTTTTTAAAAGGGGGCTGGCACAGTGTTGTGATGTCACTTCTGGGATAAACCTGGAAGTGATGTCGCACCTCTCTAGGAATCAGTTTCTGGCAACTCCTAGAGAAGCATGATGCCACTTCCAAGTTTTTCCTAGAAGGGACATCGTGCTGTTGCCGATGTCCCCACTTCTCCCCACCCCTCCCCACCCCACTGTTTGCTAGGCCAGACAACCCTAGACAAGGGTCACAGGAGCAGGTGGCAGCCTGTCCTATCCACAGGCAGCCTGAATAAAATGAAAATGGACAAGCCGGCACCATCTGACCTTATTACTGCTAATATAAAACCAACACCAGCGTGGATATGAGGGATTTTATCCACAAAGTGTCGAGCAAACTGGTCACAGCAGACTACCAAGCAGTCCAACTTCTCCCACAGGCAGGGTTGCCAGCCCTCCCCCCCGGTGGAGGCAGGGAGTCCCCTGCTGTCAGGCCCTGCCCCCCACCGCTGATCAGTTGGCCAGTGGAGGGACTTACCAAGAGAAAAAAGAAGGCCTAGGCGACGTCACTGGTGACATGGCAATGTCATTTCAGCACACACAGGAAGTGATGTCATCACTCCAGTGACATCCAGGTGACATTCAGGCATTTGGGCAAAAACTCTATGGTAGAAGCCATTTTAACATAGAATTTTTGCCCAAATACCAGAACGTCATCACGACATTGCAGTGTGGTGGCATCACTTCCTGTGCACGCCAGAAGTGACATCACCTCATTGCCATTACCTGGGCCTTCCTCTTTCTCCTGATAAGTCCCCCCCCCCTTTCCCCACCGGTTGCCAGAAGGGACCTGGCAACCCTACCCACAGGCTAGATCCCAAAAAGCTCCCAACAACCCACAAGATGTCCACAGGCCTACCTTTTAGGACACAGTGATGACTCCAGTTCCATAGAATGTCTTCTACTCTTCAAATATGGCTCTTCTGCACTATTTATTTGTATTTATTTACTTTTTAGCAAAGGAAACTAATAAAGCGGGAACGA
>NW_015162480.1:563975-633188 GCF_001447785.1 Gekko japonicus
CCCCAATAGCTAGCAATCCAAAACAGTCCAGTGGAGCCTGAGCAGTGGGTGTTGCCTTCTGACACACTTCCGGTGATGTCAGGGGGTGTGGCATATGCAAATGAGTTATGCTAATGAGTTGTGCTAATGAGCTCCTGCACCTTTTTTTGTACGAAATGACCCCTGACTCAGACTATTCAAGCAAATATTTTGTTAACCCACCAGGAATGGCTAGATTTGAGACCAGTAGCACCTTAGAGGTGAATGAGATTTTCGAGGCATGAGTTTTCCAGAATCAAAGCTGCCTTTGTCAGACATCATGCTCAGTGTCCAGAGCTTTGACTCTCAAAAGCTCATACCCCGAAAATCTTGCTGGTCTTGAAGGTTCCACTGGACTAGAATCTAGTCTCCTGCTGCAGATCGACATGGCTAGCCTCTGAAACCATCAGGAATAAAAGTCTGTTGTTTAAAAAGTTAAAAGCAGACATGGGAAGACATATGAACAAAGGGGATCCAACCCTTTTCCTGATGCTGTTTTTCTAACGCAATTCTCCCCCTCCCCAGGCTGCTATTCACTATATAGAGGAAAACATACAAAGACTGCCATATAGAAGAAGAACAGAGGAGAGGAGAGGAGAGATTGGATGTATACCCCACCCTTCACTTAGAGTCTCAGAGCGGCTTACAAACTCCTTTCCCTTCCCCTCCCCGCAACAGACACCCTGTGAGGTAGGTGGGGCTGAGAGAGCTCTTTCGAGGACAGCCCTTGAGAGAACAGCTCCGAGAGAACTTGTGACTGAACCAAGGTCACACCAGCAGCTACATGTGGAGGAGTGGGGAATCAACCCCGGTTCTCCCAGAATAGAGTCCATGCTCTTAACCACTACACCAAACTGGCTCTCTGTATGTTTTCCCCAGCAGGGAAAGCAGCATTTTTGGGGGAAGGGGCTTAGGGAATTAGGAGAAAAGGTTTGAAACACCCCTCCCCCAGTGCTCAGCTCCAGTCTGACCACCCTTCCTCCCATGGCTTTTTCATTTTTAAAAAACCACAGTAACGTCCATGATTGCTGTGTCTCATCCTGTTTGGCCCCCAAATTACCTTTTTTTCCTCATGCAGATCCTCTGCACAGAGTTCAAGTGGAACCATGGGAAATTTATTCCATAAAGTGGGTGTTACAGAAAATAGGGTCCAGCATGGCAGGACACAACTACATGATACGCAGATGTGTGTCTGCTAATTTCCCAAAGCATGTGAAGCAGAGACCTCCAATTTGCTGATCCAGAAAATCTGGTTTGGATGTAATGCATCGATCACTTTGCCAATGCAATACCGCAAAAAGCCTCTCACAGGAATACTTGATACATCATATTTCTCCCTTACGTTGCCAACACTATTATATGCTGATGATACAGCATTGCTTTGCAAGATCAGTAGTGGGAACGCGTAGTGGACTCTTACATTCCTTCTCAGATTAGTGTTCCAAAGAAGGCCTGGTTATTCATTGTTCGAAATCTAAAGTCCTCCTTTTTAGTAAGAAGCGAGGGAACAGAAGGTACAAACGGTCAATTGCTGGTCGTAATATTGATCGAGCTGAGCAGTTAAGATATCTGGGGGTCATGTATTAGGCTAATCTTTCCTGGAAGATACTTCTGAGTTCGGCAATGAGAGCTGCCCTTAGTTCAGCTAGAGCCAACACAAGATTTTTTTAATACCACTGGAGGACAATCTGTCCTTGCTGCAGTTAATGCCCTCCATGCTAAGACTTCTGGAAACGTATTGTACACAGCCTACATGATACTAATTATGCAGACACCTATGAAATTACAAATATACATTCATTATGAGAAACCCAGTGACTTAATACATGGAATTGAGAATTGCCTACAGAATTACAGAGGATTAAAGTAAAAAATGTTCTTAGGAGGTGGATCAAGATGGGTAGCCCTGTCTGTCTGTAGCAGACTGCTACAGTGCTGCGGTGGCTCAAGTGGTTAAGATGCTGAACTGCAGGCTGTGGAAGGTCAGTAGTTCAGCAGTTCGAGATCCGAGTGTGCTGCATGACGGAGTGAGCTCCCGTCTCTAGTTCCAGTTCCTGCCAACCTAGCAGTTCGAAAGCAAGAAATTGCAAGTAGATAAAGAGGTACCACTTCGGTGGGAAGGTAACAGCATTCCGTGCGCCTTGGTGTTTAGTCATGCCGGCCACATGGCCACGGAAACGTCTTCGGACAGCGCTGGCTCTTCGGCTTTGAAACGGAGATGAGCACCGCAACCCTAGAGTAGGATTCGACTGGCTTTCGAGCAAGGGAACCCTTTACCTTTACCTTTTAAAGTAAAAAATGTTCTTAGGAGGTGGATCAAGATGGGTAGCCCTGTTTGTCTGTAGCAGTATAAAACAGCAAGAGTCCAATAGCACCTTAAAGACTAAAAATATGTGGCAGGGCATGAGCTTTCTTGAGCCACTGCTCACTTCTTCGTATAAGGGGGTGGGGAGGTATCGTTCCTAACCACGATGGCCCACTGTGCTAGCACTGGGTTAAAATTATACTGTATCCTTCATAAAAATTTCTTTCTAGAGAGGAATCATTTTTTAAAAAACAGTCCTCCAGAACCCCTGAACCAGGCTTTCCTAACCAAGTGCAGAATATATTTGAATTTTACACTGAGTTGGATATAGGCTTGCCAGGTGGCCCACTATTAGGGCTGCCAAATCCCCCCGGGGGCGGATTTCCCCCCCCCCCCCCCTTTTGTGTTCGCTTTTCCCCCCCCCCGGACCCCCCCTCTAAGCTGTGAAGTCCTGTGAGCAAAAATTCTACTTTGGGAGCTACAGGCATTAAAGTTGTGAGTGAGAGATTTGGCTGCTGCATAAATTAGTTTGCTCTGGAGCCCTCCTTCCTGAGCTAAGACAAAAACCTGTGAGCCGGAGGCTAAAAAACTGTGAGCTGGCTCACACTAACTCAGCTTAGAGGGAACACTGGTCATGACGTCACTTCCCTGTGACGTGCATGCTGCCGGGAGCCAGCAGAAAGTCCCTCGCCGGCAGAGGTAAGTCGATTTGGCAACCCTACCCACTATGGTAGGGTTCTCAGCTCTTGATTGGGAAATACCTAGAGATTTGGGGGATGGAACCTGAGGAGCGTGGGGCTTGGGGAGGGGAGGGACCTCAATATGGTATAATGCCATAGAGTCTACCTTCCAAAGCAGCCATTTTCTCTGGGTGAACCGATCTCTGTTACCTGGAGATTAGTTTTAATAGCAGGGGATCTCCAGCCCCCACCTGGAGCCTGGCAACTGTAATGGTGCCCTATGTACCACTTTTGGCCCTGGGCTCCTGTCACTGCTTGATGGAGCAGTGAAAGCAAAACAAGAGGAGTAACATTGGGCTACACGCTAGGAATCTCCCAAAACCATACAGATTTGGGAAATTCCTAGAGCATCAACGCACCTGGTATGAACCCTAAAGTGATATCAGGGATGCCAGTTTATGCAGTCCCTCCATGTCAGTGTTCCTGGGGGGAGCCAGCATCCCTAATTTGGACATGCTTTCAATATTTTTTCTCTCTCTTTGGTAGTGGTTCAACACTAACTGCTTCTGTGTGTGCCAGGTTCCCAACCCTCTCAAGAGGTTTTATTTCAGCAAAAAACTTTGAATTCTCACATGGTTTTTATTTGTCTTTGCGGGAAGGATAAGAAGGTAATATGGAGTATAGAAGGAGGACTGGAGGTCCTGTGAAGCATAAGATGTGGTTAAGAAGCAGCTAAGATGAGGAACAGGACTTGGCGGGCTAGAATCAAGGCATTGGCTGGAGGCGTTTATACCTTGTAGCATCTCAGCCAACTATTTCCAAGGAACCACGCCGATTCCCATCAGAAAACGCTACTCGTATTTTAAAAGCCCAGTTAAAACATGCTGTAGAAATAAATAACACTAATAAAATCTTTTAGAAGAGAACAATGTTACAAAGCAGCAGACACACAGATAAACAATTAATTAAAGAATTAGCAGGAAAACCAAAAAGCCCATAAAAAGAATTTAAGGAACCCTCCCCTACAATAAAAAAATGTTACAAATATAATAGGCAGAGGGTGATTAAGGACCACAGCAGATATAAAGGGTGCATAAAATACAATAGGCATCTTTTATAGAAACTACAAAACAATTGTGCTGCTCTCGACAATGGTACTAGGGGCCATTCAGCTGCCGAGTTATTTACCCCTTTTCTCGCTGGGGAAAATGTACGTATTACTGACTATATGGCCATTTTTTTAATATAGCCACTGAGGGTGCGTTCAGATGGCTCTTTAGATCCGCGTGAGGCACGAGTGCCTCATGGATTTAAATGTAAAGTCCAGACATCAACATCTGGGAAACGTCCATCTTCCATGAGCATCTCATTTTGCTCCGCTTCGGAGCAGTAATAAAAAGGTACTAGTTAAAATCCGGAGTTTTCAGTTCCGATGGGCCAATCGCGGACTTGCCCCCGTCTGATTGTTCCAGCGTGCAATTAAAAAATGGCGCCCGTTCAGGACGTCAGACCATCCCGAATGGGTGTCATTTAAAAAAAATCTTGATTCTGCGCATGTGCAGATAAACAAGGCTGTGATATCATGCCTATGCGCATGCGCAAAAAGGGTTTTTTAAAAAAACCCACCGCACATGCCTCCTTCAATGGATGCCGTCTACACAATCCACAGTGGAAGCAGCACGCAGTAAGGTGATTCCCCCGGGGGATGTCTGGTCATGCGAGGATGGATTTAAAAGATCAGGATCAAATTTGAGTCGGCATAATGGCAGGATTAGCTGCCCCTCTGAGCGCACCCTGAGACTATCAGTGCAGTCCTAAACAGAATTACACCATTCTAACTCCATTGACATTAATAGGCTTAGAAAGGTATAGCTTTGTTTGGGATTACACTGAGTATCCTGGATGCTGAAAGAATTCTCTAAAGCAAATGTGTACAAATGCTATAATTTAAATAGGTGTATTACTGGAAGTCAAAGGAAGAGGAGGAGATTGGATTTATACCCCACCCTTCACTACCTGAAGGAGTCTCAGAGCTGCTTTCTCCTTTCCCTTCCCCTCCCCCCAACAGACATCCTGTGAGGTAGATCGGGCTGAGAAAGCTCTTGAGAGAACAGCTCTGGAAAAACTTGTAACTGACCCAAGGTCACACCAGCAGCTGTATGTGAAAGAAGTCTGTGGACCATATAATAAATATGAGCAGACTCTACAGTGTTATACACCACACAAAAAGGTCTTCACCTGTTGGCAGAAGAAAGCAACAAAAGAGGACAGGCGAGTCTCTCTGAGGAGAGAGTTCCAGTGTTCTGCCTTTCCCAGTGTCAAATCCCCCCCCCAAATCCTACTCCAAATATCTGATGCCAAACACCTCCCATTCCTCCCTCAGCTTTCCCCTGCTGCCCACCTGAGCATCAGTGTGTGTGTGGGGGGGTCTCCCACTCAGGGCTATTTTTGGGCAGGAACGCACAGGAACGGAGTTCCGGCTGGCTCCCGAGTTGGCCACGGCCAGCAGGAACTCATTAGCATAATAGGCCACACCCAACAGCAGAAACTCATTAGGATTGGCTACATTAGGGGTGTGTGGCCTAACATGCAAAAAGCCCTGGGTTTTGACAACAAACAAGATAAAGAGAATAAGATGCAAAAGGTAGGTATGGCTGGATGACCACGCTTCTGGTAACATGGGGGTGTGGCCTAATATGCGAATGAGCTGTGCTGTCAGGGTGTGGCCTGATATGCTAATGAGTTCCTGCTGTTGGGTGTGGCCTATTATGCTAATGAGCTCCTGCTGGGCTTTTTCTACAAAAAAAAGCCCTGCTCCCACTAAAGCTTCCTTTTCTAAGCCTGTGATTTAGGAGGGTAGAAACTTTCTCAGTGTCTACGCTTCCGAGTGTCTGCCTGCTGACTTCTTCTTTTTTTTAGCAGAAATTCATCATCAAGTAAAGATGTTTACCACAGACCAAAAGTGAAAATATCTGCATCTAAAGTAGTGGCTATGGCTTTTCCCTCTAAGGTTGCTAGTCTGAATTATGGGATTTGACAGCACATTGTGTCTTCAGCTCTGACTTTTACATCACTTCAGGGACTTCACAAGCACAGAATTTGGCTAGTTTTAGAAACACAAATAAATCTCACTAGTCCGATAAATTCTCTAAAAACTTGGGCTGTACTAAAAGTATAACTAGGTGGCCAATCTGAGTGAGAAACCAAAACCCCATCAGCTCACAAGCTAATGCCACAGGAATTATGGATATTTTTTAAAAAACCAACTTTATCAACCCCTCCCAATTAGGCTTTCAAAAGCAAACCATATGACCTGTTTGAAAGCAAAATGATTGTCAGAATGAAGCTGGGATATATTTAATCTTTCACAATGAAATCCTTCTAAATTCTAAGCTTTGGAATTAACGTTGTAAGCCCTAAGCCTCCAATTAAGCCTTCTAAGTGGACTTTAATTACATTTTGAGACCTGCCTCCTTCTTCCCTCCTTGCCACTATTAAAAGAGTCACAGATTTCCATACAAATTGCTGCTGGAGTATGTTTCAGGCTTGACCTAGAGGTTCATCCTGACATTTCTTCTGATTCCCTGATTCTGCATAGTAACAAAGTGTTTCAGAAGCTAACTCCATGGAACTCATCAGACCACTGAACAGAAAGGCAAATTTTCATGTTAATATCTTTACTTATTCCTTTACCACTGGTTGCTGTGGTACTTCTCTGTGTATTAGGACTGCAAACTTTAACAGAATCCATTAAAACCACAGATTACTGGAGAGGGTGCTGCAGTTAGGGTTACTAACCTCCAGGTGGCACCTGGAGATCTCCTGCTATTATAAATGATCTCCAGATGATCAAGATGAGTTCCCCAGGAGGAAATGGCTGCTTTGGAGAATTGACTCGGTGGCATTATTACACCATGCTGAGGTCCCTCCCCTCCCCAAACCCTGCCCTCCCCAGGCTGCAGGTATTTCCCAACACTGAGCTGGCAAACCTACCTGCAGCGGAATGGCATAGTGCCCTGCAGGTAGTACAGATATTATCAAATGTGTACCAACTAAAACTGCTATCATAACGATAATGCATTTTTTTTTTCCTTTTCGAGCTAACAGTAGCACGCTAAAGGGGATTTAGACTGGGGATATGATACTGAGTGGCAATGTTATCTCCTCTGTCTACTTTCTTGATCAGATGGCAGCTCCGTGCTAGACCTGCTCAACAGGGATATATAAAACATTAAATGAATTCAAGACAGTTTTGTTTGCCATTTTTATATTGCTGTATAGATTTAAACGTTTTCCGGGGCTTGGCGAATGGAGTGAACCCTCTGTTGCTTCCCCCCACCACCACCTAAACTAAAAAAGCCTGACGGTTTTTGCCTTTCTTCACAAAGGAAGTAGCAAAAAGTAGGTAGTTTACAGTGCATGAGAAAAGTTACTGTTATGTATTCAGCCGAGGGTTGCCAAGTCCTACCTGTTGCTGCAGCAGGGGACTCCCGGCTTGCTCCTGGAGTGCGCGTGCACCGCAACCACGTCACCCAGAAGTGACGTGACCATGCCGGGCACGCTGAGGGCGGGGCCACGACCATCCGAGGGAAAACCATAGAGTTTTCCCTCGGATGACCGTGGCCCCGCCCCCAGCGTGCCCGGCATGGTCGCGTCACTTCCGGGTGACGTGCACGTCGTGTACTTTGGGGGTGGAGTCCCCCCCGGGGCCCGATCCACCACCGGTGGGGAACGGGCCTCTGGGGCGGGGGTTTCTCCACCCCCCAGGGGGACTTGGCAAGCCTAATTCAGCCTGAACTGCCCTTGCAAAAGGACTGAGCTTGGGATGCATAACAATAGATTGCTAGGATCCTAGAATGGACCAGTAGGGAGACAAGGATCCTAGAGTAAACCAATTGGGAAACAATAGAGTGTAAATAGCCTGTTGTTGGGAGTGGGGTGTTTTGGGGTGTAAGTACCCAGCTTCAGCCAGGGATTGCAGTCTTCTTCTTTCTCTTGCTGAATCACTAATAAACGATGAGCTGATCACTTCTACGCATCTGAACCCAGTATATTTCAGTTACTCTCAAGAATAAGGGAAAATATTTGTTCATTAACTAATTCCATGCTTAGTACAGGGCTCCCCAACCTTTTTAGCCTGCCGGCACCTTTCGAATTCTAACTAGGGTTGCCAGCTCTGGGAAATACATTGGGGACCCCTGGTTTAGTACTATATGGCAGGGATCATTTTCTACAAGAAACGGCGATTAGGTTTATTCACACACAAGACTGACAGGGTCTTTTTCATCCATTTTATTACAGATAAATTTATACTAACTACAGTTTAGTGATATAAATATATAATGAAGTGGTGGATGGAGGAGAAAGAGTAGGATTGAGAAAACGTTGCAAGCATATTGCTGCTTTCCTGAATCATACACTGTGTGGAACACTAATTTTTCTATAGGCCATCCAAGCAGACTCGTGTGGTTTCCGTAATTCTAGGACAATTTGTGTAAAACTGCAAATGCATAACCATAATGAGGGTCTAGGGAATGACTTGACTGCATGAAGCAACAGGATCTAATTCTCTTTGTGTTATTTAAAATAGGCCTGACAAACTCATTGTTCCACAGGCCATATGCAGAATACCAACCATGTGCTGAAGTCTCCTAGGCAGTTAATAATCCACCCTGGTTTACAGTGCGATCCTTGCCACAGTTATACCCTTTTAAACCCACTGGAGTCCATGGGCTTAGAAGGGCACGACTTTGTTCAAGATTGCATTATTAGTCAGCTGCAAATAACTGGAGATTTAGCAAACACTTGGCTGGCAGCAATAATAAAAACACAGCCATGTGATTGGCAGCCCTAATTGAAAAGATTATGGTGCAGACTACTATTGAAAGACCAACAGTGCTGCTCTGACACTCATTGTGAAACAGTAGGAATGCATACCCAAGATTAAGGCATAACTAATCTTCCTCCAGTGATCCAGAACATGCACTCTTGCTTTAAGAATGGATGAGGGCTAACAAGTCAAAATTTAATCTTGACAAAACAGAGGTGCTGCTGGGGGGGGGGGGGCTGTCTGACCCAGGAAATGGACTATCCCCTGTTCTGGATGGGGTTGCACTCCCCCTAAAGGAAGAGGTTCACAGCTTGGGGCTGTCCGTGGACCCAGGCCTCCTGTTGGATAAACAGGTAGCAGCAGTGGCCTCTCACCAGCTTCGGCCCTTCGAGGACAGAAAGGATCTTGCCACTGTGGAGCATGCCCTGGTAACATCTAGATTAGATTACTGCAGTGCGTTCTACGTGGAGCTGCCCTTGAAGACTGTCCATAAACTGCAGTTGGTACAGATTGCTGTGGACCATATCACTCCAGTCTTGTTCCATCTACCCTGGCTTCCAGTTTGCTTCCAGGCTCAAATCAAGGTGCTGGTATTGACCTTTAAAGCCCTGTACGGCCTGGGACCAACATACCTTAAGCACCTCCTTCTCCACTATGAACCTACCTGCTCGCTCCAGTTATCTTCAGAGGCCCTGCTTCAGTTGCCTCTAGGGTTGCCAGACAACCCCGGTGGAGGTGGGAGTCTCTCGCTGCCAGGTCGTACCTCTTAGGGTTGCCAAGTCCATTTTAGCCCCCAGCGGGGGACTTTAGGGGGCTTTCCTGGAGGAGGTGGGGAATCCCCGAAATGATGACGTCACGTTGGGGATGTCCGCCGCCCCCACCCACCCGATGGGTGCGCGGCGAAACACCAGCTCCCTGCACTTAAAGCAGGGCTTCCCCCATCAGCCAGCTGGCCGGTGGTGGGTAGACCCCCCCAAAAGCGGGGCACCCCTGCCGAACCGGGGGGCTTGGCAACCCTAGTACCTCTCTAAGTAGACCATAAGTGGTCTTCCAGGAAATGGCCACTGGCTTCCCCCTACTTTAAATAACCAGATGGTCTTTTGGGTCATCTGGTCATTGCTGGGGTGATACCACCCTCTGACCATCCACAGGGGCTGACCATCCACACTGCCACCCCCCACAGCACAGCAGACCAGCTGCTTCCTCCTCCACATTACAGTGCAGGGAATTAAAGGCCAAGTAGAGTCCAGCTAGGCTGATATGCTCACAGTACAATCCTAACCAGTTAGGGGTCAAAATTATAACCCACCTGAATCAAGAACTGGTATTATTGAAGTGTATTTTAATAATACAAAACAAGATTACATGGATTTTTGTGCAATGCCATTATGGAAGTACCTTTAATGTTCACAGGATTTGAGGGGAAATCCTCAACTTCTTAACCAAAAGACCGGATGGAAAGATTATTATTTTTTTACTGTATGCTTAAAATACTATACCCGGCTCAATCAAAACCTTTACAGGTTTTGAACAGATGGGAAAAACGTGTTTCAACGTATAGATCATTATATAAATGCAAATTATGTAAATGTAAGGATGTAATTTCGGTTCTGATTGTTCTCCGTTCTGTATATAAATAACAATAAATAAAGGAACAGAACAAGCATAATGAATATCAAGGAGTAAATGAATTTCAAACAGAAGAAGTAACCAGTTGTCCTGGTCTCTACTGAAGCCAAAAAGGCATAAATGGACCTAGCAGAAACTCATGGAGCTGCAAAAACTGAAATAAAAATTAATTAACATGTACAAAACTGTTTCAGATTTATTGTCGTATGGGAAACTGCTAGGAAGAGCCATTCAGAGACATGTCAAAATTGTGCAATATACGACACAGCAAATAATTCAAAAAAGTGTGTGTGTGTGTGTGTGTGTTTAGCATGCTTACTAAAACTGCTTATGTTTGCTAAATGTATCATTCCAACCAGGACATTCCAAAGGCTGAGAAACACTAAACAGAGTGATCCAAAATAGGGGGAGGAAGGGGGAGAGAGAGTCGAGTCTGAACTCCTTAACCACATTTATCTCCACATGGGTGGGAGCTATGTATGTCTACTCCTGTCCTTTCAGCTCAGCTGACAATATCCTCCTTCCAGGCCCGTAGCTACAGTGGTGCATTGTGGGGCCTGGGCCCCCCTGCCTTACTGCCAAGCCCCCCCCCGGACTTCCCATCCAGCCCAGGCGCCTGACTTCCAATTTTTACTTTTATTTGTGAGGCTCCCTTGGGGGGGGTTGGGGGGATGCCTGTGCCGGGTGCCCCCCGACTCATTTAAAGGCACCCCAGATTTTAAACTCCTGCCTACGGGCCTGCCCTTTTCCAATTTCCCTTCTATTGTGCAGTGGGTTGACCGCATGATACCCTGCACGCTTTGATAGTACACAACAAAGACAAACGGCCGGCTGGCCAACTATATCCACACCTGGGGACACCCCCCTAGGTCCCGTTGGTGGGTTCAAATCTCCCGCCAAGGTCCCATTGGTCCCCCAGTGGAGAGACCAGGAGCCTATTCCCCATTGTTCTTCCAGAGTCAAGCTCTGGGGTATTCGCTGGCCCCTGGTGGCGGTCAGCGGACACAACACCTTCTGTTACACAACATACAAAATTAGTAAAAGCTTCTCAGTTTACACAGTATAATGACGATGGAGTCATGGCTTCTGTGGCTATTGCCCCGGATTATCAGGGCTCCTATCCACATGGCTATCTCCTTCTGTGAACAGGCACACTGATAGTGTGGGATGATTTTAACTATACTCAGGAAACACATTGTTTGTGAAGGGTTTCCTAGATTCAAATATTTTCCCAAGTCACTTGGGAATAATCTGTCTTTGATGCAGGGTTGCCAGCTTTTGGGTTTGTTTGTTTGTTTATTTATATTTATTTACAGGGCCTTTTTTAAAAAAAACAGGTGCTGGAACTCTCAAGAGGGAAACGAAGTTTTCAATCTGTATACTGAAAACTCATGAACTTTTAAACATTTTTAAAAGAATTTTGTCGAAGAGGTTCCAGAACTCTGTTCTGGCGCATTCCCCCAGGGAAAAGCCCTGTTTATTTATAATTTAGATTTATAAATCACTCAGTCCCTGAGTACTCAGGGCTCTGAGCGATGAACAACAACAATAAAACGTATCATCCCAACAATTCCAACGATTTCAAAACTGATTAAAACAATTCGCAAATAACAGTATTCAGATGGCGTTGATACATCTAATTTTGGCTGTGTCCCCCCTCTCGTAGGGGGCATGGTTGGATAGGGGGGAGAAGGAGAAAGGGAGTGCCAGCCAAGATGGCGTCCGTCGCTGTCCTCAACCAAACGCTGAGGAAATACCTGGAGATTTGGGGGGTGGAGCCTGGAGAGGGCAGCGTTTGGGGTAGGGTTGCCAAATGGGGCCGGGGGGCGGGGAATCCCCCGCTTTGACGGCCCGATTTTTGACGCGACAAAAATCGGGCCCGGGGGAAACCCCACCCCCGCATGCGCGTCACCCGGATGTGACATTGCACGCTGGGGGCAGGCCACAGCCATTTGAGGGGGAAACTCAAATGGCCGAGGCCCCACCCCCAGCGCGCGATGTCACATCCGGGTGACGTGTACGCGGTGCGCGCGCACACACCCCGGACGCCAGCCGGGAGCCCCCCGCTCCCGGCCGAAAACAATTTGGCAACCCTAGTTTGGGGGAGGGAGAGGTCTCAGTTGGGTATAAAGCCACAGAGTTCACCCTCCAAAGCAGCCATTTCCTCCAGGGGAATTGATCTTGATTGTCTGGAGATCAATTGTAATAGTGGGAGATATCCAGGTGCCACTTGGAGTTGGCAGCCCTAAACATAACATGTGAACTAACTGTCTGAAGTTGCACTCAGCTGCTTGGGTTTGCCAGCTCTGGGTTGAGAAATGCCTGGAGATTTGGAGGATGGCAGGGGAGGGACCTCAGCAAAGTACAATGTCCTAAGAGTCCACCTGTGCTGGGTCAGCCAGTCACCATGGATAACATGCACTGGAAACTGGATACGCAGTCTGAAATCAAGTCGAGCAACAGAGCCAAAGGTCAGAAAGCTGGGAAGTCAGTGAAAGGTTGCAGGAGCTAGGAGCAAGGAGCAGAGGCTAACAGCCAGGATCAGATCTGAGCATGCACGGTTGCTTCCGTGCAGAGGCAGGTGCATGGCAATGCTCCCTCTAAGCTGTGGAGTCTTGTGAGCAAAAATTCTACTTTGTGAGCTGCTGGCATTCAAGTTGTGAGCGAGCAATTCGGCTGCTGCATAAATAAGTTTGCTCTGGAGCCATCCTTCCTGAGCTAGGACAAAAATGTGTGAGCTGGAGGCTAAAAAACTGTGAGCTAGCTCACACTAACTCAGCTTAGAGGGAACATTGGACTGCTTGGGGGTGTTTATCACAAGACTCACAGCCCCTAATGTTGCTAGGGTTGCCAAGTCGATCTTCTGCCGGAGCGGGGGGCTCCCGGCTGGTGTCTGGTGTGTGAGCACGCGCGCAAAGCACGCGTATGCCGCATGCATGTCACCCGGAAGTGACGTGACAACGGCAGGCATGCTGGGGGGGGGCATGGCCATACGAGGGAAAACCATAGAGTTTTCCCTTGGATTGCCGTGGCCCCGCCCCCAGTGTGCCCGGCGTGGTCGCGTCACTTCCAGGTGATACGCACGTCGGGGTGGAGTTCCCCTGGGGGCCCGATCCGGCGGCAGTGGGGAACGGGCCTCTGGGGTGGGGGTTTCCCCGCCCCCGGGGGGACTTGGGAAGCTTAAATGTTGCCTTTGCAAGAGCTGCAGTCTGGCCCTTTTCCTTCGCTCTTGCACATTCAGCCGCTGGCGTGCCCTGCGTCTGGGACGCTCAGGAGAACTAGGTGGGGATTCTGGCCTCGGGGTGTCTCCACCTGGGGGTGCTGGGCCAGGCTCTGGATCAGTCTCTCCCTTTGGCTGCACCTCCTGTGCAGCTGCTGGGGACTCTTCTCCCCCAGGTGCTGTTAAGGGTTCCTCTGCTGGGCTGACTCCAGAGGAGGCTGGTTGCTCCCTGCCTCTTCCTCATCTGAGGAGTCGTCAGCCTCAGCAGAGCTGGTACCCATGACGCCAACTTCCAAAGCAGCCCTTTTTTTCCTTCAGGGGAGCTGATCTCTGTGATCTGGGAGATTGCTAGATCCCACCTGGAGCTGGCAACCCTAGTGCAGCCCCATAATAACCTCTACTGGAAAAAAAATTCAGAATCCAGTAATTGATAACTTGCAGAGAAATGGACTGCTCTTCCTGCATGTTACTGACATGAGCACAACACTTTTAGACGTCTTTGATGCTTCAAAAGTGTTTTTTAATCACACACGTTGTTTTTAAAGTCCCCTCCCACAATGGTGTCCGTGACTTGTAACCATTACCTGGGGGGGGGGGTTTAAAAAAATTCATCTGTTTTCCATTTGGTGATTTTTTTAATTTAAAGGGGATTTGGTTTAATCATGCAAGTGCTGTTGTTAGGGGTGTGGAACTTTGGTATTTTAAATTAATGATCGAAAACACTTCTCATTATAAACATTACATTTACATCATAAACTCATCCAGTTCTTGGATTTACACAATAAAACTTTCCTTGTGTGCCTTAACCTCTGTACCCTCTCTTGTCAAAAGATTCAGGTGAGTTCATTTTTTCCCCACGCTGGTTTTGCCTTTTTGGCTGCATTCGCATATCCCTCATTAGAGTTAGTATAACTCCATCCATTCTACTTCTGCATTCATCTGTGAGTTAACTCTTTCTTCATCAGAATCTTTCCACTCACTTAATGAAGCTACTGCAGCATGTGCTCTATTTCATAGGACGAGGGAGTAAAGATCCTCCATATTTTCCTGGCAAAAGAACTTACAAAGCGAGAAGTTGAAAGGAGCTGTTGATCGTGCCATTCTCTCTCTCTCTCTCTTTATCATGATCCTTGTTTTCTAAAGAGCATTGCTTTCTAGGAGGTCACATATGAAACCCAGCCACACAGTCAGAACTCTCTATCCATATATAAGGCCTACACGGATTACTTTATTGGTTTATTACTACACTCTTGCACCCCTGAGGATATGACCATTCCTCAGCCCCATGCCCAGCTGTATAGGAACCAGTGGTGCATTTAAGATTATTCAGAAAGTTCACTTGGGACAAAATGCGACAGCAAGATTGCTAACTGGTTTGGATTACAGAGAGCACATTCTAAGGCCCCGGTCACACGGAGCATTAGGCACGCTAGAGAGACGGAAGATAGGTGGATTTTCCGGGCACGATCTCACCGCCACATCTGGGAAGCGTAGAGCTCCTGTGGCTGACCCGAGGCTTCACTCCGAAGATGCGCTGTAAAAAACTAGTACCTCCGAGGTACTAGTTTCCGGAAACCGCAAGGCAAGGGCGGGCGTCAGATCACGTTTCCGGTGTTAGCTCGTCACATCCGGTGCCCGCCCATGTCCCATCGCGAAAAGTGGTTTTTTTGTCAAGTCTCCACGGGTGCGCACAAGCACCCAACGGCACATGCGAACACTTGTGTAAAAAACAACAACACAACCCCTGCGGCGCCGCTTCTTTGCCGCGCCGCAGGAGTGAGGTATGATTGGCACCTCCCCCCAACCACGGGACGTCAGCGGGACGTTGGGCGGGACGTTTGATCCGGCTGTCACGCGGTAGTTCGCTCCGGGGCAAACAGCCACGCCTCCCCCCCCCCCGCGCTATCCGGCCCGTGTGACCGGGGCCTGTGTGTACTAAAAGAATTACATTGTCTGACGATTTATTCCCAGGCAATGGATGAATATTTTATTTTTACAGTTCTGTACTCGGCAGTTCGAGACCCTAGTGCCACGTGACGAAGTGAGTTCCTGTCTCTGGCCCCCGCTCCTGCCAACCTAGCAGTTTGAAAGCAAGGAATTGCAAGTAGATAAATAGGGACCACTTCGGTGGGAAGGTAACAGCGTTCCGTGCGCCTTGGCCTCAGCGTCTAGTCATGCCGGCCACATGACCACAGAGAAGTCTTCAGACAGTGCTGGCTCTTCAGCTTGGAAAGGGAGATGAGCACCACCCCTAGAGTTGGATTCGACTGGCTTTCGAGCAAGGGAAACCTTTACCTTTACCCTTTTTTCACATGACAACTTTTGTCTTATTGTTTCATTACTTTTAATTGTTTAATTCTGCTGCTATTTATTCTTTATAAGAGCTTAGAGCCCCCAGAGTTTTTCTGCGGACAGAAGCATTTCTGCTCATGGACTGCAACTTTCTTGCACCCCTCCTCCCCCCCACAGTGAAATCTTATACATGCTGGACAAAGACCCCCCCCCCCAATTTCAGTGGGCATTTTAGGTTGCTGCAGGAGGGGGGAAGCTGGGAACCGTGAGAAGAAATCCTCCCATCTACAGAAAAATTCAGAGATCTGAGCCATTTTTTAAAAAAAGTTCTTTCTTTCTTTTTTTCCTTTGGACACCGTAAGCCTCTTAGAGCATTTTTTTAATGGAGGGCTATCTATTTTAAATAAAAATAAATCTGAGACGTTCAAAAGCAATTCATCTGGGGAAAGCACTTAATGATAAGCCTCCCTTTCCTTCTTGCATTTGTTCCTTTGACAACAGCACAATATCACAGGAAAGCTTACATCAGTGACGGTATTAAAATAGTTGTTTTAATCCACATATTACTTATGGGCATAAGGCATCTCACAAAATAATGACATACACGCCCGATATTAATTTTGGCAGTCTGAACCCTGATGAATTTGTCAGATGCATGAAATGGCTTGTTGCTCAGGATTCCCCTGATCCCAGCACTTCTGGAGAGGTTCAACATTTATCTCCATCTTATTTTCTTTAAAATCTGCTTGTCTAGGCTCAAATGGCTCACAACGCATTATTTTCCCTTTCTGCCTACTCCACAAGTTTTTACTCAAAATGGAATGCCTTAGGACTAACAAAACTCTAGGGCATAAATAAAGGTGATCCGTGTGCTTTATACTAAAGGCAGCACACTTACAGATCCATAATAAATGGCAAAGCAACTGATGCCAACCCACAGCGGAAAAATAAAGGCAAATCATGCAACATCTACTGCGAACACAGACGATTTCATTTTAGCCTTACATGGAATCATGGCTCAGTGGCAGAGAATCTGCTTGGCAGGCGGAAAGTCCCAGGTTCAGACCACAGTTATCCATCAGGTAGTAGGTGATGGGAAAGCCCTTGCTTGTTTGGAATTATTTGGAATGAGGAAGAAAGGAATAAGTGGCGGGTTCTACTTTTCCATTAAGTAGAAAAAACTATACTCCACAGAAAATATGCCAAGATTACATAATTCACTCACATTAGTCCAGTGGCACCTTTAAGACCCACAAAGTTTAATTCTGGGTATAAGTTTTCGTGTGCATGCACGCTTCTTCAGATTAATCAAAACAAGAAGTGTGAAGAAGAACTGTTTGGTGTAGTGGTTAAGTGCGCAGACTCTAATCTGGGAGAACCGGGTTTTTGATTCCCCACTTCGCCACTTGCACCTGCTGGATGACCTTGGGCAAGCCATAGTCCTGGCACAGCTGTTCTTGAAAAAGAGCAGTGTCTGACAGAGCTCTCTCAGCCCCACCTACCTCACAGGGTGTCTGTTGTGGGGAGGGGAAGGGAAAGGAGTTTGTAAGCTGTTCTGAGACACCTTTGGGTAGTGAAGGGCGGGGTATAAATCCAATCTCTTCTTCTTCTTCTTCTTCTTCTTCTTTTTCTTCTTGTTCTTCTTCTTCGTGCCACTGGAATCAAACTACCCACCTGAATGTTCATTTACATTGTTCAACAAGGTAAGTAATAGGTGTATCTGGCCTTTGATTTCAGTCCCAAATTTTGTGAAGTCATGATCACAGAAAGCTTCTTTCCTCCACCCCCTTGAATCCCCATATCTTTGCTTTTGTACACAGAAGAAAAACAGAAAAAGTACAATACTATATTTGAAAAGGCTGACCTCCTGCCAAATCTTTGCTGATATTTATTTTCCCTGGTTCCTGAGGGGTACAAATCCTCAGATAAGAAAAGCTTTTTAAAAAACTGCTATTGAAAGCAGAGCCAAGGATATAATTGTTAGGATGCATTTAAAGAATGCAAGGTCTTCTCACATTATCTCAAGCTGCAAGGAACCCTGCAATTTGTCCCTGCTTCTATTTTAAATTTAATATCACATTTTTCTGTACATCTGGGTCTTCTACCGGGTTTACGTCACAGGAAGTGACGCACGACATAGAGCACGTTGGGGGCGTGGCCCCAATCGTTGGAGGGAAAACCATAGAGTTTTCCGTCCGTCCAACTATTGGGGCCACGCCCCCAACTTGCTCTACGTGGTTGCATCCCTTCCTGTGACGCACCCACGCTGCGCTTTGGGGGGCAGGGTTCCCCCCGGGGCCCAATTCTGCGGCGGCGGAAATCGGGGCCTCCAAAGCGGGGGTTTACCCGCCCCCACTTGGCAGCCCTACACAGTGTGGTGGGCACAGCCACAAAACAGACGCCATAAAACAACTGCTGCAAGAGGCGAAGCCAGTCACAAAATGGCTGCTGTGCCTTACCTTGAATCACACAGTGAAGATCTCCATGGTGTGGTGGCAGTGGCTGCCAAAGCAATGTTTTTAAAAACCACACAGACAATCAAATCTCCAATAGCCAATCAGAAGCCTTGCTGGGCAAAAGCCCCACCTGGCCCCACCCACTTTCTAAAAACACTTGTTTCATGCCAGGAAAGGTGTTGGTGGGTGCTATAACACCAACGAGCACCATGTTGGAGACCTAGATTCTCATTCCTGCTCAGCTACAAAGTTCATTGGAAGTCTTCGCGCCCAGTCACTCTCTCCAGCCTATCCCACCTCATGAGGTACTTGTAAGGATCACTTAATTAATTGTCTTTGGCATTGTGTGTAGAATAGCCAGGAGAGCCTAATATTGCCTGGCAGTCAAAAGTTCTAGCTCTTTTAGCGTTATGCACCACGAGGGGGCGAGCTAGACTTGTTTTAAAGGCAAGAGACGTTTCAGAAGTGGTTTGCCACTGCCTGCCTCTGTGTCATGCCCCTGGTATTCCTTGGAGGTCGCCCATCCAAATACTAGCCAAGGCTGACCCTGCTTAGCTTCCGAGATCTGACGAGATCGGGCTAGCCTGGGCTATCCACGTCAGGGCTAAAGATAAAATGGAGGCAGGGAGGATTATGAATGCTGCTTTGAGCTCCTTGGTGGGATAAAAATGTGGCAGTGGGACTGGGGTCTGAACTTGGTTTCATACATTTATAACACAGAGAAAGAAGTGCCTCCTAGACCGGATCTTGCTAATGTTTGATTTGTTCATATGAATCCAGCCATGATTCTTCGTACATATCTAACTATAGTTGTTGACAGGCCCTGAAACTGAGTCACTTACAGTCCCTGATGACAGCTTAACATTCAAACATGACATCTTTCAGAAGCAACAGCCAACCTCCCCCCTCCACAAAATTACATTGTTGTGCAACACATGCCATTATTATTTTTTCCGTCGAGACCAACACATTCTTTGCTGCTTGCATGTTTTTGTTATGTGCATTTCAAAGGCAGCAGTCCATGAATCCAAGCCCTGGATTAGCTCCTGTCTTTTTGTTACATTTTTATCTGATCATGTGCTTCCTATATAACATGGAATTTGGCCCCAAAAATATGCAGGAAAGAAGAGAAGCCTTGGCATTCTCTGGGCTTCACAACTCAAGCCCCCCCCCCCCCCCCCCCCCGGGGCGACCATATAAGACTTGGGTTATGAAACATCTTTTGAAACTGTCCAACAGACATGCTAACCTATCGGAAATTTCCACTACTTCATAAACATCCCGGCCTCTATGCCATTATTTACAAACAGTCCAGAAATGCTGACTACATAACTATGGAGCAGACACATTCTGCAAAGCCAAAGCACTTTTTTTCCACCTTGATCTGGCCAAAAATAAAAATAGTTCAAAGGGCCTAGAGATATTGGCTGAATGCTTTGGGGGGGGGGGAAACCCACAGAAACAAGTAGAACGAAGTTGTTTGTGTTGCTGGCTACGGGCAAAGTGTTCTAAGAAACAGGCAAGATTTCCTTTCTTTGCCAAGATCTGTACCTCAACATAAAAGAAATGCAGGAACCAGTATCCAAAATGTAAATTCTAGTAGCAAACTTGTGCTTGCTTTCTCACTTAATTATGCACCTGCCTGAGCTGCTACCCCCCCCCATTCCAGCATCTTCACTTTCACACAGAGAATCCACTCAAAAGAAAGACTAGACAGCCAGGTGTGCACATGAAGCTGACTTTTCCTGAATCAGACCACTGGTCCCTTGAGGTCAGTGTTGTCTACTCAGACTGGCAGCGACTCTCCGGGGTCTCCGGTTGTGGTCTTTCACATCGTCTACTGCCTGGTCCTTTTAACTGTAGCTGCAGGGGATTGAACCTGGGACCTTCTGCATGCCAAGCAGACACTCTACCACTAAGCCACAGCCTCTCCCCAAAAAACACTATCTCCTAGTGATGCCTAGAGGTGGTCTAAGTCATTCTGGAACCATTGCGGGAAAGTCCAAAATGGGGCCCCAGACCAGAGCAAAGCAAGGGTTGGTCAGAGCCCCAGACACGGCGGGCCCAGGCAGCCATCTCTGTGAGTGGGAAACCCAAGGGTCAAACAGGGTGGGCATGAGTAGTGGCAGGAGCCTCCTGTTTTTCCCCCCCCATTCTGTCGAGGGCCCCCCCCAGCATGGTGCCCAAGGCAGCTGCTCCAGCTGCCCATTGGCTAACACCACCCCTGTTAATATTTCACTTATTGAAAGAAAAATGGGTTCTCCTTTGGCCATTGTTCATCTCCATGTTAAACACTGTAATGCACAGAGATGTAACATGTTAAACACTGTAACACGTGCTGCAATGTACAGTTAAACTGTAATGCGCATGAAAACTTACTAAAATAACAAATATAGGAGCCCTTGCATTCTTGAATCAGAGCTGGTACACACTATACCATCTTCTCTCTAGGATCAGAGGAGACAATTTCTGCCAGTTTGCAGCTATGCACAGCACTGATTGGCTGGGATCGTTGCAAACTCATCTCCACCTACTCTCCAGTGTCGTTTCTGAGCCTTACCAGAGTCAATAATGATAAAAAGAAACAACTGCATATGACAAGGGAAATTATGCCTCCCTCATGCCAACCTAGCAGTTCGAAAGCAAGAAATTGCAAGTAGATAAATAGGTACCACTTCAGTGGGAAGGTAGCAGCGTTCCGTGCGCCTTGGTGTTTAGTCATGCCGGCCACATGACCACGGAAACGTCTTTGGACAGCGCTGGCTCTTCGGCTTTGAAACGGAGATGAGCACCACAACCCTAGAGTCGGATTCGACTGGCTTTCGAGCAAGGGAACCTTTACCTTTACATGCCATTCACAATCATCCGAAATTTTACTCTCTAACTCCAGCATAAGTTAATTAGGGGATGTGGGGGAAATGATATATATAAACAATCCTGTCTTGAGCACAGGCTTGGATCTGGGGAACTTTTCCCCATCTCTAGTTCTAGAAGTAATAGATCCCACCTATATATCAGTCTTAATGAGTTACTGGCAGGTTTGATTGGATATGTTATGGGAGAGAAGTTGTCCTTTTATTAGCATTATTAAAAAACATTTCAAGAAATCTCAAGATTTCCATTGAAATAAAGGTTTGCCTCCCTCCAAAATCTTCCAATCAATTGCACTTTATAGGCAACATGGCATTTTAAGGATGGTATGTGAAACCCCACCAGGGACTCGTAAACTAGAGGAAAAAAAAAAAGAGATGGATGAATATTGAAGCGAAGCCCAAATTATACTGTAATTTTCAGCTTTGTTATTTCTAGCTTGTGACTTTGTTCAAGTTCACTCATACAGACTCTGAGACTACTATGGGATCTTCAGGTGTTTATTTTATTTTAATTAAACTCTTTTTGATACTGGATTTCCTCATAGAAAACCGGGGGGCGGGGGAACAAGGGTATTCATACAGTTGAACATGTGATTTAATTCAGCATGCACCTGTCTTTAAAGCCCTCCTAAAAACACTGCAAAGGCTAGAGATTCAATATTCATTTTTTTGTTTTTTGTTTTTAAAAAATGATTGTTGTGATATCTATTAAAAGACTAGCATAAGCTAGAGCCCACTGTTTCAAATGCAAGAAGTGAATTTTTAGTCACATTCATGGTAGGGTTTCTAAACCTAGCCTGACAACCAGCAGAAGACCAGGGGGAAGGGGTGTGGAATAGCCATTGGCTGAAATTGTACCGTCACTTCTGGGAAAACCCAGAAGCCATGTCACACCTCTCTAGGAATGGGCCAGAACTCTGGTAAAATCATAGTTTTTGGAGAGTCATTTAAATGGAACTTATGGTTTTACCCTAAAGTTTCAGCCAGAAAGAAGGAGGAGGGGGAGTAGTAGTAGTTGGTTTTTATACCCTGCACTTCACTACCCAAAGGAGTCTCAGAGGGGCTTACAATCACCTTCCCTTTTTCTCCCCACAGCAGACACCCTGTGAAGTAGGTGGGGCTGAGAGAGCTCTGCCACTCTTAACCACTACACCACCCTGGTTTCCCTGGTAATGATGTCACACTGTTGGCTGATGGCCATTTTAAAAATATTATTTTTCTCCAAAAAATACCAGCTAGGAGTGGGGAATCACCCTCCCACCAGGGGTGGCCACCCTAGTTCATGAATATAGAGGGGGAAATGTGAACAGTAGTCTTCAAAGGCCATGTAATGCAAGAAGTATAATCTGTAACATCCATATGCAAAACTCAAAAATATGAAACATATGCACAGCATGCATTCATAACAGCTGTAAACGGTGATTATACGGTCTCCCTCATGTTATATTAAGCTAATTTAACCTCGGTACATATGTGTGATATGCGTCAGATCTCTTTTAATCTTTATAATCTGCTAGACTTTAAGAAGCCACAAGACTCTCTTTTTGTTTCACTGCAACAGACTAAACAAACATAGCTATTAATATTCAGTCAAAGAGGTGCATACAGAAAAGGGATTGACAAATTAAGAAAAAGGCTAGTGCAAGGAACTGCAGATACCTTTGCAAGCAAAAGTCAATGCTTTTTGGAAACTCTTAGGTGGAAGTAGCATTGTTCTGGGTAGGATAATTCCCCACCCCCAAAACTCACTTTTTTAGATATAGCCTTTGATTCCTCTCATTTTCTTTTTTTCCCCAAGAGGGATTTTTCTTTCATTTCTCTTTATAGAGAAATCAATGCACCCTTTTGTAACTTAGCCCTTGCAGCTGTTTTATGTTATACATCACAGGATGGTGCTTTAGCAGAAGAAGAAAACTTGGGAAGATATTACCCACCTCTGAGCATCCACAGAGTGAAGTTCTCAGAGGTCATTTGGGGGGGATCGCGGGGGATCGCAGTTCCCCCGGGTGAGGTATGGGGGGCGGGGCACATGACAAAGCCCCGCCCCCTGCTTCCGGCCGCCCCGCTTCCGGCCCTCATTCAGCCAGGAGGAGGCAGGAGAGGAGGGAGGGTAAGTTGCTTCCTCCCTGCCTCTCCCCACCCCTGCCTGCCTGGGGCCAGGGAGGGCCTTTGCAGGGCTTCCTTGCACTCCCGCCGGCCTTGCAGGTCCACCGCCGGGCCCCTCATGGGGCTTGGCAGTGGAGCTGCAAGGCTGGCGGCGGCCGGGACCGTTGGGGGCGGGGTGTGTGGCCTTATGACACACTTCCGGTGATGTCAGGGGGTGTGGCATATGCTAATGAGTTATGCTAATGAGTTCCCCTAGCTCTTTTTCTATGAAACGACCCCTGGAAGTTCTTAAACTCTTCAAGCCCTCCCTTCTCGCCCCTCATCTCTTTGAATTTCTCATTGATCAAAAAGGAATTGATTAGAAACTGACTCCAAATTCCAAAAAAGAGGAAAATAAATGGATTGTTGGGTTTCAGGGAGAAAGTGGGTAAAGAGGAATTAAGATAATTGCTCTTAACGATGCTAGGGGGAGACAGAGATCACCAAAACAAAGCAGCTAGCTCTGAAAACAGCTACCATGTTTTCGGCAATTTCAGCAATGACCTTCATTGTCTCCCGTTGTCTAGTAGATAGGGATGGGAATGAACATGTTCACAAACTAAAGTTCATGATGAATTTTGGCCAGTTTGCGGTTCATGAACTGAAGTTTTTGCAAACTACAAGCAGTTTGTAGAGGTGGGGAAAGATTATCTCTGCTCAAACAAAATGTTTACCAAATTTCAAAGTGGGGTGGAGGGGCAAATTCTGCAGCCTTGGAAACACTCTTGTCATTTCAAACTAGTCATGTCAGTTTCAGGAGGGTTTCCCCCTCCTTTGCCCATTCTTTTGTGTTCACTTCCCATTTTCTTGCACAGAGTTTGCAAAATCCCACCCACCTCCCTTGCTTGGATTTGTGACTCTGCTTTGAGATCAGTCCTTTTAAGCTGGCAGGCCCCAATGGCAATAGGTTCTGCTGGGCATTCCATACACTGAGCTGGTTGTGCTGCGCTGAAAAAATGTCCCCCCCTTCTTTTGGTGCTGCAGGGATTCTCTGGTTTGACATCAGTCCTTTTTTACTTGCATTGCTACAGTGGGTTCTTCTGGGCATTCTATACACGGAACTGGTTGTGCTTGACCTTAGTCCTGTTGGGTTTGCACCACCACAGTGGCACGGGTTCTACTGGGCACCCCACACTGCCTCTGCTAGGGTTGCAAAAATGTTCCCCACCATTGGTTTCTAGTGCAGAGATTCTCCGGGACTTTGATTCTGTTCCGCTAGGCTTCTATTGCCCTTGCTTTTTTGTGTGCTGTTTTCCCCCTCCATTGGAAACAGTGGATAATGGGGGCACCTTATTTGGGGGGGCTGTAACCCAGATAATACAATCCTTGACAAACTTGGAAGGCAGGTAGAGGACAGTTAGTTGGGGATTCGGTGTCTCTAGTCTGCACAGGATCCATTCTATACATTCCTGTCATTTCCCTAGAAGGCACTTTCCTGGAGGCACACTTTTTGTGGGGCCACAACTCGGACCCCATAAATCTAATTGGTACCAAACTTGGACAGCAGGTAGAAGAAAATCAGCCAGAGATCCCCTGTGAGTTTGGACCTCCATTGGAAACAGTGGAGGATGGGGATACCTTCTTTTGAGGACTGTAACTCAGACCCCATAAATCCAATTCTCACCAAACTTGGAAGGCAGGTAGAGGAGAGTCAGCCAGAGATCCCCTGTAAGTCTGGTGTCTCTAGCACATGGGGGGGGAGCATTCTACTGCATCACGAACCTCATGAACCAAACCAGTTTGTTTAGCCCGAAAAGTTCATGATGGTTCATGGTTCACGAACCAGGCACACCACGAACCACATGAAACGGAATTTTCTCAGTTTGTTGCCCATCCCTACTCAGCACCATGCGGTATATGTGTCTCTTTGTGGAAGGTCAGGTCTCTAAGTGGGCCTGAAGTGCAAGGAAAGAAGTGGTCAGTGGGAGCAGACTTGAGATTTGGAGGATAGTGGATTCATATGGATGAATCACACAGAGATGGTGGGAGAAAAGGGCTGATTGAAGAGTTCTGGTCGTTGACAAGTGGCTGGTGGATCTGTGGAAGGTTCATGATTTTCGCGGTGGATTGAGCAAGTGTTGAGGGCAGTGTTTCCAATTCCATGCAGAGTTTATGTTATATGTGTATGTTTTGGGGCAGACCTCTCTAAGTGGGGAAGAAATCCTGCTTCACACACAAAAATGCTTCCAGGGTTGCAGAGAAAAAGGTTGGTGATCTAGTGTAGCAGGGAAGTGTATTTTCAGAGAGGCAAGAGGACCACTGGGATTACTTATGCCAGGGAGGGGAGGTGGACAGGAAGTTTCTCTAAGATAGGAGGCACATTCAAGGCAGATTACACATAGTGTGTCAGTACAGTTGACAAAATGGGACAGTCACACTGCTCCCCACCTACCAATGACAGGATACCACAAATCTCAGGTGGGTGGGGGAACAGTGCGATGCTGTATTGAAGGACAAGCTTTCTGAAGTTGGCATTAGCAAATTTTACTAGTTTTGGGGTCCAAATTACTCCCAATTTAAGGCTTTTGCTCCTAAAATTCTCTGTTTGGGACAACATATGTCTGTGAACAGCTCTTTTCTGTAATAAATGTCAATAAATCAAAAGTACATTCTCAGCTTACAGATACACATCTAAACAGCATACTCAAGATCGCTACCACACAGACATTGACTCCAGATTTTCATGCAGTAATTCAGAGCAACAAGTGTCAGTTATCAGAGATTGTAAAATAAAGAAAATGCTGTAAGTGTTATCCCGGAAATTGGGGAATGGATAAAGAAATTAATATTCATGGTTGAAATGGACAAAATGACAAGGAAACTTAAGAATCTTGAAGCAGAAGAATTCTACGCAGACTGGAAAGACTTTAAAGAGTATTTAGAAAAACGTTGGGATGTAAAGGACAGTTTAATTTGCTTTGACAATTATTGAAAAACTGATACGTTTGGATGGGAGTTAATTAAGAGAAAATAATAGTAGAAAGAAACGTTACCGGTAGACTAAGATTAGAAGATAAGAAAATAGAAAAGAAATAAGAATTGGGCTGGAGGTTGGAGCACTGTGGGAAGCCAGGAGGGGTAGGGGAAAGAAAAGAAAGGATGTTATATGTTTGAATTAATGTTATATCCTAATAAACTGTGTTTGAAGAAGAAAAAAGAAAAAAAGAAAATACTGTAAGTGTTAATGTTTTAAGCATGTTTGTATATTGAGTAAAAAATAGTATCATTAATTGGGTTTGCCTGTGTCCTTTATAAAGTTTATATCTCTGGTACCGGGCAGTACATTTTATGGCACACATGGCCTGGTCCAACAAAGTGACATTTATGTCAGATCAGGCCCTCTTAACAAATAAGTTCAACACCTCTGCTCTAATCCTATATGTCACACTTATCTCTTTGAATGTAGAGATCAAAAAAGGCCTTTCCCCTATATCTTTTACTATTGCAACTAGGCAAAAACCTACATTATTGGGGGGTGGGGAATGACTAACAATATGTTTGTCAACCCACTGTTTTCCTGTTCTACACTCCCCCCCCCGCCCCGCCTTAGCTCTACCACAGTTATTTTTACTGGAAACGTTACAGGCAATGTACCATTAACCTATTCCATAGCAGAAATGGTTTGGATGGTTTTGCAACATAAGAAAACATTTCAAAAATCTACTTGATGTCTCTGTGGATAAGAAAAGCGCTCTTTAAAAATTGCAATAAATATTTTTCTTTCCCATATCCAGAAGCAGTAGCTGATTTATTATGACAGAGCCTCCTTACGCACAAAGAACGATTGATAAACGCGTTAAGGGATCAACTCAGATGCGTAAGAAACGAGCCCTCTCCATTTCAAGGAATCAAGACCACTAGGCTAACCGTTCCTGACCGTTCCACATAACTACTAGCACTTTATAACAGATGGCCGCCATATCTTAATCTTAAATTTAATAAATTGTATTTTGATATTTTATCGATTGTATTGTTTTAGACTTTATATTCTATTAATTGTATACTGGTTTTTAACTATTGTAAGCCGCCCTGAGCCGCTTCGGCGGGAGGGCAGGGTAAAATTCTAACAAATAAATAAATAAAAAATAAAGCAGCAATCCTTAAATGATGAGTTGGAACCCAATAATGGAGGGCAAGAGTATTAAGGCTGCCATACTTTTCAACCTGGTTGTGACACTGAGATTCCACTTGTAGGAAGAACCAACTATCTCGATTTCAAAATTAATGAGATTAATTGCACCCTATCGATCCTATTAGTCTTGTCTGCATTCCTCAAGACCCGGGGTCCCAACATGGTGTTCATGGGTTCCATGGCCCCCGCCAACCCCTGCCTAGTGCTTTTAGAAAGTGGGCGGGGCCAGGTGGGACTTTTTCCTAGGAGGGCTTCTGATTGGCTGTGCAGTTTAAAAGGCATCTTGTTAAACAGAGCTTATACCTAAACAGTTGAAGAGTTACTTTTAGAGTTAGATATAACTTCAATCTCTGACATTTTGTGGTTGGCTCCATCTCCTGCATCAGCCATTTTGTGACTGGCTCCATCTCCTGCATCAGCCATTTTGTGATTATGCCCACTGCCTGTGTCAGAATTCCAAAGGTGTTCAAAAAGGTTGGGAACCCTTGCTCGAGACCTTTTGACCATGTTATGGTAATACAACAGCTGAAGGGGACAGGTATTCTCTTTATTCACTTGTTCCCCTCATCCCTGGTAGGGAGATCCCAGAAGATAATGACAGGAAACTGAGTTCTACAGTGACAATTCTGTCCTCACTCCCAATTAATGTGCTTAGAAGACTGGTGGGTAAGATCGTAGGAAAACATGGTGTTCCTGCAGACTTGGGGTTGGGTCCAGTGACTCCTTTCCATTAATTGATAGGGAAGCCTCACTCCAACAAAGAAAGATTCCCTCCATTAGTGAAAGATTCCTCAGTGAGCAGAAGGAAGTGATTAGAACTAATTCACCAAAGAGTAATTAACACATGGAACTCACTGCCACAGGAAGTAGTGGTGGCTACAAGCATAGACAGGTTCAAGACGGGATTGGATAAACATATGGAGCAGAGGTCCATCAGTGGCTATTAGCCACAAGGTATAGATGGAACACTCGGTCTGGGGCAGTGATGCTCTGTGTTCTTGGTGCTTGGGGGACAACAGTGGGAAGGCTTCCGGAGTTCTGGCTCTGCAGATGGACCTCCCATTAGCAACTGATCCAACATGGCTTCTCTTATGTTCTCTTAGAATGTTTGTCCACTAACTGTCCATGGTTCTCAACCATGGTGTTGATGAGCCAACTGAAACGATATATAGACAAGACTGAAGTTGTCATAATGAGTAGGCTTTTAAATGTTTAGAAGACGTTCCCATTGCTCTCATCACACACATTCTTGCATTGCTTCTAAAATTACTTCTGATCTTAGATGCCCCTTTACAGCAGTGGCTTTCTAGTACAGATGCTTGAACACCCATTGGGTCAGCTTACCAGCTGTTTTCTGATCATGAACAGAGAGCCAATTGCCCAATAATCGGTGCAATAGTTAATAGTTCAAGCCTGTACATCAGATTATTTTCCAAGTATTTAACCAGTGCAATGCAATTAGCACTGCTTCATGCACATGTATTCTCATGCAGCACATCGGGAGCAGAAAAGAGCAATATTCCAGTAGCACCTTAAAGACTAACAACATATGTGGCAGGGGGTGAACTTTCGCGAGTCACTGCTCACTACTCACAAAAGCTCATCCCCTGCCACATATTTTGTTAGTCTTTAAGGAGCTACTGGACTATTGCTCTTTCCTACTGCTGCAGACAGACTAACATGGCTACCCATCTTGATCTAGCACAATGGGAGTCCTACTTCCCCCCCTTCCCCACAAATTTGTTGTTACTGCATGCTGCTCAACAAAGAACTCTATAAATGGTGAGCAAATCAGTCAGCAGGCAATTATAAACATGCAATTATTTTTTTTAAAGGCTTACCGTTTGGTGTTCATTTGTGGCCGTGCTATCAATGTTATTTGCACATGTGTATTTTTAAAAAGTCTTATGGGAGGTGTAATTCACACCTGGGTGAGCTATCCATAACCCTGGGTAGAATCGATCTCACCTACTGCAAAGATGCAAAAGCCCCTACCAGGCAAGGGAATGAAACTCAACCTCTGCAAGGAAACAAAACTCCTCCACTACAGCCATTTGAAGTGGTCAATAGACAGGGGGAAAGATCAGTTGTTCAGCTCACAAGATATATTCAAATACCAAAAGTATTTGCCATGAAATTCATAGCATCTCCAATTTCTAGCAAGTCTTATCTAACAAGAAGACTGGGGGCCTTTCCCTTACAATTTGATCTAGCAGCCATTGATCGTGCCTTTGCAAATGAGGCTCATCTGTAGATCTCCACCTAATGGTGAAGGCCACACCCTAACATAATGTGGGTCATACTAATGTTATTATCACCATTTATTTCTTGCCATTTTTAAGAGGAGGAGGAAGGAGAAAGTAGGTGAAAGAAAGAAGGAGCAGGGATCAGAAAGAGTAGGAGGAAGGGAAAAAACAACGTAAATAGTGAAAAAAATTAAATCAGGTCCCATGTTTCAAGTTGAAGTTAAAGGCTGGCCCGTAGCTATGGTGGAGCTATTTGGGGCTCTGCCCCCTTTCTTAAAGAGACAGCCCCCACAAGATTTTTGTCTGAAAATGCTTTTTTAAACTCATGTTTAAACCTTTTTTTTTTCAAGGTGCACATCCTGTTGTGCATGCATTAAATGCAACATGAGAATTACCCGCTGCACATGGGGTGTTTTGGGGAGGGTATTTATGCAGCCCCACCAGAAAAAAAATTGCTCCACAAGCCACAGAATCCTGGCTATGGGCCTGGTTAAAGGTGATCAAAGGTGATTCCGATTAGGCTAGACTACTGCAGTGTGCTCTTGTGGATAAATCCCTAGTTAATCGATTTAGCTGGTACAAAATGCTGCAGTATGCCTTCTGCTTGTTATAGGTGGGAGCCAATGTTCCCTCTAAGCTGTGGAGTCTTGTGAGCAAAAAAATCTACTTTGTGAGCTACTGGCATTAAAGTTGTGAGCAAGCTACTGCATAAATTAGTTTGCTCTTGGAGCCATCCCGCCTGAGCTGAGACAAAAATCTGTGAGTCAGAGGCTAAAAAACTGTGAGCTAGCTCACACTAACTCAGCTTAGAGGGAACACTGGTGGGAGCACAACACCTCACTTTCCCAGCAGCTGAACTGACTTTCCTGTTCCTTTCTTTCTCAATTCAAAATTCTGTTTATGATGGCCTACATTACTGAGCGATTCCACCATTACTGAGAGAGGTCTCTGGGCTTCAATACTGAATTCACTGCTGTCACCCAAACCTTTGGAATGGAGACTGTTGTCATGAGGGTGTCTGCAAAGCAAAAATTTCAAAATGGTCATGTTCTTGCCACCATTTCAAGTATTACTTGAAACTAGTAAGAGACAGTGTAGAGTTGCTAATTAAAAAAGTGCAATTCCTCTTCCTCTTCTCCCTGGCCTAGATTTCATCAAATCTTGGAAGCTAAGCAGGGTCAGCCCTCGGTAGTTCTTAGATGGAAGACCACCAAGGAAGTTCATGGTTGCTACTCAGAGGCAGGCAATAGCAAACCACCTCTGAATGTCTCTTTCCATGAAAACCCTGTGGGGTCACCAAAAGTCAGCTATGACTTGTCAGCAAAAAAAAAAAATCCTCTTCTTCTGAAACGACATGATAGCCAGTAAGTTTCAGCTCTGGCAAGCTAGCAACTGAACTATGCAGGAAAAGAGAAAATGGAGAGCAATGTATCTTTCTACAGCAACAGTTCTGGGGGTAGTGGGAGAAAGACGAACCCATGAACACATGACTCTGCCCTTTACTGAATCAGACCATTTATCTATCAAGGGCCCCGGTCACACGGAGAATTTGCCGCACGAATGGCACAAATGTCGGGCGGATTTTTGGGGCGCGATCACACCGCAACATCTGGGAAGCGTAGCACACCCGTGGCCAACCTGTGGCGTCCCACTGAAGATGCAGAGTTAAAAAGTACCTCGGAGAGTGCACTAGTATCTGGAAAATGCGCGGCACAAGCGGGCGTCTGATCGCAGGAGCGCTAGCATCCCGTGGCATCTGGCACCCATCCACATCCCGTTGCAAACCGGATGTTTTTCGTAAGTGCATGCGCACAAGCATGAAACTGAAAGCAGTGCTACTCCGCAGAACTGCGCATGCGCATAAACGCTTGTGTGATCGCACTGCGCCGCTTCTTTGCCATGCTGCAGCATCGCCATGTGATCACCAGCTAACAGCCTAAGCATGGAGACTCGGGGGACAGTGTGATTGGGCTACCGCGCTTTATTTTGCTCCGTGGTGAACAGCCACGCATTATCTGGCCCGTGTGACCGGGGCCAAGGTCAATATCGTCTACTCCAACTGGCAGCAACTGTGCAGGATTTCAAGCAGAAGTCTTTCACATCTCCTCCTACCTGAACTTTTTAGCTAGAGAGGTCAGGGATTGAACCTGGGACATTCTGCATGCCAAGCAGATGCTCTGCAACTGAGCTGCAGCCCCTCCATTCTGTTGGAGCTGGATAGGAATAACTTGGCCCCCAAGGCTTGTTTTATCTCTAAGGAAGCCACTTGCTTACACTTGTGCAGTTATTAATTCGAGTGTGACACATAAACAGTAACCCAAACTGCCCTATGGACTAAAAGAACAGTTCAGAAATATTCATTATCCTATCAGCTTTCCTGTTTACAGTTGTTTTGTTCACCACCTCTTATACATTTGCAAACTTCACTCCATCAAAGCAGAAAGAAAACACGTGCGTCTTCAGAGGGAAGGTAAATGCCTCATGGAGGTCAAGAAACATTATATACCAAAACAACCACGTTTACACATCTTACTAAAATTATACTGGATTTTCCAGTTGGTTGAGAAACATACATACATATACAGAAAGCAAATTACCAGCATATGCCACAATCATCTGTTTGTGCTAGAAGCAGAGGTACCTTGGGGGTGGAGAACAAGACCTTATCCAAAGATCTCAGGCACACTGCTTGCCTCTTATGAAGGCAACTGAAATGGTGGCTTTGAATTCACCGAGGTACGCTAAAATAATTCTGTGTTCAGGCACCTGCTCAGTTCACCTTGGATGGAAACATTATTATCCGCTTCCTAGCTGCAACTGTTCTGAACAGTAAATAAAAGAAATGCATGTTGTTTTACTTTGAATCTTAAACCAGTGATTCGGTGGTGAGTGGACCACCAATGGTCTCAAAAGCATGTTCAGGTGGTCCCTGAGATCACAGTGAAAATAAAAGAGGGGTGCTAGAAATACCATGATTTTCCACTCCAGGAGGGAAAACTGTATATTGTGTTTGATGATGATGCTGTTGAATAAAAGTCTGAGACAGTCAGACAGCATATTTGCTGGTTATTATTGTTGGATCTATGTCTGCCACAAGAATCTGATTCCAATCAATTTGTAGCGCTGTCAGGGTTTTTCATTAGGGAATAGGATGATTGTTCATGCAGTGGTCTATAGATCTGTACTTTCCCCCATGCTTTTAAATGGAGCACAGGATGCACAGTGGCATATAAGAATACATTTGTGACACACAGTAAAGACTTGGATCCATTTTGCCTGGGGTGCCAGCATGCAGGAAAAAAGAAATAAGGAAATATCTGCAAAAATCGGGGGGGACTTTTTTTTTTTTTTTTTTGCTTATTGCTCTGGAAAATCAGTATGTTTTCCAGAGCAAACAGTGATAAATCTCAGCTAAAACACGAAACCCTTCTGCACTCCATTGAATGTGAGGTATGAACAAAAAAGGGAAGCATTGTTAAGCAGTAGGATAACTGTTGTTAAAATGTGTGCAGGTTTCACGTCCTTGGGACCTTTGTCAGGCAAGACAAACAGGGAGGTTCCCAAGTCACCCCAAACAAGTAATCAAGAACGGGGAATCCACCAGGGAGTGGGGGTCCACCCCTGAAAGCATTTCACCTGCCTATCTCACCCTATGCCTCTCACTCACATGGACACAGGAAGCTGGCTTATACTGAATCAGACCCTTGGTCCATCAACGTCAGTATTGTCTAATCAGACTGTCAGTAGCTCTCCAGGTTCTCAGGTGAAGGTCTTTCACATCACCTACTGTCCAGTCTTTTTAACTGGAGATGCTGGGGATTGAACCTGAGACTTTCTACATGCCAAGAAGATAGCCTGCCACTGAGCCACAGCCCCTTCCCTCCCTAACCCCGCCTGTACTATGTACTGATTGTTCTACTTTCCAGGACTCACTAAGCAGTAAGCAGTGTCTCCTGCACATGGGGCAAGAATGCACGAACCCTCCGATGGAGGTAAGTTCCCCAGCATGTTCTGGTAAAGCCAATGGGGAGCACAGCCACCATTGTTAAGTAAACCCTAAATACTCTATTCCAATGATGTCCGTACTACTAGCCAAACACTCATGACCCCTTTTCTCTTGCAGAATCAGAGGCAAGAAAAACATCACAGAGATAAGAAATAGGGCCAAGGCCAATGGTGCAAAATCAGGTTTTTATATATATATATATAATTACTCAATTAAATCTCCAAAAATGCCCTATGCATTTTGCCAACAGGTTTCATCAGGGGTATCGGCGATCTTTTACTCTTTCTGAAGAACTACTGCAAGAGGAACAGATTCCCCTGACGAAGCCTGTTCACAAAACATGTAGGGAATTTGTGGAGATTTAATTTATTTATACACACACACACCTAATTTTGCACCATCAGCCTTGGCCCTATTTCTTATCTCCTGTGACTGATTTGGCTCTTTATTTCCTTGTTACTTAGAGAAAGGTCAAACCATACAGGACCTTGAAACAGTCCCAACCAGTCCATAGGCTGGGTATTGCCTTGATGACCACCACCAACAGAGGAACTATCAAATCAGGAGCACCACCCACGGAGGAGTTGAGCTGAATCATGTTCTCTGTGAGGTTCCTTCTTCCTATAGAGCTAGCATACAGTTTCAGGTGCTGCCTTCTGTTGCAACTTCTATTCTTTCTTGCTCATGTGTCCCACTTCCTTGCAAAATCCTTCTCCCCTCACATACCTATCATGCAGTATGTTCACCAACCGTCTGTGTGGGAGCAACATAGTCTTACTCCACAATAGTACTTGATCTCTTCTGTTCTGGGTGGGGTATGGGTTACAGCCCGCTGGGCTAGGTGGGTCGGCTGCCTGCTCCAACTGGAATATCAGCCCTTCCTTCACTGTCTTGCTGTGGCAGTTTACCTGGCAAAATGGTGGTTTTTAGCAAACTGATGTGGTATAGGCTCTGAGGATATTTGGAATCCTAGTAGTGCTTGTGGCTACAGGTGTGTTGCTGCTTGTCTCTTCTCCTTTGCACCATGAGGGTTCGGCAGAGGCAAGCACTGAACTCTCTTCCTGGCTACCTGACTACATATCTTGTGTGTGTGGAGGCATGTGGATAGGTCGTGGATAGGTCTGAGCAGTGTCGTGGGGGCTGAATGGTACTTTCTGTGAATGGGTAACGGGGGATGTCATTCAGCGGGAAACAGCAGGGGTCATTTCGTAGAAAAAGAGGTGCAGGGGCTCATTAGCATAACTCATTAGCATAACTTATTTACATATGCCACACCCTCTGACATCACCGGAAGTGAGTCAGAAGGCAACACCCACCGCTCAGGCTCCACTGGACTGTTTTGGATTGCTTGTTATTGTGTGTGGGGGGGGGGGAAACGTGCAGATCTGTCCTCGCAGAGGAGGGAGAGCTTGTACCTGAATGAAACTTGGTCTTAAAGGTGCCACAACTTACCTGGCTGCTTCTTGCTCTGACTGAGGGTTGCTGGGAGCAGGGGGTGGAGCTTGTTGCATGTGCCCGCCCCCTGGGCTCTTTACTGCCGGAGCTCTGCTCCTGTGCGCTCCTGCAGGAAATGACTCCTGGGCAACAGTGTCATTGTGTGATTGTGAAGCTGACATGGAGGCTGTTGGGATGGATGTCTTTCTTGCCATTTCCCTTGTTTCGATTTTGTTTGCTGTTGGGGTCATGACCACTTTATGCTGAAGAATAAAACTGGAATTATCTTACAGCAAGGGCCACTGGCTACTGACCAGCCCCGTAGCCAGAATTATTTTGCTGGGGGGGCAAATTGGACTTGCTGGTGGGGGGTGGCTCCCAAGTCCCCCCATGGCTCAGGCTCTCAAAGGAGGGGAAGGAGAGGGACGACTGCTGTGGAAGCAGGAAGACACAGCGAGGCCAAGCAGAAGCCGGGCCTCTCCCTTCTCTCCTGCTCAGCCGGGGTCGCCATGCAGCCTCGCCGGGTCTTTCTGCTTCTGCTGCTGGCTTCTCAAAGTTTGGGAAGCCAGCTGCAGAAGCATCAGGGCTATTTTTGGGCAGGAACGCACAGGAACGGAGTTTCGGCTGGCTCCTGCGTTGGCCACACCTGGCAGGAACTCATTAGCATAATAGGCCACACCCAACAGCAGAGACTCATTAGGATTGGCTACATTAGGGGTGTGTGGCCTAACATGCAAAGGAGTTCCTGCTCCAAAAAAAGCCCTGGGTTTTGACAACAAACAAGGTAAACAGAATAAGAAGCAAAAGGTGGGTGTGGCTGGATGGCCACACTTCTGGTAACATGGGGTGTGTCCTAATATGCTAATGAGCTGTGCTGCCAAGGGTGTGGCCTATATGCTAATGAGTTCCTGCTGGGCTTTTTCTACAAAAAAAGCCCTGAGAAGCAGGAAGATCTGGTGAGGCAGTGCGGAGGCCACCCCCTCCTTACCCTCCTGCTCAGAGGAGAGGCTGTAGACACTCCACCAAGTTGGCAGGCTGCACAAAACGCTGTGGCAGCTTAGCAAAGGAAGAGCCACTTCCTCTTGGGAAAGGAGCCCTCTCTGCCTGCAAGGCGCCACAGAAGGGAGGCTCCACTGGTGAAGTCTGGGTGACCCGAAGCAGAGCTCCTTCACCTCCTTCTCCTCCTCCTGTCCCTGTCTCGCTGCCCCACAGCCAGAAGCAGGAAGACCAGGTGAGGCCACGTGGTGATGACCACGGCCAAGCAGGAGGAGAGGGAGAAGCTGGCTGTGGAAGCAGGAAGACCCAGCAAGGCTCCCCCTCTCCTTCCCCTCCTGCTGGCTCCCTCCCCTCCTGCGGGGGCCAGGCATATTTACAGGGGGGCATCACCCTCATGTCATCCCCCCCCCCTCCGTGGCTACGGGCCTGGCCACTGACTCAGCAGAACCACAGGACTGGGCTGCGACATCTCGAACATCACACCGTTTCCCCCCTTTATCCCCCTCCTTCTCCTCTCACTCAGCACCTTCACACTAAGCAATTCCATTTCACCACATGGATTCTGAGTGCCTCCATTTTTTAAAAAAAAGTCTCACTTTCTGTCTTGTGTCTCTCACTGCTTCTCTTGACGTCCCATCAGGAATGATTTGCCATCAACAGAAGGGACGTGTGCTCTCAGACTAAACTCTGCTAACGCTCCTCTTTCCTTCGTGCTGCTTCCTAATGTCAGTGTTGTCCCAGACAGCATTATGGAGCAATAGCAGATTTCTTTCTCAGCTCACCAGGCAAGTACATTTTAAAGCAATGTTCAAGCCGACCGTTTTCTCTTCAGCAATTTTAAATTAGATTTGTAGTGAACTGTTTCAATCCAGTCTCCATCCAGAGCGAGCGATCTCTAAATTAAACGTTTTGTCAACCAGATCGTACAGGAGACAATACCTCTGTCTATTCTCAAAGCTTTATGGCTCAAGAAAAGTAAGCTTTACTGTGAAGCTGGGTAATTGGTGTGTAATCATCTGAATGAGGGGCTTGAACAGTGAAAATTACAGTACCTTTAAAAGGACCTCAAAGCTATGAACATTCCAGTGCCATACTAGTGACCTCACAACACTTCACTTTGATATTATTTAATCTTTGGTTTCTTTTCCGTACAGAGTGAAAAGTCATGCGTGCATGGTTGTTACCAGAGAAACCAAAATGCCAGAGGCTCCCAACTTGCTGAACTTCTAAAAAAAAATAAACAAGAATAATGGACAAATCTAGAAAGGTCAGATATAATTTTTGAGTTCATGACACTTTCATCTGTGTGAGGTTTATCATCTCATTTTCCAAATGTCTATTGTTTAGGCTACGTCTCTAAACACAGCTGCTGCTCAGTCCTTAGCAGGCCACTACTGCCCTAGTCCGGAAATCCTTAGAGTAGATGAGGCCCGACTTGGATTGGCCCGGCTTAGGGCTGCCAACCCCCCCGGTAGGGCGGAATTCCCCCCGCCCCGGAGGCCCGTTACCCAACGCCGGGGAATCGGGGCCGGGGGGGAACTCCGCCCCGGCGTACGCGTCACCCGGAAGTGATGTCGCACGCTGGGGGCGGGGCCAATGCCATTTGAGGGGAAAACTCTTTGTTTTCCCCTCAAATGGCGTGGCCCCGCCCACCATGTGATGTCACTTCCGAGTGACGCTCCGGCGGCGCGCGCGCTTTGCGCGCGCACTTTTCAAGACAACTCCCGGACCGGCTGGACGCTCCCCCACCGGTAGGGATTTTACATTTGGCAACCCTAGCCCGGCTAGCCCAATCTCAACTGATCACAGACGCTAAGCAGGGTTGCGTTGGTTACTACTTGGCTGGGAGACCACCAAGAAATTCCAGGGTTGCTATGCAGAGGCAGGCGATGGCAAACCGTCTCGGTATGTCTCTTGCCTTGAAACCATATGGGGTTGCTATAAGACAGCTGCAAGTTGAGGGCACTCTCCACCATCACCACCAAAGTAGATGAGACATCCACCCACTAGTTCTTTCCTCTCTTCACTGACTTCATGCATTTCTCTTTGCTGCCTGGAATCCCTTCCCTGGATACCAGTGAGGTGCCACCACCTCCCTCATTCCCTGTCCTGCTTTCTCTTCCTCTCCCTTCAATTCACACCTCTTCTACAAAACCTTTGGTTGAACACACATGAAGCTGCCTTAGTCTGAATCAGACCCTTGGTCCATCAAAGTCAGTATTTTCTACTCAGACCAGAAACAATGATGGGATGGGAGCACCCTCTTTGGGTGCCCCTAGAATTGGACCCCCTGGTCCAATCTTTTTGAAACTTTTTTGAAACTTTTTGAAACTTTTTTGAAACTTGATAACTGACACCTCTTGCTCAGAATTATTGCATCAAAATGTCTGTGCTGTTGCAATCTTGACTCTGCTGTTCAGGTGTGTATCTGTAAGCTGCAAACCTACAATGATGCAGCAGCAGCAGAACTGGAACAAGAAGCAGAAGACAGCCAATTCCACTGTGGGCCTGATAGAAGCCCTCTGTGGGCCTGATCCAGTCCCCGGGCCGCATGTTTGACACCCCTGCCCTAGGAAAGATTTGCCATTGACTACAATGGCCCCATAGGGTACAATGGAGCCAAACATATTCAAGAATCCCAGATATTCAGGATTCTCTATTTGGCTGCTGAATACACAATGGAGAATCACATTCAGCTGAATATATGCCCGAATAATGCCGATATGGCCTTATTCGGGTATATATTCTGCTCGGCTTCTGCTGAATACACACCCCTAATGCATGTTACTTTATCAATCATGTTTATTGATATATATATATCTACTACTACTGATATATATCTACTAACTGCTATGTCCAGTATGAAAATTCCTTCTGTTTTGTAATTTCATTTGCACAACTGCATTTCAAGATTTCTGCACTGTGGTCATACGCACAATATGAGTGAGAGGCAAACAAACTGGAAGCAATGCAACGTTATTTGGAGGGTTCTGGGAACTAACCACTGTATTTAGTCTGCAGAGACTATCAGCAAAAGTGACATCTTTGTGGCGCAGCCCAGTTACTCACTGTGGCTTTCATCCTTTAGGAATGTGTAAAGCAGAACGGTCTTTCAATATACCGCAACTTTGTGAGCAACAGCACTGAATAGAAGAACATAATGGGAGAGCTATTTGTTTTCTTTTGTTAAAAATTCTCTCTCCAGTTAGCACCCCAATTAGCGAATTGACAAAAGCCCAAGTGTATTTTCTGCTGAATATGTGGACTTACCTTGATGTTATCAGGCTTAAAGTATCTCTTTCATACTCTAATCAAGAGCCTGTAATACTGTATCCCCTCCTGGCAAACGTTCCAACAATTAAGATAAAGACCTAGGCAATTTCCTGCGAAGGGGCAAACCTTAGATCCTGTTTTCAAAGATACCATATGCCTTGCTGGGAATTAAATTTTAAATTGCATGTATGGGTTTATACACACTGCCGTTGGATACACATCTATAGAGAAGCTGCTGACATGTTTTTAAAACAAATAGTCAATATTTTGCTTTATTTCATGGGGACATGGAAGGGTCATTCGCTCTTTGACATTAATACCATCAACCTGGCGGGTGTACCAAACAAAATAATGGAAAGTAAAGGTGGGGAAAGATACTTTGCATATCCAGCATACACAAACAAAGAAGCAACTGAGCACAGTATCACAGTTCTCTTTACAATACCCATGTGATGGAGGTCAGTATTATTTTGCTCTTATTTAGGATTGCCAGCTCTGGGTTGGGAAACTCCTGGAGATTTGGGGGGTGGCGCCTGGGGAGGGCAGGGTTTGGGGGAGGGACCTCGGCAGGGTACAATGGCACAGATCCCACCCTCCGAAGCAGCCATTTTCTCCAGAGGAACTGATGTCTGGCACCAGGAGATCTCTAGGCCCTACCTAGAGGACCGCAACCCTACATCTTATCACAGGCAGCAGCTTAGGCTGTGTCTAAGATCACCTAGGCTACATCCAGGTACCTGATCGAGTCAACATGAATAAGTCTGAATGTGCACATACTCTTAATGCTGGGCTCATGCAGATGCTTAGCTCCTCCCTTCTCCACTCCCTCCTCACAAACAACAGGGAAAAAGGAAGTAATCCTAGTTTAACTCTGGTTACCCAAGATGTACAAAGGCAGGTACATGCACACGTGAGGCTCTAAGCATTAATTAAAACCTGGTTCAGAATCCTGGTCTGCAGGTGGTAGGGAGTCTGGGGACTTCACTCTTCAAGACTGAGTGGAAGTCATGGGGATATCTGGCGACTCCTGGAGATCTCCCACTATCATAATTCATCTCCAGATGACCAATGTCAGTTCCCCTGGAGAAAATGGCTGCTTTGGAGGGTGGGACCCTATGACATTATATCCTGCTAAGTTCCCTCCCCAAACCCCGCCCTCCACAGGCTCCACTCCCGAAATCTCCAAATATTTCCCAACCCAGAGCTGGCAACACTAGGGAGGTCCCACCCACTTTCCAAGAGCAGTCCCACATGGAGGGGCTTATGGTAATCCAACGCAGATGCGAGTTGCATGAATTACTGTGCCAAACATGGCTAGATCCTTGTCCCCGATGCACAAACAGGCCCAGCTCAGCTTCTTTTTCTATTAACGTCCTGCTATTTAAGATTCGGCTTCCACCAGGTCTGAGGGATCAGGTTCAATATTCTTCTCAAAGATTTTTTTCAGGACTTCTTCTGGGGAGGGAGGGGTAATTTTTCTGATATGAGGGGACATGTGGGGAGGAAACTGAAGGGAAAAGTAGAAAGGGTCAAAACCATTGGGGAAGCTTGGAAACTGTTTAAAACTACAATTCTAGAAGCTCAAAATAAATATATTCCGCAGGTTAGAAAAGGCACAAACAGGTATAAGAAAAAGCCTACATGGTTAACAAACAAAGTAAAGGAAGCTGTAAAAGGTAAAAAGGATTCCTTTAAGCGGTGGAAAGCTAGTCACAGTGAGGCTGATAAAACAGAACACAGGCTATGGCAAATAAAATGCAAGTCTGTGGTCAGGCAGGCAAAAAGGGAATATGAGGAGCATATAGCAAAAAACGTAAAAACCAACAATAAAACTTTCTTCAAATACATTAGAAGCAGGAAACCAGCCAGGGAGGCAGTGGGGCCCTTGGATGACCAAGGGGTAAAAGGAGTACTGAAGGATGATAGGGAAATGGCTGAGAAGCTAAATGCATTTTTTGCCTCCATCTTCACTGTGGAAGATGAGAGGTGCTTGCCCACTCCAGAGCCGCTGAGTTCGGGAGGGGTATTGAAAGACCTGAGTCAGATTGAGGTGACGAGAGAGGAGGTCCTAAAACTGATAAACAACTTAAAAACTGATAAATCACCAGGCCCAGATGGCATACATCCAAGAGTTCTGAAAGAACTCAATTGTGAACTTGTGGATCTCCTGACAAAAATATGTAATCTCTCCTTAAAATCAGCCTCCATTCCTGAGGACTGGAAGGTAGCTAATGTCACTCCCATCTTTAAAAAGGGTTCCAGAGGAGATCCGGGAAATTACAGGCCAGTCAGTCTGACGTCGATACCGGGTAAATTGGTGGAAACCATTATTAAGGAAAGAATTAGTAGGCACATAGATGAACAAAACCTATTGAGGCAGACTCAACATGGGTTCTGTAAGGGAAGATCTTGTCTCACTAACCTGTTAATGTTCTTTGAGGGGGTGAACAAACATGTGGACAAGGGGGATCCAATAGATATTGTTTACCTTGACTTCCAGAAAGCTTTTGATAAAGTTCCTCATCAAAGGCTCCTAAGTAAGCTCAAAAATCATGGGATAAAAGGACAAGTCCTTTTATGGATCAAAAACTGGCTAATTAATAGAAAACAGAGAGTGAGTATAAATGGGCAGTTCTCCCAGTGGAGGGGTGTAAGCAGTGGGGTACCACAGGGATCAGTACTTGGTCCACTGCTTTTTAACTTGTTCATTAATGATTTGGAGTTGGGAGTAAGCAGTGAAGTGGCTAAATTTGCGGATGATACGAAGTTGTTCAGGGTGGTGAAAACCAGTGAGGATTGTGAGGCACTCCAAAGGGATCTGTCAAAGTTGGGCGAGTGGGCGTCAACATGGCAAATGGGGTTCAATGTGGCCAAGTGCAAGGTGATGCACATTGGAGCCAAAAATCCTAACTATAAATACACGTTGATGGGGTCTGAACTGGCAGAGACAGATCAAGAGAGAGATCTTGGAGTTGTAGTAGATAACTCACTGAAAATGTCGAGACAGTGTGTGACTGCAATAAAGAAGGCCAATGCTATGCTGGGGATTATTAGGAAGGGTATTGTAAACAGATCAGCCAATATCATAATGCCGCTATATAAATCAATGGTGCGACCTCATCTGGAATACTGTGTGCAATTCTGGTCACCACACCTTAAAAAGAATATTATAGCTTTGGAAAAAGTGCAGAAAAGAGCAACTCGAATGATAAAAGGGTTGGAACACTTTCCCTATGAGGAAAGGTTAAGGCGCTTAGGGCTCTTTAGCTTGGAGAAACGACGACTGAGGGGTGACATGATTGAGGTTTATAAGATTATGCATGGGAAAGAGCAGGTAGAGAAAGAGGTACTTTTCTCCCCTTCTCACAATACAAGAACCCGTGGGCACTCCATGAAATTGCTGAGCGGTCGGGTTAGAACGGATAAAAGGAAGTACTTCTTCACCCAAAGAGTGATTAACACTTGGAATTCACTGCCACAGGATGTGGTGGCAGCTACAAGCATGGACGGCTTCAAAAGGGAATTAGATAAGCATATGGAGCAGAGGTCCATCAGTGGCTATTAGCCACAAGGTATAGATAGGGACTCTGGGGCAAGTGATGCTCTGTCATCTTGGTGCTTGGGGGGGGGTCAACAGTGGGAGGGCTTCTAATGTCCTGGCCCCACTGGTGGCACTGGTTTTTCTGGCCACTGTGTGACACAGAGTGTTGGACTGGATGGGCCTTTGGCCTGATCCAACATTGGCATCTCTTATGTTCTTATGTTCTTATAGGGAAGGACTTCAGCAAGGTATGCTGCCATAGAACCCACCCTCCAATATGGCCACCTTCTCCAGGGAAACTGATCTATGTAGTCCGAAGGTCAGACGTAATTCCTGTGCCACTTCCGCACTGTCATTTTTGTCACTCATTTCCTAGAGATATCCAGGCCCCACCTGGAGGCTGGCAACCCCACATACCAGTCCTGTCAAAGAACAACAGTAGAACGGAAAGAACTGTTGAATTCAGGTGCATAACAAGATTATATCATATCTCATTCTGGCTGTTGCTCTTGGGGGGGGGGAGCATCTTTTCTTTTTACTTCAGTTGCCAAAACGTATTGTTACAAAAGTTTTGTGTAGAAAAGTTTTAGTCCAGTGGCTTTTGTGTTTTGTTTTGTTTTTATTAAATTTAAAAAAACAGTTAAAAATCAGAAAGTAGATCCTGATGTTTATGTAGAGCAAACAGGGAGGTGTCAATTTTATGTGCTGCTGACGCTTCTAAGAGGGGCATCCATTTTTCTTGGAGATTGTCAGGAACGGGTTGATTTTCAGATCGAAGGATACTAGTGGAAACTTTGTCTTGTAGAAAAAAGTCCCACAATTTCAGATACCAATCACTCAGTTGTAACGTCTTCTTAGATTTCTAGTGAAATGCAATAACATTCCTAGCAGCCGCAAGACATAATTCTATTAGCTCTTCCAGTGGCTTTTGTGTGTTATGCCTGTATTTTATTTCAGCAAATACACACACACACACACACACACAAAATACAGCCTGGCAAACATTTCCTCCCTGAAGATTTTTTAAAATCTCTATTTTTGGTTTTAATGAACTCTTTCAGTGAAATATATTATCACTTATTTCTGCAACTTAGTGTAACATTCCCCTTTGACACTCAAGAAACAGCATACACAACATAGCCAGTACAACGTCAGACATACTTTTCTTTATTTATATTTTAAAATCAGCATTAGCAACTGCTTATATGCACTGACATTCTCTGCTTCGACCAATTAAACTGCAGGCTCAAGTCCCTTAACTTCAAAGTAGTATAATTGCAGAGGCAAAAAAGATTCTCATGGGAACACAAAGGAGTTATTTCATGGTAAAAGCAGGGACTGCTGGTCTCATATCTCTTTTTTTTCCCTTATGGGAACAAACAGCAGGTCACCAGAAGTCAAAGTAATACATCCCACATTTTACCCCTAACAACAGCAGAAATCGCTATAAAGAATTGCTGTGCTGCATCAAAAGGAACTGTGAATTATCAGCCAAAGACTAACTTAAGAGAAGTCTCTGTGTATTTGCAGGGAATGAGTTTATCAACTATTCAAAGTCTGTAAACAGAAAACCACAGAGATGAAAGAGGTCTTGAACAATACCTAGGTTTCCTGTGAACGGGAAAGGTACTTTCATCAAAACATATCTGATCAATTTCCCCCTGGCCTTTATTTTAAAACCACATCTCTCTTTATATATAGTAAGAAGGAATATAAATGGAAGGACAGAGCACACTCCTCTTTCAGTACAACTGAGACCCCTCCTACTTCTTCCAGTAAGGTTGCTAACCTCCAGGTATTGTGCAAACAACCAGAATAATCGGTCACGCTATACAAATCACACTTGAGACTGTCTTCTTATACAGTTCTACTTGCAACCAAAAATGATACGCATAACAAATGATTTTGCCACCATCCCTAAATGACATCTGCACCAGTTGAATAGTGATCTAATAGTCCTTGAAAGTATAAATCTCTCTTCAGATTGATGTGGTCACTGGCTCGTGGTGCAGAGAAGAGTTTCCAGAAGAAAGCACGCAATAGATGGCGTGAGCTCAAGACTAGCTGTAGCGTGAACCAAAGGAGCGGTGATGGCACACCTAGGTTGCTTTGCCGTTTCTTAGGGCTGCATCAGGCCACTTTTCTTTAGTGATGGAGCTCAACCCAGCTCTGGCAAGATTCAAAATGACATGAAGTCTACAAGTATGTTCCAATCAGGCTCCAGCTGTTCTACTGCAGACCAAGACGAAGAAGAAGGGAAGAAGAGATTGGATTTATAACCCACCCTTCACTCAGAGTCTCAGAGTGGCTTACCATCTTCTTTCCCTCCCCCTCCCCACAACAGATACTCTGTGAGGTAGGTGGGGCTGAGAGAGCTCTTTCGAGGACTGCTCTTGAGAGAGCAGCTCTGAGATAACTTGTGACTGACCAAGGTCACACCAACAGCTCCACGTGGGGAGCGGGGAATCAGTCCCAGTTCTCCCAGATTAGAATCCACACTCTTAACTACTATATCAACAAGGGCTACTCTCTGAAACTACCCACATGAAAATAGAGGGAGTCAAGAAAAATCAAAGGAATGTACTTGATTGTCCTGGAGAAGTATGTTGAGAATATGGGTTTAAGTCTTTCTTCAGCAATGAAAGCCTTTAGGGCACCTCGTTTTGTCAGCTGTAACATGAGAATGTTAATGGAACATCCCTCAAGAAATAAGGATCGCATAATAAAATTCCCAAATAAACACAATATTGTTTATTAATATTACAACCATAATAAAGTATCAACTCACATAGGCAGATATGGCTCAATAATCCTAGGCAGAAGATGTGATTTAACAACTGCTAGACAGTTCAAATATGCAGCGCAACCTGGATATTCATACCATGAAAAGATCCTGCCCAAGTCCACAACAACTAACATGTGTTCTTCGGCATTCTTACGAAAATAAATAAAGGCAAGATTCTAAAACAAAATACACACAAAACCAAGCCAAAGAGTCTCACATGAAAGAGGTGTGTATAAATATATATATCCGTATGTTTGTATATAGGATAATTATGACTGCAAATGAATGCAGATCAAGATGTTTTTAATAGCAGGATCGTGCTAACATTTATTCATACACAGTATTTCAAAACTTATCAGCAGGTTGTTTATCAGATCGATATTAAAGAAGGGTATGGGAACTTTCGGGAAAGCCAGACCGCAAAATGGAGACATAGTTTAGTTCTGGCATTATTCGTTTCTCACACTGCTGTAGAATATGCAGAATATGTCACAGTAATTATGTCAAGGAATTTATCCATGACAGTGGGGGTGCCAAACTCTAGGTGGAGTCTGGAGCTCTCCAGGAATTACATCTGGTCTCCAGACTACAAGAATCAGTTCCCCTGGAGGAAACAGCTGCTTTGGAGGATGGACTCTATTGGCATCGCACCCCTCCTCACCCTCCTCAAACTTCACCCTCCCCAGATCTCCAAGAACGTCTTAACCACAATTGAGACCCCTACATGACAGAGTCTGTTTTAACTTGTTTTGAATGTTTTGGTGTTTTTAGGTGCTTCGATAATCACCATCACAGCATATCTTTGAGTAAGGGCAGCAGTATTCCGTTCTTAGAACCAGGGGTCATTTCGTAGAAAAAGAGCTAGGAGAACTCATTAGCATAACTCATTAGCATATGTCACACCCCCTGACATCACCGGAAGTGTGTCATAAGGCCACACCCCCTGACATCGCCGGAAGTGTGTCATAAGGCCACACACCCCACCCCCAACGGTCCCGGCCGCCACCGCAAGCCTTGCCGCTCCACTGCCGAGCCCCATGAGGGGCCCGGTGATGGACCTGCAGGGCCGGTGGGAGTGCAAGGAAGCCCCGCGAAGGCCCTCCCTGGCCCCAGGCAGGCAGGGGTGGGGAGAGGCAGGGAGGAAGCAACTTACCCTCCCTCTTCTCCTGCCTCCTCCTGGCTGAATGAGGGCCGGAAGCGGGGCAGCCGGAAGCAGGGGGCGGGGCTTCGTCATGTGCCCCGCTTCCCCCATACCTCACCCGGGGGAACTGCGATCCCCCGCGATTCCCCCTGAAATGACCTCTGCTTAGAACTAAATAGAGGTGAGACAAATATTTGGGAATGGATACTTTCAGCAAAGAAAAGAGCTTTTGGAGGGCCTCAAATATTTCCAGAAAAACTCCAAAAGCTTATCTCCTCCACAATAGTTTGCTATAGTTTGGGGGGGGGGGAGAAGAAGAAGAAGAGGAAGAAGAGGAAGAAGAGGAAGAAGAGGAGGAGGAGGAGGAGGAGGAGGAGGAGATTGGATTTATAACCTGCCCTTCACTACCCAGCAGCTAACAATCCCTTTCCCTTCCCTTCCCCTCCCCACAACAGACACCCTGTGAGGTAGGAGGGGCTGAGAGAGCTCTTTCGAGAACTGCTCTTGAGAGAACAGCTCTGAAAGAACTAATGACTGACCCAAGGTCACACCAGCAGCTGCATGTGGAGGAGTGGGGAATGAAACCCGGTTCTCCCAGATTAGAGCCCATGCTCCTACACCAAACTGGGTACAATTTTATGCTTTAAAATTAGTCTTCTTCTTTCTAGTAATGACAATGCCATTATGTGATGAAACAGATTTGAACACATGAACTCACTATCAATAAGAAGCTTGATTTTAAAAAACAAAAACAAAATGGTACTGAACCTATAGTTCAAGAGGGCTGGGAAGAGATTGTTGTGGAACTGCACTTGAATGACTTCTGGGAGGGCAGTGTGGGGAAAGTCATGGAAAACCCCACCTTAATCTACTGGAGGAAGTGCAGTTTTGTAGAAACTTGTGCTTTGCACACACAAAAAATGTTGAAGCAGGTGGTGCACTGGTACAAACAAAATATTGAGAAATTCACTTCCCATTTCCTCTCAGCCCTAAAGAGAAATTTTCTCACAGTGGCTGGAAATGTGAACCAGAGCTTCAACACAACTTATTCTTCAGAAAATATGCATGAAACTGTAGCATGGGAGTAGGCTCCACTGTATAGTGTAAGTCTTACTTCCAAGCAGACATGCATAAGTCCATGTTGTACTAGTGCAATTCTATGTACACGTAGTCAGGAGAAATACCATGTAACACAATGGACTTACTTCTGAGTTGACAGGAACATGATCAGGATGCACATTTATTCATGGTTGTGGCAGAACAGCCCTGTGTCATGGGTCAGCCAGGGCTCAGCAACACCAAGGACTCCTCAGGAGAAGAGGAGCCCCGTGTAGCCAGTCTTGAATAAACAAAAACTGACCACCAAGAGAATGAGATACAGCCTTGTTAGGATTCACAGACAACAGCTGGTGCAGAGCCACTGACACCTTCCGGCCCTGATTCAGCAAGTGGAACTCAGCCGTTCCCAGTCCACCAATATCTCCTACACCCTTAGAGCGTTGCAGACAGAGGCTCCACCTAGTGCCTATGTCTCCCACTGCCCAGCCACTGATTATTATAGGGATGGACTTACCATGCTTGCATACTCCTGGGGAATTAAAAACGCAGCCAACCAATGGCCTCCCTTCCTCTGGCACCCAGTTTGAATCGCACATTCAAACACTGGTGGTTCAAGTGGTACAGAGAACTTCTACCAGCAGAGAGTGGTACAGAGAACTTCTACCGTTACATTCCCATGCAATTACCTGTCAGTGCCTTCTGTATTCGCGCCGGCGGGAAAGGGATCTATTGGTTATAGTTTGGTTCAAAGTCCCTTTATTATGTTACCCTCTGGGGTTTGTGTCCATTCCTAACAATTCTACTGTTCCTGCTTCTTTCAAATGCTTTGGAATAAATTTTGCTTTAACCTTTAAAACGTGGATTTATTTTGGAGACTTTGGAGATTCAACATTAAGATAGTAAAGAACTTATTAAAATGAATAAGTCCAAACACATAGCAATGGATCAAGCAAGAAATGCAAAGAAACGGTGTATGAACACAATCCCCTGTACCTCCACTCTATACATGCCCTACCAGATCTTATTCTAAGGGAGGCACTTAGACATAGAAGTTAACAGTTTTCTAAAAGCTTCCCATTACCTTCGGGTCCTTGTGCAGGCAGCAAACCTGTTGGCTTCTCCATGTGATAAAGGCAGCAATCAAGATGAAGTCCAGGTCAGAGAACTCTTTCCTCCAGATGAAATCAGCCAAAATGTACCCTTTTCCCTCCATACCAAGGGATTTTATCTCTTCTGTCTGCCCACAACCTCTGTGAATCAAAACCCTTCTTTCTTAGGTCAATAAGAAGGTCCTATCTAACCTCCTGCATCCCAGATCTCTGTCACCTTCTGGGTTTAAGATTCCAGCCTAGGTGTGAGCTGACCATTTCATTGTCTCGGACCAGGATGGCCATTTGCCTTTGCAAAGCTTTGATGGTTTGGTGCTCTGTAGAGGCATCAACATTATGGGAGATACTTGGGAGCAATCGCCTTCCCCCTTCCTGCCTGTCAACTGCTCACAGAGAAAAACTTTAAAAAACCAAGTATGGGCTTGGGGCAGTGGGAGACATAGGCTTGGGGCAGAGCCCAAGACACAAAACAAAATGCATTGTCTCCACAATGATCAAAAGAGTTCATGGCTGACCAGGGATTGCCCTCCCCACCCAAGGATTCCCTGAGCATTCTTAGCCATAAAGGCAGCATTTTTGTCCCCAGCATTCTGATCTTCTGGGATGACAGTGTTTTGTTTTTAACCCCTAAATAAATAAATAAAAATAGTCCACACTAACTCTTGACTCCAAATCCCAGCACACTACAGCCAAGGATTTTGCGGGTGGCCTTGGAAAACTCACACTGTACCATTCTCAGCTCTTCATCTGTAAAACATTGATGGTAATGAATTGTTGTGAGCTAAACTGGATGGGATAATACCACTAATACTCACCAAAACTTTACGGGCAGAGATTACAAGAAATATTTCAAGTTTCAACTGAGTAGAAAGCTTCAGTAAGTCAACATAAGACAATACTACGCAGTCCTTCAAAATGTGCTATTCGAATTATTTCCTTGGTCAAAGGCATTTTGGCTACCGTCCACAAGCCACTTCGAGCCAACAGCATGGCTTAGTCCCAATGGAATGAAGCTAACTTAAGTACAAATATAGAAGCTTCAAATGTTTTGCAAACTGCTCTTTAGCGGTCATCATTGTTCCAATGTTCTTTCACGAATACCTGGATATTCATACTAAATTTGCCTGCATACCTGTATTATTCAAAAGTGTACTACAGAGCCACAATTGACAGTGAGTGATAAAGGATTTGTCTGAAACGTGGCCAGCAATATAAAAAGCTACCAACTCCTCAGAGACTAATAGTACAGTCTTAAGCAGAGTTATACCCCTTCTGAACCTTAGACTGTACTGGTGTGGCACAGTGGTTTGAATGTCAGACTATGGTCTGGCGGACTCAAGTTCAAATCCCCACTCACCATGAAACTCACTAGGTGACCTTGGGTGAGTCACTGACTCTCATCCTGATCTACCACACAGGGTTGTTGTGAGGATAAAATGAAAGAAGGGAAAGACCCATGTATACCACCCTGATGTATTAAACAAACAATATTTTTTTAAATTATTTATTTACAAAATTTATACCTTGTCTTTCTGCCCTCATCAAGGCCACCACGGTGGCTAACAGATTAACAGTACTTTCCAGCCTGTAACCTGGGTCCTACCATCGAAATCCTGACCAGTGCTCACCACATAATAAACGAGAACTGTACGGGTGCAATATATGGAACATCTAACAGTCACCTAAACCATGTTTATAAGAACTGCTCCGCTTGTTGCTTGGGTGTGTTCCAGCGTTTTATGTATCTGTTTTTTAATTGACTGTTATCTTAATGTAAATTATAAGTTTATACTAGGTTTTATTGTATTTTACTGTATCTAACTGTATTTTTGAATTGCTTGTAAGCCGCCCTGAGCCCGCCTCAGCAGGGAGGGCGGGATATAAATCAGCCGCCCTGAGCCTTCGGGGAGGGCGGGGTATAAATTCAAAGATAAATAAAGATAAATAAATACATCAAAAATATGAATAATAAAAATACTTCTAAAAATCCATTGAAGCCGAGCAAAAACACCTTATTAAAACAATTCAAACCAAAGTTTTGTACACATACAAAGCATTAAAATAGCAATTAAAACATTGGATGGGATGAATGGATCACTGAGGGAATGCCAGACAAAACAAAAAAAGTCTTCCCCCGTTGGCAGAAGACAATAATAGATGGGGACAGATAAGTCTCCCTGGGGAGGGAGTTCCAGACTTTTGGTGCCACTGTCAGCTAGCTGCCATAGTGGCTGGTGGGGGGGGGACATCTGCTCCTTGGTATGTGCACTTTCGATTCTCTTGCTGTCTTGGTGATGCTCCCTTATCTGTATGTTTTATGTGCCTGACCTTGAGTGCCTAGCTGTAACACCAGCTCTGGGAACACGGGGCTGTTACATCCTGGTGGGCCTCTTGTATTGCCCTGATTGGCTCTATGCTGACCAGTGACCCCTTTGAACATTGTATACCTGTTCACCTCGTGCCTTATGCTTTAGTCTTAGCACAGAACCTGAAGTAGAGATGTTCTGCCAATACTGTATCACCTGAAGAAGTGAGTTGTTGGTTCTGATTGTTGCAGGAGTCTGACAGCCACATCCGAGAAGGCCCAGGCTGCCACCCAGGCCCGTAGCTGTAGTGGGGCATCTCGGGGCTAGGCCCCCAACTTGCTGGCAAGGCCCCCTGACTTCCCATCCAGCCCAGGGCGTCACGGCCTTCTCCCCTGGATTAATTTGATTAGCCCGTGCCCTCTAAGAAATTTAAATGCCCCCTGACTTTAAAAATCCTGGCTATGGGCCTGCTGCCACCCACCTAATCTCAGAAGGTGAAGGAAGCCAAAGCAGGGCCATGGAAGGTGACCATCATGTTCTAGTAGGTTTGTAAGGGAGCAGGCAGTTCTTCAGAGTATGGTGGCCCCAAGCCATACAGGTCTTTGAAGGTCAACGCCAGCATCTAGAATTTTGCCCAGAAACAGATTGGGAGCCGGAGCAGATAGGCCAAGACTGAAGCGAGATGGACCCTACAACTCACCCAAGTCAATATCCTGGCTTCAGCATTCTGCATTCTGTGCCAACAGAAGTTTCTGAACGCAAGGGTTGCCAGGTCTGGGTTGGAAAATACCTGGAGACTTTGGGGGTGGACCCAGGAGAGGGTGGGGTTTGGGGAGGGGAGGGGCCTCAGTATGACACAATGCCATCGAGTCCACCCTTCAAAGCAGCCATTTTCTACAGGGGAGCTGATCTCTGTCAGCTGGAGATCAGTCGTAAAAGCGGGAGATCCCCAGGCCCCACCTGGAGGCTGGCAACCCTACTGAACACTGAGAACCACATAACTCTGCTTAGGTTGCACTGTAAACTGCTCCACACACTGAAGACAGCCAACTACCATTTGGCCTAAAATGTATGTTGTATACGATATAACAAGTTCAACCAGTTCACTGAGTCCCAAGAAATAAAACTGACATGAAATTCAACTTTTCACTGAAACGCACAACCTTTGTTAAGTACAAATATCTGCATTATCCTTGAATACCCCCACCAAGAGACACTTAAATATTTGGAGTTTATATGCAGTCGAGCAATTAGATCCACAGACTGATAAAGGTTGCATGATTACATGCAACATTTCATTTTTTGCAGCACTTTCAGGAGCCCAGGGTGGGAAGAGCTGTGTGCCTCATCTCTCATTTGCAGGATCCTTCATTACAGATATGAAGAGGCAGGTAGCTTTACTCAGTCTGATGAAGTATGCATGCACACGAAAGCTCACACCTTGAATAAAACTTTGTTGGTCTTAAAGGTGCCACTGGACTCTACCTTTGTTCTTCAGCAACCTATTTTGACAGTAGCCCTTTGGCCTCTACTGGTCTTGCCTGAAGATCCCAACTATATTTCTAAAAATGTCTTTGAGGATTGCTGTTTGCAAGAGAACAATGTGGAAGGAACATGTACAGTATAACTGCTGATAACTCTGTGCAATGGAGCCTGTGGTATGTTAGCATTCAGGGTTTTTGAAACAGTGTCATAGCGCACACACATATCATCTCAATTGCTATTTGTCTTCCATATTAGCAATGTTCACACATGGTGGCATATAAACACCGCATGAGAGCGGCTTAAATGCACTTTATTGTTTTCATTTTTGTCTCAATGTTAATCTCACTGGAGCAATTGCTGTGATTCAAGATACCTCTCCCTCATTAAAAAGCCTTATCTACAGGGAAAGTGGATCAAGTTACTTAGAGGAGGTTAGTCATACGATACTTTGTTTGCTATTTATTTTGAAAAGTGTGTCCTGGTCCCATGACCCTGTCCATTAATCTCCAGTACTTGGAAATTTATCTCAATATAATTTGGGGTCCCCCCCAAAAAACTGGTTCTAAAGAGAGAGGGGAAAAACCAGCCATCACACATCCATCTTCCCAGTTTTCCTCATCAACCCCAAGTTATTTATTTATTTATCTATTTTTCAGATTTTTATCCCGCCTTCCTGGCCGAAGCTGGCTATGGGCAGTTTACATAAAAACAATTAATTACATAAAAACATAGTTGCAGTTAAAACAGTTATAAAACCATAATACAGTGCTAGTAATTATTGGTATTCATATGACGGTAGCAGCCAGTATACAAAGTTCTCCACTCACAGTCAGCTCTCGGTGTTGATTTTGAGTGTCCTTGCAGGTCTCAATGTTCTTTTACAATACAAGTAGGAATACAAGCTTATGCAAATCTATTGGTGGGGGGGATTGGAATCAAAGACCAGAATACTGCATGGAGACAACCTGGTCAGCAGTAGGCTAATGATAAACAAGGTCCATTTTTATTATTAATATTACTTGTGTTCAGGGCTTTTTTTGTAGAAAAAGCCCAGCAGGAACTCATTAGCATAATAGGCCACACCCAACAACAGAAATGCATTAGCATATTAGGCCACACCCCTGACAACGCAGCTCGTTAGCATATTAGGCCACAACCTCATGCCTTCCTTTGGCTTGCCCAGGCGCCCTATGGCTGCAGGGAGCCCAGGCAAGCCGGCCCCTGGAGGGAAGGGAAGGCATTTTAAACTGCCTTCCCTTGGCTTGCCCGGGCCCCCTTCCCTCCGTAGCCACGCACATAGAGGTTTTGGCTGTAGTGGGCATGGCCAACTCTGAAGCCAGCTGGAACTCCGTTCCTGTGCGTTCCTGCCCAAAAATAGCCCTGCTTGTGTTTTAAGAAAGAGTGGAAGCCCAGTATCTTGTACTGTGAAGAGTCTTGCCAAGAAGACATATTCAGCCCCACTTCATTCATTTCAAGGACCCAAACTTCTCTGAAGCCTTGACTTAACCCTTGTTTTTCCATATCCTACTAAAATGACGCGTAAATACATGTAATTCCATTTACTTGGTGTTTCCCTCCCTTGTTTTCTCCTTGCCCGTTCAGTGGCTCTTAACCTGTGTGACCCAAGGGCCACCAGGTTTCCCTAGCTGACTCTGCCGATGGTCCCCCAGACCTCAACAAAAATAACAAACAGAAATGCTGGAGAAGCTGGGGTTTTTATTAAGATTCCTATCATTTGCTGTAGAGGCAATTCATTGTTCAGTTTCAGTTTCTAAACTTTGAACAGAGAAAAAAAAAGCAATTTCCTTCTTGCAGTAGTGCAAGATGTTAGTTACAGTGAGTGCTTCCAAGAATTCCCCTGGCTTTGTGCACCACTCTCCCCTGTGTGTGTGTGTGTGTGTGTTTAACATTGCTGGATTATGGCCACAAAGACAAACACAGCAGCTGTATTTTGATATGGAAGCGTTGCAAGGGTTTTCCGATGCGGTGCCCAAGGTTAAAAAAAAGCGGGGTGGTCTCCAAAGAACAAGCAAATCAGATGTGTCATCTTCAATCAGAGCCACATTTAAGGAGCCCTGCTTTAATCAGGTGCACCTACAGCAGACGAGCACACAGCATTGATCTGATTTCATTTACTGTACAAAATAACCCCAGCTTTCCTTAAACACTGAGCATGAAAAGAGGCCACAAATGACAGACCCTTTCCGACGTTAATCATTGCTGCCTGCCTGGATTTAGTTAACAAGTTTTATAAACAGCGTGCAAATCATTAAACCAGTCATACGTCTTCTAGGTCGGCCTGCGGCAAATGTTTACATGTGCAGCACAATCCGCTTCTCTTAAGACGCACGCTGAGACTCGGAGAAACACAATATCCTCACACTTTCCCACCAACAGTACACAGCGCTTGACAACCGCATAACACAAGCCATGACCACGGAAAAGAGCACACAGGCCTTCCCGCCTCGTCTTAGCATAACGGCGAAACACCACCAGATACAAAGTGCAGACATGGCATGGTTGACAATACCACCCCAAAGGCAAACATGTCAGAAAAATTCACACTGCGATAATGCTCAACAGAAGCACGTTAATATTTCACATGTGAATAATGCAAAAGAAGAGTGGTTCAGCCCTATACACAGTGTGTTTCTCGTCCATAAATTTAGGTGCTATAACACAAGCATCTGAGACACAAAGGGATGTGTGAATTAGCTGTTAGCCTGATTCGCTATTACAACTCCTTTCTCACTTTGTAAGACTGGAACCCTACAATGTGTTGATATTCCAGCACAGTGGAGAGCTGACAGCTGTCCTTGCAAAAGTAACTTCATTACAAAAAAGCACATTTTCATACCGAAACGCTATCTCTAAATCATATATTTCACTGTTGCAAAGACCTCATCCCTTCAGTGCTTAATACTACTAAATACTTCAAAACTACAGACTTCTGTGATTAGGACAGAAATCGCTGATCTCCCAGTTAGGTCACACCATGTTCACATCAGTCAAACAGGCACAGCTGTCCGGTATGTTTCAAAGTTGGGACCAAGTTCACTGCACACCAGAAACTCAATGACAGACCCACAAGGTAAATGGGCAGATAGAGTTGTGTACACAAGAGATAGCAAGTTGCAACAGGTCATAGTATGAAGAGAGGTGAAAAACACCATCACACTGTGTGTTATAATCACACGAGTTTCACACAACACTTTACTGGACCCCCAAAAGGTCTCATGCCAAACACATTATATCTCGCAGACCATTTTTCCCCCCAAGGCAGCGGTAGTTAACAGTGCTCATATTAACGTTAGTAATGAACAACTTTACTTCTGCAGCATTTGCCTGGATATTGCCACGGGGTTTAAGGCAACTGTTACTTCCCCACAGTGCAGAGAAGAAAAGAAGCATCTAACTCACAGCCTCTTGCATTGAGTGAGCCATGATGAAAAGGATGTTTTACTTCAAGATTTATTTAGGAAAAAACTGGGATGTAAAACGAAATTTACTTTGTTTAGATCAATATTAAGAATAAGATTGTTATCATAGAATATACAAGACTTTTGGAACACAGGGGAAACGCATTGCGGGAAGCCACTGGAGAGGAGGGAGGGGGAAGGGAAACTGATTATAAGAAAATTGTATTGAATTTGTGAAATGTAAAAATAAAAAGTTTCTTGACCAAAAAAAAAGAAAAGGATGTTTTACCAGCCTAAGGAATTCCTCACTATTCCAGAATCCTCCAAAGTCTTTTCTTGCACCATCCCAGGGGAAAGAACCGTAATCTAGTGCTTGCTCTTCCAGCAGCATTAATGCAACACCAGTCTGCCGAAGGTCAAGAATGAACTTCACAGCAATAAACCAGCAGTTTAAGTGGCAGCTTTTATCCTACGCATACTTGGGGCTATTGCAACGCTTAATGCAGGACAGACCTGAGTTTGTGCATTTGGGAAGAAATCTATATAGGTGTACACTTTAAAACTTAACGTGAGAAGAGCCTTGACAGAGAAATGCACTCAGTTTAAATCAATGAATCTTACCAGGACATCCCCCTAATTTACCCAGATAAGCCATACTGATTTTAGTACAATTTACCACCCAGTGTGTGTATCTAGGGCTTCAGCCCACCTCCCAATGAAACATGTTTAGGTTCAGAGCATAGATTCTCACCACGTGCTATTTCTCAAGGCTTTTGTACAAGCAATAATGGGATTGCTAAACACACAGGCTTAATTCCTATAGGGGTTTGCCACAGTATGGAAAACCATTTCACTACAGAGTGGTCAAAGGGATTTCTGCAAGAGGAGCTAGCCAAATCCAGCATCCCAAAAGGAGTGAGAAACAGATACTATGGCTGCGATCACACACACACTAAATAATCCACTTTCAATCCACTTTTGAATTGGATTTTGCCAGTTCACACAGTAAAATCCAGTTGGAAAGCACACTGGAAGTGGATTGAAAGTGGATTATTTAGTGTGCGTGTGATCGTGTCACTCTACCAATATAGTATTCAAAGTCTGAAGCTTTCTCCAGCCTGGAGTCTTCCTTCAACTTAAGTGGCTCTTCCTCCAATGGAACAGCCACTTAAAACTGGATGAAGGTTCTTTAGGCTAGAGAAACTTCCACCAGTCTAAAGCAGGATACATGCAAATATATTGTAAGACTTACGCTGTGATCATTTTTAATAGTAAGATTATTTGTTGTTGTTTAGTCGCGCAGTCGAGTCCGACGCTTCGCGACCCCATGGACAGTAAGAGTAAGATTATAACTATAGGGAAAACAGCAAGGGGAGGGGGTAAAATATATTTGACAGGGGGACACTATTTGTTCCTTTTGTTAGGGCAAATGACAGGAAATCCTGATATGTAATTTGGCCCTAAAAAACCAACCACAGGTGTGTGGGGGCGGGGGATCGAGGCCTCAGTTCTGGGGAAAAGAAGCTTAACTTTCTCCTGAGCTGCTTTTAGTAGCAACAGAGGCACCTGTACTGTGTCTGTCACAGTTATACACTTTGTAGAAATACACAGAACTGGTGGGAAATTGCAGAACATAAATGCTTCAGTTTTAAAAAATACAGTGTGTGGGATGAATATATAGTTGCTCCTGACTACTGGCACCCTGGATCAAATATTTCTCTTGCTCGAAGGAGGGGAATTTAAGAGTTAGCCTGCCAGATTAGACCAGTGGTCCATCTAATTCAACACCCTGTTTAACAGAGTGGCCAGCCAGCTGTCCCTGGAGGCCAACAAATAGAGTAGAGGGGGCAAGACCCCTGAGGTTGCCTCCTAGCTCCAGGAATCAGCAGTACACTGCTTCTGGATGTGGAGGTTCTCTTAGGCAAAAAAGGAAACGAGATACTAGGTGACAGCTTTGCTATTACACAAAGCCCCTTCATGTTTCACCATGAAAGCTTCATCAGGGGGATCAGAAAGTCCACTTTGTTCTGAACCTTTCCACAGCAATCAAGTTCTGTAGACAGAACTTTGTATAATAAAACTGTCACCTAGCATCCTTTTTCCTTTTTTGGCTTGCTGGCACACTGCTCCGTGTAGCCCTGTTTTTCTTTCTCCTTTGGTTCTCATTAGTCGCCATGTCAAGTAGCCATGGACAGACCTCTCCTCCATAAGTTATCCAATTCTGTTTTTAAAGCCGTCTATGCCAGGGGACATCACACTATCTCCACTGGCAGCGAAAGCCATCTCCGCGAATTTATCTGTTTTCCAAGCCATCTAGGCCAGTGGCCATCAATACATCCTCTGGCAGTGAATGCCACCTCCGTTAATTTATCTAATTCTTTTTTCAATCCGTCTGTGCCAGGGGCCATCACTACTTCCAGAGAATGCCACCTCCATGGATTTGCCGAATTCTGTTTTTAAAGCCAACTATGCCAGGGGCCATCACTGGGAACACCACCTGCATGAATTTGTCTAATTCTGATTTAAAAGCCATCTATTCCAGGGGACATCATTCACTCCACTGGCACCTAACGCCACCTCAATTAATTTGTCTAATTCTGTTTTCCAAGCCGTCTATGCCAGGGCCCACCATCACTATGCCCACCAATGCCGCAATTCGCCCCGAGGGCCGGGCTGGGGAGTTCCTTCTCCTTTCGCCCCCTCAGGCGCCCGGAGCGCGCGCGCGCGAAGGCCGGCGGCGCCACTGACCTGAAGCAGGTGGTGAGCTCCCCGCTGGGCTTCAGGCACGGGTACTTGGTGGTGGCGACTTTGCTCTCCGAACAGACTTCCCTGCGAGTTGGGAGGGAAAAAAAACAGCGGGTGTCTGGCAGAGTCCTCCTCCGCCACAACAACAAACAGCCTTCCCGAGCCCGTCATAACATACACAGAAGACGCCGCCTTGGCCCGGCGAGGGCGAGACTCCCGCGCGTCTCCCTGGAAAGAGGCGCAGCGGGGCTGGCCTGACAGGAAAGGCAGGGCCAGGTGGGCTTGCGGGAGGGGGCCGCCCTTCCCTTCCCTTCCCTTCCCTTCCCTTCCCTTCCCTCCCCTCTGCCCTCCCCCCACCACCTCCGCGCGCGCCACCCACCCACCTGTCGCTCTCCTCCGGCTCCTCGCGGTAGGTCCACGCGTGGCCCAGCGCCGCCGCCAGCAGCAGGGGCAGCAGCAGCCAGAGGCGCAGGCTCCGCGCCGGCGAGGCGAGCGCGAGCAGCAGCAGCAGTCGCCGGGCACCTCCTCCTCCCCCGCCGCCGCCCGGCAGCACCATCGGGCGGCCCTCGGGCTCTCGCGCGCGGCGCTCCGACTTGCCGGCGCGCGGACAGGGGGACGGCGGCGTGTGTGGCGAGGAGGACGAGGGCTGCCCCCCGCGGCCGGTGGGAGTCGCTTCCGCGACGGGGCGGGCGGGAGGAGGGAGGCAAGGACAGGAAGCGCGCGAGCCCGGTCGCCGCCAGGGAACTGCGGGGAGAGGAGGAGGGAAGGGGCGACCGGCGGTGGCCGAGGAGAGGCGCGCGGGGGGTTGCGCGCCGGCGGAGCCAGACGGGAGTGGGGGCAGCGGGGCGAGCGGGCTGCGGAGGGGCGCGGGAGGGCTCGGCTGGCCTGAAGGGGATGGGGGGAGGCCGGGGAGCTGGTTGGCAAGAGGCTCGGAGACTCTTGGGGGATGCTGTGACAGTGGAACGGGGGACGACTCCTCAGTCTGGATACGACGAGGCGCAGAAGGAGGCAATCCTGGGGGGTTAGGGAAGGAGAAAAGGGGGCAGCCGAGTCTGTGCCGCGCCTGGGGGTCGCTGTGGGGCAGAGGAGCTTCCCTTAGATGGGAGAGACAAGGGAGGGGGTCGAAAGGATCCTGAAGCACAGGGCCGAGACAGCCGCTGGACAGGAGCCTTCGAAAGACTCTGCAGAAGGCGGGAGCCCTCGAAGGAGAACTTTCCTCGCTCGCCCAGAGAAGACGGGGGAAGGGGTAGGCAGAAGTTGGTGGGCTGCGCGGGCCGGGGTGCCAGCCAGCCAGCCGGCTAGCGGAAGGGAGCAGGTTTCCAAAACGGGACAGCGGCCGGACGGGATCAGCTTTCCAGGAATGAGGAGCGGGACGGGGCGGGGGGGTGAGAGGAAAGCGCCAGATGCAGCCGAAGGAGCAGAACCGGGGGCGGCCGGGAGCTTCAGGCACGGGACGGGGGTAGCCAGATGTTTCGGGGTGGGGATGCGGAGACCGGGTCTCGAGAGGGAGTTCACCAGCGGGCAGGAGGGTGGCCAAGAGGCCTGGACTGGAACAGGGAGAGACTCAGAAGGTGGTCGATGAACCAGCCGAGGAGGGCGAAGGAGGAAAAACAGAGAAGTCTCTGCCGCCGGACTGGGAAGAGTCTCGGCTCACTGCAAGTGTGGAAAGAGGCTGCGTAGAGACAGCTGCTGCGAGATGCAGAGATCGAACCTAGAGGAAAGGATAGAAGTTTTGGTGCCAGTCTGATTCCTGGGAGGGGGGGCGTTTCCAGCTCTGGGGGCCTGGATAGGAGAGAGCTGTTTCTCCACAAGGGTGTTACTTCCCTGGAAGCCCGAGTTGGAAATCTGTCTGGGGTCGGGTGTTGCTCTGAGGCTCAGGGGCTTCAAATAAACATCTCTCTTTCTCTGGCTGCTGCCACACACGCTAAGTAATCCACTTTCAGTGCACTTTCAAAGTGGATTTTGCCAGTTCACACAGTAAAACTCCACTTTGAAAGTGCACTGAAAGTGGATTGAAAGTGGATTACTTAGCGTGTGTGGCAGCAGCCTCTGACTGCCAAATCATTGCCTTCCCTGTAGGCAACCACTCCAAAGATAGCAGGAGCTGATATGAGTCGATCTCATGAGGGCACACTGACACATATACGAACATCCGAAGCTGCTGCCTTATACTGAATCAGTTCCATCAATTAGAAGAAGAAAAAGAGATTGGATTTATACCCCGCCCTTCACTACCCAAAGGTGTCTCGGAGCGGCTTACAAACTCCTTTCCCTTCCCCTCCCCACAACAGACACCCTGTGAGGTAGGGGGGGCTGAGAGAGCTCTTGACAGAAACTGCCCTTTTCAAGAACAGCTCATTATCAGAGCTACGGCTTGCCCAAGGCCATCCAGCCAGGAGCAAGTGGAGGAGGGGGGAATAAAACCCGGTTCTCCCAGATTAGAGTCCGAGCACTTAACCACTACACCAAACTGAATCAGTCCTTTTAGTCCATCAAAGTCAGTGTTGTCCGCTCAGACTAGCAGCAGCTCTCTGGGGTCTCCATCTGAGGTTTCTCCCATCACCTGCTACCTGATCCCTTTAACTGGGGAAGCCCGGAATTGAACCAGGGACTTTCTGCATGCGAAACAGGTGCTTTGCCACTGAGCCACAGCCCCTCCCCAAGATTAACCATTTTCTCTCAAGAATAGCAGGAGACATATAGATCTCCATGAACCAAGTGCCACCATGTGTGTCTGTGTCTGCACTAAAAGACTGAGACAATCCCTACAGTTCACACAATCAGTTTAGTCACCAAGGAGGGCTTTTTTAAAAAAAGAAAGGAGAAACAAATTATGGATAATAATTTGTGTGTGATGTATTGTTCCTAAGCTCAGCACATGATACAAAAAAAAATATATGAACTCTTTTTTGCCTTTGCAGAAACACTCAAGAAAGAGACATGGCCCAGCAGTGAAAGAGATGCAGACAGTCCGGGGTTCAATCCCTGGCATTTAGTCTTAAAAGATCTCAAGGACCAGGGCTGGGAAAGCCTTTTCTCTGTCTGAGAGGTTAGAAGAACAAGAAGAGATTGGATTTATGCCCCGCCCTTCAATCGGAGTCTCAGAGCTGCTTACAATCTCCTTTCCCTTCCCCTCCCCACAACAGACACCCTGTTAGGTAGGTGGGCTGAGAGAGCTCTTTCAAGAACTGCTTTCAAGAACAGCTCTGTTGGAACTATGACTTGCCCAAGGTCATCCAGCAGCTGCAAGTGGAGGAGTGGGGAATCAAACCCGGTTCTCTCAGATCAGAGTCTGCACACCAAACTGCTGCCAATCAGAGCTGACAGTGCTGGGCCAGATGGTCCAATGGGGTATAAGGCAGCTACAAGCCAGACATTACAAGATGCACACAGAGCTTGGAGACCCACTGTGGGGGTAGCAGTGTAGTTTCTAGTTTGGCTTCAAGGCAGGCTAGGATAACCAGCAGTGACTTGTCCCCAGGCCACCCAGGGAGCTAGGCATGCAGGACTTAGAGTCTGAGCTAAGGATGAGAACCAGAAGACATTTTTGGTGCTGGTCCTGGAACTCGTAAAATTGCAATAAAACCCAAGAACATCCTTGGAGCCTATATAGCGTAGTGGCTAATGGAATGAGCTGTGATCCTGGTTCAAATGTCACCACTGCCAAGAACTCACTAGGTGGCCTTGGGCAGACATGCTCAACCATGGCCGTCCCATCTGTTCTATGGGAATGATGCTGGTCTACATTATAGGCTGGTTTAAGGATCACACAGATCATGACTTGGGAGAGAAGTTTGAATAAAGGAAGTGAGTGCTATGTACATTTTAGGGATTACTATGCACAGCGTTTCTTTCCTTTGCCATATTGCAGGCCAAGTGGCCAAATTTCCAAGACCAAGGTGGTGTTCCTAGGCATTCTGAAACAGGTATGTGCAAGGTAAGCACACACATACACACCCATTTTAAATATTTGCTGCAGGGTTTGAATTGGCCAAGACTGAGAGGATAAGCAGTCTTGGGGCTGCAGTGGATATCTCAATGAAAGTGACAACTCTGTGGGTGCGTTCAGACAGGGCGTTTCTGCCGGCATAAACTGTACCGGTTGGAACCGGTGCAGTTTATGCCGGCAGAAACGCGATCACACTTACCTCCATCTTCCAGATCCCTCTGGTGGATGCCCGCTCAGACGCTGCAGGCATCGGCATTTTGTGTGTGTTTTTTTAAGCACAGTTTGAGCATGCGCATAGGCAGCCATTCACAGAATGGTGATTTTTGCGCATGCTCAAACCCCCCCCATTACATTTAAACTTTAAAGGTAAAGACTTACCTTTAAAGTTTAAAGCCCAACCTGGCCTCCCTGTAGTCCCGGACTCCTCCGGGAAGTTAAACTAAGGGCTTTTTTTCTTTTCTTAACAAACGCTCAGGGCGAAGCTTCACCCGAGCGCATATTGCTTTTAAAAAAAAATGGCGGGGGAAAGCCGGAAGCCTCAGGCTTCCTACGGAAATGTCTCTGCAACGTTGGAGAGCGATCAGACGCCGGGGTGCACCGTTTACAACCGTTGCACTCAGTTTACCACCACTTGGGACCTAGTGGCAGAGTGCAACGGTGTAAAGGGCTTTACACCGGTTAGGGACAGGAGGCAGATGTTCGTCATGTGATTACAACTGGAACCCTAACCGATGTAAAGCCCCCGTCTGAACGCACCCTGTGTGTGGCAGATAGAAGAAAAAGATTATTATTAATTATTAGGAATACTAAGAATTATTAGGAAAGGAACTGAAAATGAAACAGCCAACATTGTAATGCCCCTATACAGAGGTGGTGGTTGTTTTTGTTATCATCATCATATGGCATTGTGTGTAGTATAGACAGGAGATCCTCAGATTGTCTGGCAGCCTTAAGTTCTAGCTCTTTTAATGGAGAGCTAGACTTATTTTATTTATTTATTTATTTTATATATTTATTGAGCTGCGGTGGCTATAGTGGTTAAGACGCTGAGCTGCAGGCTGTGGAAGGTCAGTAGTTCAGCAGTTCGAGACCCAGGCTGCCGCATGACGGAGTGAGCTCCGGTCTCTAGTTCCAGCTCCTGCCAACCTAGCAGTTCGAAAGCAAGAAATTGCAGGTAGATAAATAGGTACCTTGGTGTTTAGTCATGCCGGCCACATGACCATTCAGACAGCACTGGCTCTTCGGCTTGGAAACGGAGATGAGCACCGCAACCCTAGAGTCGGACTCGACTGGCTTTCGAGCAAGGGAACCTTTACCTTTTACCTTTAGACGTATTTTGGGGCTGAGAGAGCTCCGAAAGAGCTGTGACTGACCCAAGGTCACCCGGGTGGCTACATCTGGAGGAGTGGGGAATCAAAAAGGACATTATAGAGTTGGAGAAAGTGCAGAGGAAGGCAACTAAGATCACTGCGATTGGAATAACATTCTTGTGAGATAGTCCCAGAGGGTAGCCATGTTGGCCTGCAGTAGATTCGAGTCCAGCAGCACCTTGGAGACCAACAAGAGTTTCAGGGTGTGAGCCTTTGAGAGTCAAAGCTCTCTTCCTCAGACACGCTAGGATAAAAGGAGCCAGACCTCCATTTCTACTCTACTGTGTCCGATGAAGGGATCGCTGACTCTCAAAAGCTTGAACCTCAAAACTCTTGTTGGAGTCTAAGGTGCTACTGGGCTCAAATTTTAACTTTCCTGCGCGGAAAGTCGGGCATTTCAATTTAGAAAAAAAGAGGAGTGGGGGGGGGGGAGAACATGACGGAGGTGCATGGGGTGGAGAAAGTGGACACTTTTTCTCCATCTCCCATAATATTAGAGCTGAAGGGCACCCAATGAGGTTGATGGGCAACAGGTTCAAGAAAGACAAAAAGGAAGTGCTCCGTCAGTCAATGTGTATTTAAATTGCAGCAGAATTCAATGCCAGTAGACACAGCAATGACCATTAGAAGAGGAGGAGGAGGAGGAGGAGGAGGAGAAGAAGAAGAGATTGGATTTATATCCCGCCCTTGACTTGGAGTCTCCTTGTCTTCCTCTCCCCACAACAGACACCCTGTGAGGTAGGTGGGGCTGAGAGAGCTCTTTCAAGGACTGCTCTTGAGAGAACAGTGCTGATAAAACTTGTAACTGACCCAAGGTCACCCAGCTAGCTGCATGTGGGGGAGTGGGGAATCAAACCTGGTTCTCCCAGATTAGAGTCTGTGCTCTTAGCCACTACACCGAACTGGCACAGACAGTGTTTAAAGGGGATTAGGCAGGTTCCTGGATGATAGGTCCGTTAATGGCTACTAGCTGTGGTGACTACAGGAAATCTCCTCTGAGTACTGATGCTAAGAGGCAGCAACAGGAGAAGGCCTTGGCCGCTGTGTCCTGTCAGTTTGCCTTCCAGGGCAACTAGCTGGCCATCATGTGATAAAGTGTGGTGGATGGAGCAGAGGGCAAGGGGCTTTCGAGGCAAGTGAGAATCAGGGGTAGTTTGCCACTGTCTTCCTCTGCAGAGCCTTCTTTGGTGGTCTCCCACCCAAGTACTGACCCTGCTTAGCTTCTGAGATCTGACGAGATCAGGCTATACTATGCTTCCTTCCTTCCCGATACACAGGTACTTTCACTGCCGCTCTGTCATATCGTAGATTACATTTCTTGGATGCCCTCTTAAGCCAGCCCTGATATTTTGAATCATGTCTCTACACCACACATACACGGTGTGTTCAAACTCAGTCTCTCTCTGCAGCACTGTTTCTGCCACCCTTTTTTTTTTTGCTCCCCCATTGCAGGTCTCTCAGTACCTCCTCCTCCAGTTTATCTCTTCTTACCCTGATCTGAATTCTTCCTTACTGAGTTTGTTAACAACTGCACACAAGGCTCTCACTTTTCCAGCAATTGGTATACTGAGTGATGCAGACTCTCAAGCACAGTTGGTGGGGAAGAAGAAGAGGAAGAGGAGGAGGAGCTTTTATTCCCCGCCCTTGAATATCTGAAGGAGTCAGTCTTGGGAACAGCCTACAATCTCCCTCCCTTCCTCTCCCCACAACAGACACCCTGTGAGGTAGGTGGAGCTGAGAGAGCTCCGAGAGAACTGTGATTGACCCAAGGTCATCCAGCTGGCTTCACATGAAGGAGGGAGGAATCAAACCCGCTTCTCCAGATTAGAGTCTGCCACTCTTTAACCACTACACCACAGCTGGCTATAACAGTAGGGGAAAACTGGTGTCCTGGCCACCGTAGGCCTGAATCCAGGGACAAGAGGAACAGTGCAAACATGGCAGCACACTCCATGTTTGGGCCTTGGATGGGCCTTACATGTTTCTCCAACTATGGAGAGGAGCTACAAATAACAGGTATTTGGAGTTCCATTGGTGAGAGCTGCATAAGGTTGCCAACCTCCAGGTGGTGGCTGGAGATCTCCCACTATTACAACTGATCTCCGGGGCAACAGAGATCAGTTCCTCTGGAGAAAATAGCCACTTTGGATGGTGGACTCTATGGCATTGCAACCCAATTAGTTCCCTCCACTCCCCAAACCTTTCCCAACCTGGAGCTGACAGCCCTGGCTGTGCATGTTCAGTGCATTTTGTGCAGTCCTGGAGTACCACATAAAAATCTCAGACCTTCAGCATGTTAAGTTACGGACAGGATCCTTGCTGGCTCCTCAATCCCCTTCCCTACAGCAGAGGTGCCCTCCAGTTACTCCACGTGGGAATCAGAAATCATCTAACCCACTCCTAGTGATACAATCCCAGCCAATCTGGGAGCCAACCCAAGTCTGAAAAGCAAAACTCGGAATGTATTCACCTGTAAATGCAGGTCCGTAGCTAGGGTTTCCCCCCCCCCCGGGGGGGGGCTTTAAAATTTTTAAGGGGGCTCCTCATGCATACAACACTTGCAGGGCATAAAAACCCACCCTCCAGTCCTCGCCCGGACGAATGCCTGCCAAGCCCCGCTGAGGCTTGGGCTGCTGGGCAGGGAAGAGTGTAAGGAGGGCTGCAGCGTGTTGTACAGGATCAGGGCACAGGGGCCGTTTCCCTGGGATGCTGCAGGGACACAGAGCCAACAGGACATGCGTTCCTCTGAGCTCTCCTGCTTCTTCTCCTCCATGTTCACCTTGCAAGACCAGCCATCCCACACCCAAGTAGGCCAGCCCGGATAAGGAGGAGGAGGGACCCAGCCTTGCCGCAGCTGAATAGCTTGGCTGTGATTTCTGGAGGGGGTGGGATTCCGTTCCCTAGTGGCTCAGGCCACAAGTGAAGCAGGCACGTTTTTAAAAGGCAAAAAAAGAGGGTTCTTCTGTGGCTGTCCCTTTAAGAAAGGGGGCGGAGCCCCAAATAGCCCCACCCTAGCTACGGGCCAGTGTAAATGTTGCTGAGTCTCCACAGGGGCAGGAAATCCTGGAGTGCCGCAGCCACTGCAAAGCTGGATGCTCCCTCCCTAACCATTTTGACTGGAATCACCATCATTTATTCATGCATGTGTTTTTTACAGAGCAATGTCACTTTGAATCCTTGACAATCCTGTTTCACTGTGTTGTCCTCCCATCTTTTTTTCTGAGTTGGTCTGTGGTGATATTCTTGGCTTTGGAAATAATTTCAGTGTTAGGGAAGCATGTTTGGTGCGGGCCGGTGAAGCGCTATCAATACTCCCAGCAGGACTAGTGGTTGAGTTGATGACGGGGCTAGTCATGCCAGGCCATTTCTTGATTACAGCACCATTTTAAAATGTTATGCAATGAAGTCCCTTGTCCTATTATGTTTTTAACGGCTGCAATTACAAAGAAGAAATGAGATCAGTAATTGTGTGATTAGAAAGTCAATTGCAGTAATGGCGGGGGAGGCATGAGCGCCAGAGTTTGGGGGGGGGGGGATTTTGTGTTCAAGTGTGGATGTTTTTAAAAAAATGGTTTTCAGTTCCTCTGGTGCATAATCATGAAGTAGCACCACTGACAGATTAAAAATAGAACAAATGGAGAGTTCACGCTGAGCGGGGAAATTAGGAAGTGATTAATTGAAGGGCTGGGGAAGCCAGAGCCAGTAAATTTGCATAGGGGACATTGCTTATAAGTTTCAGGTTTATAGGTACCAAACAGTAAAGCAGCACAACTGATAAATCACTTTTTAAAAATACTGGGTTTCCTAAAGTTACTTGCAATTGATCTGAATCTGAAGCTGTCTAGCATCTTTACAGGCCAGTCAGTCTGATGTCGATACCAGGTAAATTGGTGGAAACCATTATTAAGGAAAGAATTAGTAGGCACATAGATGTTTCACTGAATAGTGAAGAAGAATAGATTCTTTTGAACTATGGTGCTGGAGAAGACTCTTGAGAGTCCCTTGGACTGCAAGAAGAACAAATCAGTCAATCCTCAAAGAAATCAACCCTGACTGTTCCCTGGAAGGCCAGATAATGAAACTGAAGCTAAAATACTTTGGCCACCAAATGAGAAGGGAGCACTCACTGGAGAAGACCCTGATGCTGGGAAAGATTGAAGGTCAAAGAAGACGGGGACGGCAAAGGATGAGATGGTTAGACAGTGTCATCGATGCAACGAACATGAAGTTGAGCAAACTTCAGAGGATGGCGGAAGACCGGAAGGCCTGGCGTGATCTGGTCCATGGGGTCGCAAAGAGTCGGACTCGACTGTGCGACTGAACAACAACAAGATGAACAAAACCTATTGAGGCAGACTCAGCATGGGTTCTGTAAGGGAAGATCTTGTCTCACTAACCTGTTAGTGTTCTTTGAGGGGGTGAACAAACATGTGGACAAGGGGGATCCAATAGATATTGTTTACCTTGACTTCCAGAAAGCTTTTGATAAAGTTCCTCATCAAAGGCTCCTAAGTAAGCTCAAAAATCATGGGATAAAAGGTCCTTTTATGGATCAAAAACTGGCTACTTAATAGAAAACAGAGAGTGAGTATAAATGGGCAATTTTCTCAGTGGAGGGTGGTAAGCAGTGGGGTACCGCAGGGATCAGTACTTGGTCCACTGCTTTTTAACTTGTTCATTAATGATTTGGAGATGGGAGTAAGCAGTGAAGTGGCTAAATTTGCGGATGACACGAAGTTGTTCAGGGTGGTGAGAACCAGGGAGGATTG
>NW_015162480.1:633251-704850 GCF_001447785.1 Gekko japonicus
ATCAAGAGAGAGATTTTGGAGTCGTAGTAGATAACTCAATGAAAATGTCGAGACAGTGTGTGACTGCAATAAAGAAGGCCAATGCTATGCTGGGGATTATTAGGAAGGGTATTGAAAACAGATCAGCCAATATCATAATGCCCCTATATAAATCAATGGTGCAACCTCATTTGGAATACTGTGTGCAGTTCTGGTCACCACACCTTAAAAAGGATATTATAGCTTTGGAAAAAGTGCAGAAAAGGGCAACTTGAATGATAAAAGGGTTGGAACACTTTCCCTATGAGGAAAGATTAAAGCGCTTAGGGCTCTTTAGCTTGGAGGGGTGACATGATTGAGGTTTATAAGATTATGCATGGGATAGAGCAGGTAGAGAAAGAGGTACTTTTCTCCCTTTCTCACAATACAAGAACTCGTGGGCACTCCATGAAATTGCTGAGCTGTCGGGTTAGAACGGATAAAAGGAAGTACTTCTTCACCCAAAGAGTGATTAACACATGGAATTCACTGCCACAGGAAGTGGTGCTGCACAAGCATGGACGGCTTCAAAGGGGAATTAGATATGGAGCAGAGGTCCATCACTGGATATTAGCCACAAGGTATAGATAGGGACTCTGGGGCAAGTGATGCTCTGTCATCTTGGTGCTTCGGGGGGGGGGGGTCAACAGGGGGAAGGCTTCTAATGTCCTGGCCCCCCTGGGGGACCTCCTGATGGCACTGGTATTTCTGTCCACTGTGTGATACAGAGTGTTGGACTGGATGGGCCTTTGGCCTGATCCAACATTGGCGTCTCTTATGTTCTTACCTTTTCCCTCTCACCCTTCCTTCAAGAACCTCAGAATAGCATAAGGAATTCTCCCTTCGTCACTGTATCACAACAACCCTGTATGTGAGATAGGTTAACCAGAGTCACAGACTGGTCCAAGGTCACCTCGTGAGCTTCCACGGCAGTGGGGGGGGGGCTTTGAACCTGTGTCCCTCCCCCTGGGTTCCTAGTCTGGCACTCTAAACGCTACGGTATCCAGGCTGTAAAGTTGTCTTTGTCACAGCAACACTTTAACATCAAACTGCACAAATTACTCCAAAGCACGACAGAAGACAGGAGGTCCTGGTGTGATGTGGTCCATGGGGTCGTGAAGAGTCAGACACGACTGTGCGACTAAACAACAACAGCGCACAAATTACTGCACTGTTGTCCTCATTAAGTTCTGTAAATCCAGTTATAATACTGATGATGTGAAATCTGAAATGTGATATTTGTTGTAGAAATTCTAATGGAGAAAATTGTAGTGTAAGAAATGAAGTGAGACATAGGTACTTTTTTTCCTCTCTGCTGAAGGACCTCTCTCTAGACCTCATTGGTGGTTCTGCCCTCAGGTGCTAGGATCACTAGGCTGCTTGATGAGCTCACTCTGGAGCAGGCCACATAGAACTGTCCATTTAAGAAGCAGTCATCTGTTAAGTCAACTCCTGCTACCTTCCACAAAGGGGAGGAGTGTTAGAAGCCACTGTGGAGGTGGGGCTGCACCTGACAGACAACTGCCTGTTAGGTGTAGAAGGTGGGGGCAGTGTGTTGGAAGCCATCCCACCTTCTCTCTTACACCTGACAGGCAGCTGCCTGTCCTGTGTGGGAGGGGGAGGGGGAGGAGAGCCACTGTGGAGATGGGGCTGCATCTGACAGACAACCGCCTGTTAGGTGTAGGAGGTGGGGGGAGTGTGTTGTAAGCCATCCCACCTCCTCTCCTACACCTGACAGGCAGCTGCCTGTCCAGTGTAGGAGGGGGAGGGGGAGGAGTATCAGAAGCCACTGAGGAGGTGGGACTGCACCTGACAGACAACCGCCTGTTAGGTGTAGGAGGTGGGGGGAATGTGTTGGAAGCCACCCCATCTCCTTTCCTACACCTGACAGGCACCTGCCTGTCCAGTGTAGGAGGGGGAGGGGGAGGGGTATTAGAAGCCACTGTGGAGGTGGGGCTGCACCTGACAGACAACCGCCTGTTACGTGTAGGAGGTGGGGGGAGTGTGTTGGAAGCCGTCAGAGAGGCTGGGCCAGTAGCTTTGCTTCATCTCACAGGTGGTTCTTGGCCACTCCTGATTTCCTCAACTGTAATTAGCTCTCTGCAGTCCCCTGCAACTGTTGGGGTTTTTTTTTACCTCAGAACACTGAGCTCTGCAGCTGATCAGTCAGGCAGTGGGGGGTGCAGAGAGGCAGCTGCCTGGCTGCCACATAGGAATCAATGCGGGGCACATTTCCCCCCTTTTGGCCCACTTAGGGGTTGCATTTCTAAAAATCCCTTCTTAGCGAGCACCTACGCCACGGTAGGAGCGCTCTCCCCGAATTTGGTGTCTCTAGGTCCAGTGGTTTGGCCTGGGCGTAGATTTTACGGTGAGGGGACTTTCTTTTATATCTATAGATGAGCCATCTTGGCATGTTAAATTGCGTTAAATTATTGAAGTGCAGAATGTTTTTATTGTTTTATCTGTATCTTTAATCTGTTGTGAGTTTCCCTGAGCCCTGTGCACAGGGAAGAGTGGGATAAAAATCCAAACAATAAATAAATGAATAAGTCAAGCGTGTGGGAAAGCCCTGGGAGAATTTATTCCAACAAGGTATTCAGGGCAAGGGACTGTCCGACAGCCTTCCTTGCTGTAATATCTTCACTGCACATAACATTTCCATGCACAAGGGTGACCATCTGCAATCCTGCCAAGACTCCCAGCATGAACAAAGCTTTGCCTGGAAACTAATGAGGGAGTGGGTGGAATAAATGTATAATCATTGCGGGTGCCGCACCCATGGCCAAAAACAACCCAAGGTGACATGTTTACTTGGGATTGTCATCAGCATCTTCCAATCAATGGTTTAATAAAAGCTAACAGCTGTTGGAACAGACGTTTCTTTTTAAGAAAGGGAAGAAGTGGGAAACAGACACGGGGAATAATAATAATAGCAACAGAATTAACGATTGGTTTAAAGCAAGAAGAAAAGAGAAAAACAGAAGTTAGACTAGTGGGGGCGGGGGAGATGTTTAAGCAGCTGCATCCCTGCCACGTCCAGTTCTCACGTATGTCCGTTGTGGAGAAGAATTTGAAGTGCTTCTGAGAATGGAGAGCGCACCAGAGATGGGAGGCAGGTGGGATTCCTTGGCTGGCTTTCAGAAAACAAATCCAAGAATGCATCAGCTGCTTTTACCTTGGCTGCCAACTCCAGGTTGGGAAATCCCTGGAGATTTAAGGGTGGATCTAGGGTTGCCAACTCTGGGTTGGGAAATAACCCTGAGATTTTGGGGGTGTAGCTTGGGGAGGGGTGGGTGGGACCATAGTGGTATATAATGCCATACAGTTGTCCCTCCAAAGCAGCTATTTTCTCCAGGGGAACGGATTTATGTCACCTGGAGATCAGTTATAATTCTGGGAGATCCCCTATCCTCACCTGGAGGTTGGCAACCAAAGGTGGAGTCTGGGAAGGGTAGGATTTGGGGAGGGGTGGGTCCTCAGCAGAGTAATGCCACTGAGCCCACCCACCAAAGCAGCCATTTTCTCCAGGGTAATGGAATTATTATCATTATCATTATTATTATCGTATGACTTGTGTCACAATGTTCCCTCTAAGCTGTGGAGTCTTGTGTGCAAAAATTCTGCTTTGTGAGCTACAGGCATTAAAGTTGTGAGCGAGCGATTTGGCAGCTGCATAAATTAGTCTGCTCTGGAACCATCCTTCCTGAGCTAGGACAAAAATGTGTGAGCCAAAGGCTAAAAAACTGTGAGCTAGCTCACGCCAACTCAGCTTAGAGGGAACACTGCTTGTGTGTAATATAGCCAGGAGATCCTGAGATTTGTTGTCGAAGGCTTTCACGGCCCGGAGTTCATTAGTTGTTGTAGATTTTCCGGGGTGTATGGCCATGGTCTTGACACAGAGAGTACTCCATCTTTCTGTGTGATACCTCTGAGGATGCCAGTCACAGCTGCTGGTGAAACGTCAGGTCCTACAGTGCCATACACCCCAGAAAATCTACAACTAATGAACCTAAGATTCTAGCTCTTTTCGCGTTATACACCACTAGGTGGTGAGCTACACTTGGTTTTTTGGGCTGAGAGAGTTTTGAGAGAACCGAGACTGACCCAAGGTCACCCAGCTGGCTTCATATGGAGGAGTGGAGAATCAAACCCAGTTCTCCAGATTAGAGTCCACGCCTCTTAATCACTACATTGCAGTCTGGAGATCAGGTTAATTCCTGGAGATTTCCAGGCCCCACCTGGAGGTTGGCAACCCTTGTTGTTGTTCAGTCACACAGTCGAGTCCGACTCTTCGCGACCCCATGGACAAGATCACACCAGGCCGTCCTGTTTTCCGCTGTCCTCTGAAGTTTGCTCAGTTTCATGTTCGTTGCATCGATGACACTGTCTAACCATCTCATCCTTTGCCGTCCCCGTCTTCTTTGACCTTCAATCTTTCCCAGCATCAGGGTCTTCTCCAGGGAGTGCTCCCTTCTCATTGGGTGGCCAAAGTATTTGAGCTTCAGTTTCATTATCTGGCCTTCCAGGGAACAGTCAGGGTTGATTTCTTTTAGGATTGACTGATTTGATCTCCTTGCAGTCCAAGGGACTCTCAAGAATCTTCTCCAGCACCATAGTTCAAAAGAATCTATTCTTCGGCGCTCGGTGGGTAATTGCAAACCTGTAATGAGAATACAGCATTGCATATCTACAGCTGGGCATAGAACTCAGCTCCTTAAAAATCTCGGTTTTGATTTTTAAATATGCATATTTCCAGTTCATTTGTCTGCAAAATTACGTTTGAAAGGTGAAGTACATGTCGGCTAAAATTTCAGAGGATGGAGGAGATTTCCAACATTTGGGAGTAGGACTATCCAGCAGAATAGTTTCCTCTCTATTATTGGCAAAACAAAGCCTTGCTGATCATAGACAGGAACTCTCTTCCTGGGGCCCACCAAAACCTTGAACCGGCACTGGCACAAGGTATGTCTGGCCCAGAATTCTGTCTTCTGCTGTGGCCAGTACCTGAAGAACATGGCAGGATGGAGGCAACCATGCCCTCCTGTTTGTTCCCAGCACCTACTAACCATAAGTGTGCTACATTCAAAGACTAAAAGTGACTGGCGCTTGCATGTCCTCCACAGACACCCCCAACATAAATGCAACAGTTCACTTTGCATCACCCATAACACGTTTCAGTTGAGGGAAGTCACTGATTGATATCTGTACATGTGTGAATAGTGGGAACCTGTGACGGAGACTCCTTTCTATGCAAGTAAGCCAGTTTGGTGTAGTGGTTAAGTGCACGGACTCTAATCTGGGAGAACCGGGTTTAATTCCCCACTCCTCCACTTGCAGCTGCTGGATGACCTTGGGCAAGCCATAGTTCTGACAAGAGCTGTCCTTGAAAGAGCAGTTTGTGTCAGAGCTCTCTCAGCCCCACCTACCTCACAGGGTGTCTGTTGTGGGGAGGGGAAGGGAAAGGAGTGTGTAAGCCGCTGCGTGACTCCTTTGGTAATGAAGTATGACGTATAAATCCACTCTCCTCTTCTTCTTCTTCTTTATTTATTTTATTTATTTATTGTTTATATTTATATCCCGCCTTTCCAGATATCTGGCTCAAGGCGGCTAACAACATTAAAATAGCATCATCTTCTTCTTCTTCCTATCTAAGTCAGTAATTATTATGACAACCCTTAGCTTTAGTGATTCCAGAGAATCACCCTCTTCCTCCTCCTCCTCCTCCTCTTCTTCTTCCCAGAAATGGGGTCACTTTTTATTTGGCAAACCTCAGTGGACTAGAGGAAGAGACTGCAGGTTTCTACCCTGCTCAGACCTTTTCATCAGACAAAAATAACTGCTTTGTCTAACATATACAGCAAGTGCTGTATCAACATTTGCTCTAAGAAGAAAATTAACTAAAATCCTGTGTTCGCAAACGTGCTGATTAATTAAAGCAGCCAAATAGTTGCCTTGGCTCCAGATGGATTAGCGGATATAATCCTCAAAGATAAACACTCTGCAGACACTCATTTTCTGAATCAGTGTCTCAGTGCCGGCAATATCATAAATGCAGTATCGGCGCGAAGAGCAATGGCAAAAATAAACAAAAACTCCAGCAATGTTATATAATGTGATAAAATGTAGCGGAATGTTTTGCAGTTGGTAATCGTATTACTAAGTAATACGTAAAAGATGTGGATACAATCTTGCTGTATCTCCTTTGTAATAGATGAACAGCAAAACCCATTAAGAGAACAGGGGGTTACATCCCAAAAAGCAGGAAGAGGTGCCAAGAGCTAAAGAAACAGTCAGAGTCCCCATTGCCCCGGGCAGAGATATTTTGGCTAAGTTTTTCCTTCAGCAAAATTTAATAGAGTGTTGTTTTTTTCTGGTGTGAGGATGCTCTCTCTGTTTCTCTCTCCGCTGGGCTGCCTTACATTTGATTGAAATAACTCAAACGCATATAACATTGATAAAAGCGGCACGTGAAATTTGGGAGCATTTTCAGAGAGAAGCCAAAGAATTCAGCAGAACCACAAGGAGAGTCGGTAAACACTCTCAGGGATTGTTTGAATAGGAATTGAACGCATTACAGCTGCCTGGTGTGCTTTCCGAAATAGGTTTTGGGGGGTGTTATATATCACATATTGAGCTGCGGTGGCTCAAGTGGTTAAGACGCTGAACTGCAGGCTGTGGAAGGTCGGTAGTTCAGCAGTTCGAGACCTGAGTGTGCCGCATGACGGAGTGAACTCCCATCTCTAGTTCCAGCTCCTACCAACCTAGCAGTTTGAAAGCAAGAAATTGCCAGTAGATAAATAGGTACCGCTTCGGTGGAAAGGTAACAGCGTTCCGTGCGCCTTGGTGTTTAGTCATGCCGGCCACATGACCACGGAAACGTCTTTGGACAGCGCTGGCTCTTTGGCTTTGAAACAGAGATGAGCACCGCAACCCTAGAGTCAGATTCGACTGGCTTTCGAGCAAGGGAACCTTTACCTTTACTATATATCACATGCCGTGACTGCTGCGTTCGGAAACATTTGTTGTTTCTCCACTTGGCAATGCAGGCGGTTCCTGGTGTTAATGTTTCTTAGACTCCAAATGGCCCCCAGGATTCACTCTCTGAAGCTTACGCACACAAATGTGTTATCCGCTTTTCTAGGGAAAATGACTGGCCCACGACTCATTCTGGCTCATCCTGACTCATTTAGATGAGGATGAATCAGTAGGTTTATCAGCAACACCCATAATGGCTAAGAGAAACCTCCACGTTCAGGGGCTGAATACCTCTGAGAATCAGAACAAACACAGTGGAGGGCTGTCACCTTCCTTCCCTGCTGGGGAGATGCCATGGTTCTATGTCAGAGCATCTGCTTGGCATGCGGAAGGTCCCAGGTTCAATCCCCAAGAGCTCCAGGTAAAAGGATCAGATAGGAGGTGATGTGAAAAACGTCAGCCTGAGATTCTGGAGAGCAGTGGCCGGTCAAAGCAGATGACACTGAATGCGATAGACTAATGGTCTAATGTATCTTGATGCAAGTTCACCCTTCCAGAGGGACCTCTTTAGAAAGCTGAAATAGTCTCTTGTGGCTTTATTCAGCCAGACTATTCTTGCCTTCTTATGATCTGAGGAAGGTATAGAAGTGAGAAGCTCTCAATGACAACCTTCTTATCTGTGCATACCTCGGGCCTGCATCCAGAAGAAGAAGAAGAGATTGGATTTATACCCCACCCTTCACTCAGAGTCTCAGAGCAGCTTACAATCTCCTTGCCCTTCCCCTCCCCACAACAGACACCCTGTGAGGTAGGTGGGCTGAGAGAGCTCTTTCAAGGACTGCTCTTGAGAGAACAGCTCTGAGAGAACTTGTTACTGACCCACAGTCACACCAGCAGCTGCATGCGGAGGAGTGGGGAATCAAACCCGGTTCTCCCAGATCAGAGTCCATACTCCTTACCACTACGCCAAACTGGACTGATCCTGCATTTTTGAGAAGCTACCCCCAAGGCTGCATCAACAACAAAAAAAGCTTACAAACTCACAGGAGGGACATTTGCATTGAAGGTCGCAACCATGTTGATTCAAAAGAAAGGCTCCTTAGTGTAAAGCTTTAAATGATGTAAACAGTTGTACTACAACAGAAATAAGAACTATTGTATTTTATAGTTAATACCTTAAAAATTATAATGTAGGGGATGAAAGAGAAAATATTCTCCATCCTATACATTTTGTACTACATGATTATCTTCAACAAAAGCAAGAAAAGGCTCTTGTACATCTATCATAAGGAGCTGCAGTGGCTCAAGTGGTTAAGACACTGAACTGCAGGCTGTGAAAGGTCGGTAGTTCAGGAGTTCGAGACCCGGGTGCCGCATGATGGAGTGAGCTCCCGTCTCTAGTTCCAGCTCCTGCCAACCTAGCAGTTAGAAAGCAAGAAATGGCAAGTAGATAAATAGGTACCACTTCAGTGGGAAGGTAACAGCGTTCCGTGCACCTTGGTGTTTGGTCATGCCAGCCACATGACCACGGAAACGTCTTCAGACAGCACTGGCTCTTCGGCTTTGAAACGGAGATGAGCACCGCAACCCTAGAGTCGGATCCGACTGGCTTCTGAGCAAGGGAACCTTTACCTTTACCTTTTACATCTATCATGTCACAAAATGTGTAAAACAGAGCTGTTCAAAGTGGGCATTTTCATAAGGGAATAGAGATGTAGTAATTCAGAAACTTGAAGGCTGGCAATGAAGAAACTGAAATTGTTAAAGATTTTCTATTCCTTGGCTCCATCGTCTATCAAAACGGAGACTGCACCCAAGAAATCAGTCTAAGCTGTGGAGTCTTGTGAGCAAAAATTCTACTTTGTGAGCTACCGGCATTCAAGTTGTGAGCGAGCGACTTGGCTACTGAATTAATCAGTTTGCTCTGGAGCCCTCCTTCCTGAGCTGAGACAAAAATGTGTGAGCCAGAGGCTCAAAAACTGTGAGCTAGTTCACACTAACTCAGCTTAGAGGGAACACTGATTGTGACCGGGGAGGGCAGTCATGAAGGAGCTAGGAAAGATCCTTAAGTGTAAGGATGTGTTGCTGGCGACCAAGATCAAGGTAATCCGTGCAGTGGTATTCCCCATTAACATGTATGGGTGTGAAAGTTGGGCAATGAAGAAATCCAATAGGAAGATTTCATTTGAAATGTATTTATTTGTTTGTTTGTTTAATTTGTGTCCCGCCCTTCCCACCAAGGCAGGCTCAGGGCAGCTTACAGAATATATATTGGAAGAGAGTTTTACGGATACAGTGGACCACCAAAAAACCCTAAGTAAGTGGGTTCTAGATGAAATCAAGGCTGAACTCCCCCTAGAAGCTAAAATGAATAAACAGAGGCTATCGGACTTTGGTCACATCATGAGAAGACAAGAGACTCACTGGAAAAGACAATAATGCCAGGAAAGTTGAAGGCAGCAGGAAAAGAAGAAGACCCAACAGTAGACAGATTGACTCAATAAAGAAGAAGAAGAAGAAGAAGAAGAAGAAGAAGAAGAAGAAGAAGAAGAAGAAGAAGAAGAAGAGATTGGATTTATACCCTGCCCTTCACTACCCAAAGGTGTCTCAGAGCGGCTTACAAACTCCTTTCCCTTCCCCTCCCCACAACAGACACCCTGTGAGGTAGGTGGGGCTGAGAGAATTCTGACAGAAACTGCTCTTTTTTCAAGAAAGCTCTTATCAGAACTATGGCTTGCCCAAGGTCATCCAGCCAGGTGCAAGTGGAGGAGTGGGGAATCAAACCCGGTTCTCCCAGATTAGAGTCCGCGCACTTAACCACTACACCACAAGAAACTCACGGCCTTCAGCTTGCAAGACCCGAGCAAGGCTATCAATGGCATGAGGTTTTGGAGGTCATTAATTGATAGGGTCATCATAGCAGAGGCAACTTGACAGCAATTAACACAGAATTCGTCAGGACGGTCACTTCCTATATAGACAATAAGGTTTTGATTTAATTGCCTGCAAAAGTTTTAAACACCTTTATTTTCATCCTCTTCTCCCTTTATATTGCATTGTTTTCCGGATGTATTACACTCTCTATACTTCAGAATTCTTTAATTCTGAAATCCAGTTTACACCATGTATTATACTGTTTCTATTTCATTGTTCTTCATTGGAGTAATCCAGTTTTATTGCATTGCTCCTTGTATGTTGTATACTTTTTTGGGTTTTTTGCATTGTCTTGTCTAACTATGTAGTCTGTCTTGAATCTCTGTGAGAAAAGTGGACAAGAAATGAAAGAAATAAAATACACAAAAGACCTGCATTTAAGACAACCCCCCATTTTAAATTGTTATAAATGAAAGGGGTTTATTATTACTGTACCTAACTGTAACTTGTACAAGAACATAAAACAGTGCCCTCAGGGGCTTTTTGATGGCTCGTGTGTGGGGAACCTAGTCATCAGCCAGTTTGGTGTCTGGAGAACTGGAGAACTGAGTTTGATTTCCCACTTCGCCACATGCAGCCAGCTGGGTGACCTTGGGTCAGTTACAAGTTTTATCAGCACTGATCTCTCAAGAAGAGTTCTCTCAGAGCTCCCTCAGCCCCACCTACCTGACAGGGTGTCTGTTGTGGGGAGAGGAAGGGAAGAAGATTGTAAGCCGCTCTGAGACTCTGAGTGAAGGGTGGGGTATAAATCCAACTCTTCTTCTTCTTTTCTGCGCATGTTATTTCATCACTTGTGTGCCCACATGTGTTTTGCTCCCTCTAGTGGTTGCTTTGATATTTCATTGCTCTCTCACCATCTTATTCCCGAGCACTTTAAAAGTGCCGGGAAATAACCTGGAGATATAATGATGAAATATCGAAGCAATCACTAGAGGGAGCCAAACACATCTAGAAAAGGACCAATGGGGGCAGGGGGGGGGGAGAACCCAACGCAGTCTAGGTACACAAGCAATGAAAATAAAAGGTGCGGACAAGCCCTTCCTTTCAGGTAAATAGGTACGTGTTTTGCAAACTTGCCAGACCCCTTCCTATCTTAGTGTATAAGCAGCAGGGCAGCAATTCAATGTTCCCTCTAAGCTGAGTTAGTGTGAGCTAGCTCACAATTTTTTAGCCTCCGGCTCATACATTTTTGTCTTAGCTCGGGAAGGATGGCTCCAGAGCAACCTAACTTATGCAATAGCCAAATCGTTTGCTCACAACTTTAATACCAGTAGCTCACAAAGTAGAATTTTTGCTCACAAGACTCCACAGCTTAGAGGGAGCATTGGCAGAGGTCATTTCGGGGGGGATCGTGGGGGATCGCAGTTCCCTCGGGTGAGGTACGGGGGCGGGGCACATGACAAAGCCCCGCCCCTACTTCCGGCCGCCCCGCTTCCGGCCCTCATTCAGCCAGGAGGAGGCAGGAGAAGAGGGAGGGTAAGTTGCTTCCTCCCTGCCTCTCCCCACCCCTGCCTGCCTGGGGCCAGGGAGGGCCTTCGCGGGGCTTCCTTGCACTCCTGCCGGCCTTGCAGGTCCACCACCGGGCTCCTCATGGGGCTCTGCAGTGGAGCTGCAAGGTCAGCGGCAGCGGCCGGCGGCAGCGGCCGGGACCATTGGGGGCGGGGTGTGTGGCCTTATGACACACTTCCGGTGATGTCAGGGGGTGTGGCCTTATGACACACTTCCGGTGATGTCAGGGTGTGTGGAATATGCTAATGAGTTCCCCTAGCTCTTTTTCTACGAAACGACCCCTGAGCATTGGTAGCAATGCTGGCAGTTGCTCTCTGGAACTTTCAGTGATGTTGCTCTCCTGGTCTTAAGAGAGGTACCTTTGTAAAAGCAGAAGGCCAGTTGCTGCTTAAAGGTAACGGAAAGAAGCAATAAAGGCATCTGCGCACCATCAGCCGAGTAGTGGCTGCTGATGCAGGCATCATGGTGGTGAATGAGCCATCTTATCTTCATCGTCGTAGTGATTTTGACAGGTCTTTGAAAGACAAAAAGAAGGATTTCTGTGACCTAGTTCTTGATGAAGGGCAGTCTCTGACTGGCAGATTGGAAGAGGGGGCCGATTGATGAAAACCAATCCCCAAACATTGTGTTACAGGCTGGCAGCTTCATAGAATGTCAGTCCCTTGTCTGCTTTGACAACATTTCATTGGTGAGGCTTATTCCTTTTGTGCATGAAGAAAAGGCATCTATTTCTTCCCTTTGAACTGCTGCCTTCACTTCATTGTTGTATCGACACACCAAATCAAGAGAATGAGCTCCTCCTCAAACGTGAAGCTCTTCTTTAGATGACAGTCAGAACAGTTCTAGGCATGTTTACTTACAACTCCCCATTTTATTCCAGAGGTTATAGGGTTGTCAGCTCCACCAGCCACCAGCCGGGGGCGTAGGGTTGCCAGCTCCATGTTGGGAGACTCCCGGAGATTTGGGGGTGGAGCCTGGGGAGGACAAGAAGAAGAAGAAGAAGAGATTGGATTTATACCCTGCCCTTCACTACCCAAAGGTGTCTCAGAGTGGCTTACAGTCTCCTTTCCCTTCCCCTCCTCACAACAGACACCCTGTGCAGTAGGTGGGGCTGAGAGAGCTCTGACACAAACTGCTCTTTTTTCAAGAACAGCTCTTGTCAGAACTACGTTTTGCCCAAGGTCATCCAGCCAGGTACAAGTGGAGGAGTGGGGAATCCAGAGGTCATTTCAGGGGGGAACGCGGGGGATCGCAGTTCCCCCGGGTGAGGTATGGGGGACGGGGCACATGACGAAGCCCCACCCCCTGCTTCCGGCCGCCCCGCTTCTGGCCCTCATTCAGCCAGAAGGAGGCAGGAGAAGAGGGAGGGTAAGTTGCTTCCTCCCTGCCTCTCCCCACCCCTGCCTGCCTGGGGCCAGGGAGGGCCTTCGCGGGGCTTCCTTGCACTCCCGCCGTCCTTGCAGGTCCACCGCCGGGCCCCTCATGGGGCTGTCATTCCACTCCGGTGATGTCAGGGGGTGTGGCATATGCTAATGAGTTCTGCTAATGAGTTCCCCTAGCTCTTTTTCTACTAAACGACCCCTGGGGGAATCAAATCCGGTTTCCCCAGATTAGAGTCCATGCACTTAACCACTACACCAAACTGGCTCTCAGTGACAAGGAGCTCAGCGGGGTACAATGCCACAGAGTCCACCCCCCTCCAGAGCATCCATTATCTCCAGAGGAACTGATCTCTGCAGTCTGGATATTGGATGTAATACTGGGGGGTCTCCAGGTCCCACCTGGAGGTTGGCATCCCTAGAGGTTAGTCCTACATAAAATGTGCCCTGTTTCACCCAAACAGTCTCTGACTGACAGTACAAGAAAGAAAGTATTATGTGCACAAGAAATCTTGGGGCCTGTCTCCTCAGCCCCGGACCTTTCCTCCCTTGCCTTCCTTCCCTGGGATATTGTTCAGCCTGAGGGCACCCTACTGTCAGTCTCGTGGGTGGCTGCTTTCAGCTGGGTGGGTGTGTCAATGTCCTCTTGCTCATAGGCGTAATCTTCGTGGGGGCGGCGGGGCTTCAGCCGCCCCCGAAATTTTCAGGAAAGTGCTCAGCCTCCCCCGGGGCCTACCCTTGCTCCTAGCAGAGCAATGCCTCTAGCCTAGCCCCAGCCCCCCCTGGGAAATTGGAAAGTCTACACCCTTGCTCTTGCTTCATCGGCCCCTTGTGTGCAGTCATCACCTAGCAAAGGAAGGACCGTGCTCTATGCACCCCACTGTGCAATTAACCAAAATGCAGGTTTGCATTTGGTTTATTCTTGCAAGAGACCTGTGGGCCTGGAAGAAGGTGCTTATGAGCTGAATCCGAACTGACTTGCGACTGGAGAAAGAGAAAGAAGGGTCACAGAAACGGCCACGCTGGGAATCCTGGTCCCATAAGGACAAAAGCCACACAGAACAAGGTCCGCAGCGAGGAGGGAAATGGAGCTGAGATCAAACGCACCACACTCGCTCTCCAAAGAAAGAGATCCTGGAACCCCAAAATGCTTCAGTCGACTGGATGGTGTGTTGCTTCCATTGTCTGTTGCTTCCACTGTGAAACCAGGAAGACGGCATGTCTGAAGAATGCACGATGGAGAACCTGTTTTGTATTACGTTTGTTTTCTCCCTCACTTCCCTCAAGAAATTTCAGATCCCAGTGTTCCTTGGGGATGACTATTAATGGAAAGCCCACGAAGTAGATGCACCTTCTAGTTTTCATGGTCATCCCAGCTGCCCAGCTGCTGGAGGTAAGCAAGAGATTTATAATGCTAAAGGCCAAAGGGTAAGGGGATCCATGTGTATGCGTTTCATGCAGTCACATATGAAGCAGAGAGGTGTGTGCGTGTATACACACAAACACACACACATATAGAACAATGAAGTTATTTTTATTTCTTTATTTACTTTATTTATAGTCTGACCTTCTCACTGGAACTCAAGGCGATTACAAACCCTGTTGATAGATCAAGATGGGTAGAAGAAAAAGAAGAAGAGATTGGATTTATAGAATCATAGAATGTTAGAGTTGGAAGGGACCTTGCAGGTCATCTAGTCCAACCCCCTGCACTCTGCAGGAGCATAGCTGAAAGATAGCCCTACATACCTACAACATACCCAGAAGATGGTCGTCCAGCCTCCACTTGAAAACGTCCAGCGAAGGAGCCTTCACCACCTCCCGAGGCAGACTGCTCCACTGCTCAACCATTCTTACAGTTAGGAAGTTTCTCCTGATATTTAGCCGGTAACGACTCCCTTGTAATTTCTACCCATTAGATCTAGTCTTGCAATCCGGAGCAAGAGAGAATAGATCCGCTCCATCTTCTACATGACAGCCCTTCAGATACTTGAAGACTGCAATCATTTCCCCTCTAAGCCTTCTCTTTCCCAGGCTAAACATCCCAACTCTTTCAGCCTTTCCTCATAAGACTTGGATTCCAACCTTCTCACCATCCTGGTTGCCCTCTTCTGGACACACTTGAGCTTGTCAACATCCTTCCTAAAATGTGGTACCCAAAACTGGACACAGTACTCCAGGTGAGGCCTGACCATAGCAGAATAGAGCGGAACTACCACTACCCTAGGAGCTGCGGTGGCTCAAGTGGTTAAGACGCTGAGCTGCAGGCTGTGGAAGGTCAGTAGTTCAGCAGTTCGAGTTGCTGCATGATGGAGTGAGCTCCCATCTCTAGTTCCAGCTCCTGCCAACCTAGCAGTTCGAAAGCAAGAAATGGCAAGTAGATAAATAGGTACCACTTCGGTGGGAAGGTAACAGCGTTCAGTGCGCCTTGGTGTTTAGTCATGCCGGCCACATGACCACGGAAACATCTTCAGACGGCGCTGGCTCTTTGGCTTTGAAACGGAGATGAGCACCATAACCCTAGAGTCGGACTTGACTGGCTTTCGACCAAGGGAACCCTTTACCTTTACCTTACCACTACCCTGCCCTTCACTACCCGAAGGAGTCTCAAGCTGCAATCACACGCACCGTTAGATGTAACATTGCTGCAAATGCTGGGTGGATCCAAAGGGCATGATCAGACAGCAACATCTGGGAGACATCCGGCAGTCGTCGGCAACCCCTGCTGTTCTGCCACAGAGGCGGAGTTAAAAGACACTGGGGAAAGTCCGGCTCTGACTGCTTCCGACAGGCCATGGATGGACTTTCCCCTGTCTGGGAGCACAAGCGCGCTCTCACGCCGTCTGGATGGTCTGATCATTCCATCCTGATTCAGTGCCATTCCTCCCCCTTCGCAGTATGCACATCATCCCATACTCCATAGGGAGCCCTCAGTGCAGAGGTGTGATTCCTCGTTTATGCGCATGGGAAACAAGCAGCAAAAAAAAACCCCAACTCACCTGCGGTTGCGTCCGATCACACAGTGATGGGCTGGGTCCACAGCTACAAAGAGATGTGTGATCTCACAACTGCGTGTCAAATTCCTCTGGAGGAGATAGCCTTGCTTCCCCTCTGCTCTAACCGGTGCGTGTGACTGCAGCCTCAGAGTGGCTTACACTCCCTTTCGCTTCCCCTCCCCACAACAGACACCTTGTGATGTAGGTGGGGCTGAGAGAGCTCTTGAGAGAACTGCTCCTGAGAGAACCGCTGTGAGAGAACTTGTGACTGACCCAAGGTCACACCAACAGCTGCATGTGGAGGAGGAGGGGGGAATCAAACCCGGTTCTTCCAGTCCGCGCTCCTAACCATGACACCAAACTGGCTCTCCTAACCACTACACTCCTGTCTGTAGCAGTAGAAAAGAGCAAGAGTTCAGTGGCACCTTAAAGACTAACAACATTTGTGGCAGGGTAGGAGCTTTCGTGAGTTAATGAAGAAAGGAGCCATGACTCAAAAATACCTGGAGATTTTTTTTGGGGGGTGGAGCCTGAGGAGGGTAGGGATTGGCAAGGAGAGGGTCTTCAATGGGGCATAACGCCACAGAGTCCACCTTACATAGCGGCCATTTTCTCCAGAGGAACGGATCTCTGTTGCCTGGAGATCAGCTGGAATAGCTGGGGATCTCCAGCCACCACCTGGAAGTTGGCAACTTCAGCTGGATGAGAATTGGGGACATTTGGCTTCGATTCTCCACTCCGCTCGAAAGCTAACTGTCCTTGGTCCCTGTCCCTCACCTTAACCTACCTCGCAGGGTTATTGTGAGGATAAAACAGAGGAGGGAAGAAGAAGAAGAGATTGGATTTATACCCCACCCTTCACTACCCAAGGGAGTCTCAGAGTGGCTTACAATCTCCTTTCCCTTCCCCTCCCCACAACAGACACCCTATGAGGTAGGTGGGGCTGAGAGAGCTCTTTCGAGGACTGCTCTTGAGAGAGCAGCTTTGAGATAACTTGTGACTGACCAAGGTCATCCAGCCAGGTGCAAGTGGAAGTGTGGGGAATCAAACCCGGTTCTCCCAGATTACAGTCTGCGCACTTAACCACTACACCAAACCACTACACCATGTATACTGCCATGAGCTCTCTGAAGGAAGGAAAGGCTGCCTTAAAAAGTGATCTGTTTTACAGCCAGGCCTGGAAAGTTGATATTTAGATAAGAAAACAAAATGCCGAAAAACCTGGTAAGCCTAGGAAGAAAACTGAGCTATGACAGTTAGTTACATACTATGTTTTCTGAAACTGCGTCTAGTTTGAGATTTTGATTTTGAAGTGATACCTTTCACGTAAGCATTGTTTCAAAATCTGTAGTGAGCACTGCCAAAGCTGGTTTATATATGAGACACTCCTGCGTATATCAGGCTGAACAGGAGTGCTTCTTGTTGTGCCCTGTGCTCTATCTGTATATTTGTAATTCATCAAGCAGTACAAAATGCTGTTGAGTCTACAGAGCACTGGTCTCCCTTTACCCGCGCGTTAAGGACTTCTGCTGGAATTTCTCACCCCTTGGGAAAATGGGGACAACATAATAAACGTTTGTGAAAGAGTAAATAAAAAAGGGGGGGGGAGTTTTAAGATTTTGTTAAAGAAATTTTTCTGGGAATTTTGTGAAGTTTTGCAAACATGCATTTTTCCTAAGGGTCACCCTGCGTAGTTTGATTCTCTATGGCGTTTTATACTTCAAGACATTCTTTTCTTCACTGGTCAATATTCTCCTAGCAGCTGCTGCTTTGCTTCAGAAAGCAAGCCTTCGTTGACATCAGGGAATTGAGATTAAGGGCCGGGGTGAAAAATTATCTATTCTCCCGAACAGCATTCTTCTAAGCTGCTAAAAGGGTGCAGTTTAAAAACCATACTGATGGGGATGACAACACTGGCCACGTTTCACTATTGTTATAACACAGGCTCCCATATGAAGTCTCAAAGAGGTATGATGAAGTAATTTCAGTTATCTTTGGTAACCAGTTCCAGAAAAAGTTAATTTGACAGGAGAAATTCCAGTTTTCTGCACATAAAATTCAGTGGATTGGATCCAAACCTGTGTGAGTGGAAGAAGACTGAACAAACAGTTCTTTCCCATCCTCCTATTTCCCCAACCACCCCGTCTCCTCCCTCTCTAGAAAAGCTTTCCTTTTTGGTGTTTAATTTTTTTTCCATATGTGCGTGGGAAAAGTACTGGGTTCGACGCATGGAGAACTTGGACTATGACATGCGTTCAGACGCGTTTATTGTACTTCACAACAAGACAAGGGGAAACAGCCCTGCAAAGGCCAACTATATACACTCCATCCGGCACACCTCTGTCCCCATTGGAGGGTTTGAATTTCCCGCCAAGGGTGCTATTGGTGGACTCTAGGTGGACTAGGATCCACCTTTGTGTTTGGGGACCAAGCTCCTGCTTAGCCGCGGACCCCTGGTGGCGGTCTGCGTACATAACAGTGTGTGTGCACGCATGAGTGGAAGTCATGGCAACCTCTGGTGACTGACCCTTACTGGTGGCCTGGAGGATATTCAGAGAGGTGGCTGAATAAAGCCTGCCCCCACCTCCCGACTGCTGGTATTCCAAGAAGGAGAAGAAAAAAACAGTAAGGCTGCGGTCACACGAGCGAGAAAATGCAGGTGGGAAGCGAGGCTGTATGCCCCGGGCCAAAATGACGTGCGTTTGCGCGATCAGGCTTCCACCTGTGTGCCCCGCAGTTTTGGATACTAGAAGGTTTTACCCGGTGGCTTCTTGCAATGCTCCTGCGGCATGATACGATGCCCCGCTGATGTCTCTGGGACGCTAGACAGATGTGTCTGTCTGATCGCACCCCTTTACTCTGCGGGGGAATCGCACCGTTGCCGCCTCTTTTGGTACGTATGATTGCACCCTAGGAGACTTTTTAAAAAGCAGCAAATACAAATAAAGCCACTCAGTGTTAGAGCGCTCGCTTAGCAGGCAGCAGGTCCCAGGTTCGATCCCCAGCAACACCAGCTAAAAGGGTCAGTTAGTAGGTGATTGAAAGACCTCCACCCAGAGACCTGCTGCTAATGACAGTAGACCATACTTACCTTGACAGGCCAATGATCTGAGTCAGTATACAGCAGCTCCACAGATGCATTTGTGAACCCAGAACTATGAGATTAAATGCTACAAAAGACTTGAGTAAACAAGGGAGCATTTTGTGATGGGAACCAGGCAAATGTGCTTTGAATTTCAGAGTACAGGGTGTTGAGAGTCAAAGTTCCCTTTGCCAAAGTTTTGACTCTCAAAAGCTCATACCCTGAAAATCTCTAATCTGGGAGAACCGGGTTTGATTCCCCACTCCTCCACTTGCACCTGGCTGGATGACCTTGGGCAAGCCATAGTTCTGTCAGAGGTGTTCTTGAAAAAGAGCAGTTTTTGTCAGAGCTCTCTCAGCCCCACCTACCTCACAGGGTGTCTGCTGTGGGGAGGGGAAGGGAAAGGAGATTGTAAGCCGCTCTGAGACTCCCTTGGGTAGTGAAGGGGGGGGTATAAATCCAATCTCTTCTCTTCTTCTCTTCTAAGGTGCTACTGGACAACACAACTACCCTTTGAAACTATGCTTAGGGAGAGAGATCCATAACTGGGGTGCCAGCACAAAAAGTCCCTTTATCCTTGATTTGTTGTTGTTCAGTCGCACAGTCGAGTCTGACTCTTCGCGACCCCATGGACAAAATCACGCCAGGCCCTCCTGTCTTCTGTCGTCCTCTGAAGTTTGCTCAATTTCATGTTTGTTGCATCTATGACACTGTCTAACCATCTCATCCTCTGCCGTCTCCGTCTTCTTTGACCTTCAATCTTCCCAGCATCAGGGTCTTCTCCAGTGAGTGCTCCCTTCTCATTTGGTGGCCAAGTATATCTCATCCTTTGCCGTCCCCGTCTTCTTTGACCTTCAATCTTTCCCAGCGTCAGGGTCTTCTCCAGTGAGTGCTCCCTTCTCATTTGGTGGCCAAAGTATTTGAGCTTCAGTTTCATTATCTGGCCTTCCAGGGAACAGTCAGGGTTGATTTCTTTTAGGATTGACTGATTTGATCTTCTTGCAGTCCAAGGGACTCTCAAGAGTCTTCTCCAGCACCATAGTTCAAAAGAGTCTGTTATCCTTGGTGCCAGTACAGAAAAATCTGGGAGATCTCCCACTATTACAATTGATCTCCAGATGGCCAAGAGCTGTTCCCCTGGAGAAAATGGCTGTTTTTGGAGGATTGATTCTATGGCATTATATCCTGCTGACGTCCCTCACCTCCCTGACTCGCCTTCCCCAGCTTCACCCCCAAAACCTTTAGGTAATTCCCAACCCAGAGCAGCAACCCAGCCTTGTCCCATAGCCACGTTCCTGTCTTCTGAAGGAGCCTCTGATCATTCATTGCTGCAACTCTGCTCACAGGCACCATCCAGACATTACAAAGTCCTAGAGTTTGCTGGGGAACAACACGAGGATTTTGTAATGCGTAGAATTTGTTTGCTGAGGCTCAGCAGCAGCCTAATGAAATGCAGGGCTGCAGCCCAGGAGAAGGCAGAAAATATTTGCTAGAATAAATCATACTTTTCTTTTCTCGTACTCGCTTAAAATTGATTACTGGCCCGAGTACTACGCAGTGAATTGTTGAGGTTTAGAACACTTCAAGTAGTGGTTTTGGACAGTCTGGAGAACTGGAAAATCAGTGAGACAAACATTTTTTAAAAAGACTAAGCCTGAAATATGTTCCAATAAGCAGTGGAGACTTCAAAGTTCATTGAGCCTGAGACAGGAAATGTTCTTTGATGGGCGAGATATTATTTTCCAGATTAAAATGTGAAATGTATATTTGACCTCCCCCCCCCATTCCTTTCCTAAGGGCTAAGGTAAATACAGAATGTTTTCTGTCAGAAAGTCTTTCCTACATTCAGGCAGTCAGTTCCCATCTTCCTCAGGTCTGCACTTAAAGCCCCATAATCTCAGCATTTACAATATCTTTATCAGACTTCTGTAGTACAAGAAAGACCGATGGCAGTTTAGCAGATGCAAGCAGTGGGTGAGGGGGGTTGTATTCCCTGTAATCAAGCTCCATTTTGGCTACAGGTCACCATAGTGGGAGTCCCATATAAGGCTGCCAACTGCCTGGAAGAGGGGAAAACATCCTGCATTAGAGAGATTACATCTTTAACAGCTGAACAATCTTAAATTGAATTAAATCATTGTTAAATCCTGAATATTGTCTTAATCGTTGGTCTAAATCTAAGTTTTATTCTGACTAAATATTTGAATACTAGTGGAATACGAAATAAAAATATTAAAACTATAAGTAAGTAAGATTAAGGAGCTGTGGTGGCTCAGGGGTTAAGACACTGAACTGCAGGCTGTGGAAGGTCAGTAGTTCAGCAGTTCGAGACCCAAGTTGCCGCATGACGGAGTGAGCTCCCGTCTCTAGTTCCAGCTCCTGCCAACCTTGCAGTTCGAAAGCAAGAAATTGCAAGTAGATAAATAGGTACCACTTCGGTGGGAAGGTAACAGCGTTCCGTGCGCCTTGGTGTTTAGTCCAGCTGGCCACATGACCACGGAAAGGTCTTTGGACAGCGCTGGCTCTTCGGCTTTGAAACGGAGATGAGCACCGCAACCCTAGAGTCGGACTCGACTGGCTTTCAAGCAAGGGAAACCTTTACCTTTACTTTAAGTAAGATTATAGTTTTAGTTATATATTTTCTGTTTCAATCAACCAGATTTAAAAGTGCTTAATGGTTAGGGACCTACATACCCGAGGGACCGCCTTTCCCCACATGTTCCCCAGAGAGCAGTGAGATCAGGGTCTCAACACCGATTCACCCTTCCCGGACCAAAAGATGCCAGGCTACCTACAACCAGGGCCAGGGCTTTCTTGGGGGCGGCTCCTCCCTGGTGGAACAAGCTCCCAGAGGAGATCAGGGCCCTGCGTGACCTTATGCAGTTCCGCAGGGTCTGCAAGACGGAGCTGTTCCGCCAGGTGTTCAATTAGGAGAGAATGCCCTGTCCCCTGAAATTCTTAAAGCAGCCTGAGCCACCCGTACAACAGTAGATCGGGATCGACCACTAGGATGGCATGGAAGCCTGAGCACCATCCCAAACGTAATGTTAAACTGTTATCCGTTTAATGGTAATTGGATTATTATTGTTAGCACCTTTTAATGTTGTGCTTGTTCTATGGTTTTATGATTATTATACTTTTTATTGTTGTTTTTATGCTGTTGTAAGCTGCCCTGAGCTGGCCATGGCTGGGAAAGCGGGGTATAAATGTAATAAACAAACAAACAAACAAACTTCATCGGCTGGATCAGGTCTCTCTTTTCACCCACAGCCTGGATTGAGGAGAGCATACACAGACCGGAGAAGACCCTGATGCTGGGAAAGATTGAAGGTAAAAGAAGAAGGGGATGGCAAAGGATGAGACGGTTACAGAGTGTTATCGATGTTATCCGCAGGGATCAGTACTTGGTCCACTGCTTTTTAACTTGTTCATTAATGATTTGGAGTTGGGAGTAAGCAGTGAAGTGGCTAAATTTGTGGATGATACGAAGTTGTTCAGGGTGGTGAAAACCAGTGAGGATTGTGAGGCACTCCAAAGGGATCTGTCAAAGATGGTCGAGTGGGCGTCAACATGGCAAATGGGGTTCAATGTGGCCAAGTGCAAGGTGATGCACATTGGAGCCAAAAATCCTAAATATAAATACACGTTGATGGGGTCTGAACTGGCAGAGACTGATCAAGAGAGAGTTCTTGGAGTTGTAGTCAGGGCTCTAGTCGGGGGGGAGCTCTCAGGTACGGAGCTCCGGAAGAGAACCTCTAGGGGGCGGGGCGGTCACGTGGTGAAGCCCCGCCCCCTTCTTTACCCCGCCCTCTGCTTCGATCCTCATTCCGTTTGGGAATGAGGATGAAGCAGGAGGGTAAGTAGCCGGGCCTTCTGACACACTTCCGGTGATGTCAGGGGGTGTGTGGAATACTGTGTGCAATTCTGGTCACCACACCTTAAAAAGGATATTATAGCTTTGGAAAAAGTGCAGAAAAGGGCAACTCGAATGATAAAAGGGTTGGAACACTTTCCCTATGAGGAACGGTTAAGGCGCTTAGGGCTCTTTAGCTTGGAGAAACGATGACTGAGGGGTGACATGATTGAGGTTTATAAGATTATGCATGGGAAAGAGCAGGTAGAGAAAGAGGTACTTTTCTCCCTTTCTCACAATACAAGAACCCGTGGGCACTCCATGAAATTGCTGAGCGGTCGGGTTAGAACGGATAAAAGGAAGTACTTCTTCACCCAAAGAGTGATTAACACTTGGAATTCACTGCCACAGGAAGTGGTGGCGGCTACAAGCATGGACGGCTTCAAAAAGGAATTGGATAAGCATATGGAGCAGAGGTCCATCAGTGGCTATTAGCCACAAGGTATAGATAGGGGCTCTGGGGCAAGTGATGCTCTGTCATCTTGGTGCTTGGGGGGGTCAACAGTGGGATGGCTTCTGGTGTCCTGGCCCCACTGGTGGACCTCCTGATGGCACGGGTATTTCTGGCCACTGTGTGACACAGAGTGTTTGACTGGATGGGCCTTTGGCCTGATCCAACATTGGCATCTCTTATGTTCTTATGTTCTTATGTTCAATGAACATGAAATTAGGCAAACTCCGGAGGACGGTGGAAGACAGGAAGGCCTGGCGTGGTGTGGTCCATGGGGTCGCGAAGAGTCAGACTCGACTGTGCGACTGAACAACAGCAATACACAGATGACCTAGTCCTTCAGGAATTTAGTTAGCAGCACAGTCACTTCTCATTTAGCTCACATTATGGGGTTTCTTGGGAGGCAAGGCAGCATGGCATAGCCTGATCTCAGGGTCAGTACTTGGAAGAGAGACAACCAAGGAAGGCTCTGCGGGGGAAGGCAGTGGCAGACCACCTCTGCTTTTCTCTTGCCTTGAAAGCCCTTTGCTGGGGTCATTAAGTCAGTTGAAACTTTGATGGCACTTTACACACATATCCATGGGGTTTCTAGACTGTCACCCTATGCCCGCTGAAGGCTGAGAGAGCCTCACTGAACACAATGGGACTTTCTTCAGATCAAATACACAAAGGCTTGCACTCCACTTGGCAAAAAAATTCTTCAAGACTGCTCATTATGTGCACCTGTGGTGCATATTAAAGCAGTATTCCAAGAGCAGAGCGGGTTTCTAAAAGTCCCTCGGTGCCTCGTACATCATCCTTAACTTGTGTGTCTTTTGGGGAAACTGCATGGCTTGCCTCTCTCTTGTGACAGGATCACACAACTCTATTGAAGTCTTTTTACCGTTTTCAAGGCAGATGCTCCTCAAGTCTTTCTATCACTTAGGATCACTTACCCTTCTTTCTGGCACAGCACTTTTCGCAGGTGGGTAACAAGCATTCAACAGGTGCAGCGCTTCCTGGCATGGCATTGCAGTGCCGGGAAAAGCTCGGTTGTGGAATTTCTGCCAGTCTCATGGGCATTATAGTCACAGGAGTCCTGCCAAGGTGGAAAGAAACAAGCTGGCAACCTGGTTTGTCATTTCTGCAACTTCCCTCTCTTCTTTGCCTTTTAATTGGCATCAGCCGCAGGACTCTCGGGAGGGCTATTGTGCCAAAAGTGGACCCTTTTCTGTTTTCCCAGCCTGGCAGAACTTGAGCGGGATTGATTAATGCTCCCATACTTCAGGGAAGAGAGCACTGGAGGCTATTGGATGCTAAGCAGAATGGCTATTTGGGACTGGCAAGTATTAATTGCCTCTCTTATTATTGGTGCCCCTGGTGAGCCTTCCTCAATAGCACCACACAAAACTTGATCAGCCACAGCCAAAAGACATACACATCTCCCCGTCCCATCACACAGAGGAAGTGATTCACTGTTAGGGGTTTCTATGAAAATGCATAGTTAATAAACGCAGCAGAACACTTGCATTAGCTTTTAAACAAAGAAACTTTACTAATGAGGGAGGGGTAAACTTCATTTATAGTCTGCCTTTCTCAAAACAATGCAGGAGAATCATCAAAACAATAAAGGCAATCATCCTGTCTAGCTACTCTCTAACCTACATCTTTTCTTAGAGACTTCTATACCTCATGTGAGGACCAACTAGAGAGAAAAACATGGAGCAGAGGTCCATAAGTGGCTATTAGCCACAAGGTATAGATAGGGACTCTCAGTCTGGGGCAAGTGATGCTCTGTATTCTTGGTGCTTGGGGGGGGCAGTGGGAGGGCTTCTAGTGTCCTGGCTCCACTGGTGGACCTCCTGATGGCACCTGGTATTTCTGGCCACTGTGTGACAGAGTGTTGGACTGGATGGGCCATTGGCCTAAATCAACACTGGCTTCTCTTATGTTCTTAAGGACAAAGAGCAATAAACCTGAAACCCAATGCATACTCTCTAGTCCACCCCCAAAGTATTGATTACCCAACTGGAGAATCCCAATGCTGACTAATTATACATTTTGTCACCTTGCTCTGGCAGCAACTAGGTAACTACATGCAGGCTTCACCATTGGGTCTCTAACTTTAAACTAGCTAAGACATCCCCATGGATAAACAAAGAGTAAACAAACAGTAAATTTCATAATAACAGAGAGAGAACTTGCAAACCCTGATATGAACACAGTTTGGAATTCCCTTTCTCCAAAATATGTTTGTCTGAATTGGAATACAGGCTCTGTGCTGGCTCCTTGTTCAGTACAGGTAACCAATTAGGAACATGCACCCCATCTCTACAGCCCCATCTCTCCTAGGAGCAAATTACCCACCTCTCTTCAGCACCTTCATTAAATCTGGTTAACTGGGGTTTCCCCCATAATACTGCAGTTTGAAGTGGATCTCAGGAATTCTGAAAATCTCCTTGTCTAAATTAATGTAGGTTGTAGATAGAGTTGCAGTTTCTGAGAAATAATATTCAGCAGATTCAGTGCATTGTTTCTGCACGTATTCTGTTTTTGTGTGTGTGACATGCCGTCAAATCACTTCCAACTTGTGACAACCCTACAAATTGATGACCTCTAAAACTAAAAAAGTGCCTCTTGCTGAGGGTGAAAGAGGAGAGCGCAGAAGTTGGCTTGAAACTCAACATCAAAAAAACTAAGATAATGGCATCCGGCCCCATCACTCCTTGGCAAATAGAAGGGGAAGTCGTCGAAGTAGTGACAGACTTCACATTCCTGGGATCCCAGATCACCGCAGACTGTGACAGCAGCCATGAAATTAAAAGACGCCTGCTCCTTGGGAGGAAAGCAATGGCGAACCTTGACAGCATAATAAAAAGTAGAGACATCACCCTGCCAACAAAAGTCCGTATGGTCAAAGCAATGGTATTCCCAGCAGTAATGTATGGCTGCGAGAGTTGGACCAGAAGGAAGGCTGAGTGCCGAAGAATAGATTCTTTTGTATTATGGAGCTGGAGAAGACTCTTGAGAGTCCCTTGGACTGCAAGGAGATCGAATCAGTCAATCCTAAAGAAAATCAACCCTGACTGTTCCCTGCAAGGCCAGATAAAGAAGCTGAAGCTCAAACACTTTGGCCACCAAAGGAGAAGGGAGCACTCACTGGAGAAGACCCTGATGCTGGGAAAGATTGAAGGTCAAAGAAGACGGGGACGGCAATGGATGAGATGGTTAGACAGTGTTATAGATGCAACGAACATGAAATTAAGCAAACTCCAGAGGACAACGGAGGACAGAAGGGCCTGGCATGATGTGGCCCATGAGGTCACGAAGAGTCGGACTTGACTGTGCGACTGAAGAACAACAACAAAACATCCTATCATTAACAGCCTTGGTCAGGTCTTGTAAACAGAAGGCTGTGGCTTCCTTGATTGAGTTTTTACTCCATTGTTTGTTGTTAATTGCATTGTGTACTATATTCTGCTATTTTTTTACTTTTGTAATCTGCCTTCGGTCTCAGTGAGAAAGGCAGACCATAAATGAAATAAATAAATGTTGGAGTTCTGAAGACTCGGGATGTAAGGAATTCTCCAAAGTCCCCACCCAACACACCAGTTTTGTATAGAACACCGTGCTGCCTCTCCCCACAGTTTTGTACAGAATTATATGCTTGTATGTTGGCCTCGTCTTTCAGTTTCTTCATATCTCCCCACCCCATATTATTAATGCAAATCTGTGCATCGATCAAACACATGAAAAAAGCAATCTCACTGTAATTGTACACACAGCAGGTTCACCATGGAACAAGAGCACGGGCATAAAACATTACAAAAAAAATTCCTGTATTATGACAATTACCGGTACATCCCAATTGCTTTCTGAACTCCACACTCATGCACACCAGTAACTGTGGGAGGAGGCAGGGTGAATGAAAGATGTGAATGAACTTCAAGCCACAGCAAACTGTGCATCTCCCAGTTCCAGAATTCATTGCAGAACCTTTTCTAGCTTAACTGGAATTCAGTAAGAGAAGAGACATTCTGGAACAGTTAAGACACGGGATGAGTGGCATTCTCTCAGCATTAAGATCCATTTTTATGGGAGTCTAGGCTAAATTACTCATCACGAAATTATTTCCTTCCTGGCTAAGGATTTACTCATTTAACTGCAAGGCTGGAAGGAACCAGAAACCTCACAGATTCTACTTCCACCACCAGCAGTCAGATGCCTTCAGAGGTTCAAGCCGGACAAGATGTCCATCTCCGGTCGCTGCTTATTTGGTACTCAGATTTTTACTTACAGCTCTAAGCTGAGTAATGTCCATTCTGGTTAGGATTGTAGTGTAAGTAATGAGCAAATTTAATTGAGTTGTTATGGCAGCCATCGATAGGCCTATCTTTTTTTTTACATCTTTGGTGAAAAGTGCCGCCAAGTCTTTGCCAACATGTGGTGACCCCATAGGCTTTTCAATGCAAGAGATGTTCTAAGACTGTTCTACAGGACCATCTCTTCCAATATGTCCCCTTGAAGAGCTTTACACTCACCAGAACAACGTCTTCTGGTGATCCCCAGTCCAAAAGACATCCACTTAGCCTTGACCATCGGTTAACCTGTGCCATCGGTGGTTGCCTACGCCCAGTTGCCCAATACCCTGGTGCATCTTGGACACACATACAGGGCTCATCTGGGAGCTTTTGTTAAATTGTCTGTTTCCCATCTTGTGGGTGATGCTATCAGGGTTTATAGGTTCTAACAGGAAGTTATGTCGTAATTGTTTTAACTGATTCATTTATTTGCTGTAACCTGCCCTGAGCCCGCGTGCAGGGGAGGGTGGGATAGAAATTAAATTAATAAAATAAAAAATAAAATAAAATAAATAAGATGGTTTGTCATTGCCTGCCTTTGCATGGAGACCCTGAACCTCCTTGGTGGTCTCCTATCTGAGTACTAACTAGGGCAGACCATGCTTAGCTTTTGAGGTCTGATGAGACTGGGCCGGCTTTATTTACTTCATTTATGCCTCAACTGCCTCAACAATGGGGACACAAAGTGGCTTACATCATTCTCCTCTCCTCTAGTTTATCCTGACAACAATTCTATGAAGTACATCAGGCTGTGTGACTGGCCCAAGGTCACCCAGCAAGTCTCCATGGCAGAATAGGGACTGGAATCTGGTTCTCCTAGATCCTATCCCAACATGCTAACCACCATACTGTCACACTGGCTTTACCTACTGGGGTTGCCAATCTCCAGGTGGTGGCTGGAGATTTCCTGGGATTACAACTGATCTCCAGTCGATAGAGATTAGTTCATGTGGAGAAAATGGCCACTCTGGAAGGTGGACTCTATGGCTTTATACCCACTGAAGTCCCTTCCCTTCCCTAACTCTGCCTTCCTCAGGCTCCAACCTCAATATTTCCAGGTATTTCCCACCCCAGAGCTGGTGGTCCTACTATCTACCTACTTCTTTCTATCTATGCCTCTCTCTCTCGCTCGCTCTCTCTCCACTCATTATGTAATCAGCATTGTCATGAAATTGCACTTGGTGGAGAATACCACAGAATGTCATTCGTCAGGCATGTGCCAAGTACTTTAAGTAGTATTAGCGACCAGGGACCTGAATTCTGCCACCATTTTCACATGGATGCTTGTGGTTTGCAAGGTAAAAAGGTAAAGGTAAAGGTAAAGGTTCCCTTGCTCGAAAGCCAGTCGAATCCGACTCTAGGGTTGTGGTGCTCATCTCCGTTTCAAAGCGGAAGAGCCAGCGCTGTCCGAAGACGTTTCCGTGGTCATGTGGCCGGCATGACTAAACACCAAGGTGCACGGAACGCTGTTACCTTCCCACCGAAGTGGTACCTATATATCTACTTGCAATTTCTTGCTTTTGAACTGCTAGGTTGGCAGGAGCTGGAACTAGAGACGGGAGCGCACTCCGTCATGCGGCAACTCGGGTCTCGAACTGCTGAACTACGACCTTCCATAGCCTGCAGTTCAGCGTCTTAACCACTTGAGCCACTGCAGATCCTGGTTTGTAAGGACATCTGACATAAAACAGGTCCAAAGCTGATTGGACTGGACTAGGCTTGACTTTTTATAGATTTGTAAACCAGATTACTCATAATGACATTATTTCCTTTCTGGCAAGGGATTGACTCATTGGATTGTAAGACTGGTATCAGAAAACAGTCAAATCCAACCTCTCCTCTCCTCAATGAACACGCATGCAGAGGTTACTCCACACAAAACAGATGATGGTGCAACACACACAGTGAGCTGGAACAGAACAGATTCCCTTCCAAGATGCCTTCTGTTAACATCAATGAATGAGCCAAGCCATGTGTTACAGAGGAATAGAAGAGAAGAAGAGATTGGATTTACACCCCGCCCTTCACTACCCAAAGGAGTCTCAGAGCGGTTTACAAACTCCTCTCCCTTCCCCTCCCCACAACAGACACCCTGTGAGGTAGGTGGGGCTGAGAGAGCTCTGACAGAAACTGTTCTTTTTCAAGGACAGCTCTTATCAGAACTATGGCTTGCCCAAGGTCATCCAGCAGGTGCAAGTGGAGGAATGGGGAATCAAACCCAGTTCTCCCAGATTAGAGTCCACACACTTAACCACTACACCAAACTGGCTCTCAATAGCAAAACTGTGAAGGCCATCAGCCACTCAGAAAGCGGGAAAAGCTTCCTAAGAGCAGGCATGCTGGATCAGACCAACGGTTCAGATAATCCACCATTTTGTTTCACACCATGGGCAACCACCAGTACGACTCCTCCCACTCTTGCTCTCAGCACTGATATTTTGAGGGTTGCTGCCTTTGAACCTGGAGGCTCCATTTTGTCAATGCTACGATGATCATCCAGAAGGAATCCAAACAAGTTGTCTTCTTCTTCACATAATTTACACCAGCAGTTCTTAGATCAGGTTGCCTGGTCCCCTCGTCATTCCGGCGGAGGGATTGGGGGGGCATTCCAGGGTGGGTGGGGATACCCCAAAGTCCCACCCCCAAGAGTGACCACCCGCCTGGCCACCCCTCTCTCTCCCCTCCTGCCTGATTTAAAGGGCTTCAGCTGATCGGCGGGGACCAAGTGGCCTGCCGACCAGCTGGAGGGCCCTTTAAACCTAGCAGGATGTGAGGGAGAGGGATGGTCACGGGCCGCATGCTCGACTTGCAAAAAGACCTCATTCTTCTGCACATATGAACATAACTCCCCCCCAAATCACTAAACCACCTTATTTATTTATTTATTCATTCACATTTATAGCCCGCCCTTCCTGGAGGCGGGCTCAGGGTGGGTAACAACAGTTCATTTATGCAAATATATTAGCTAATACAATAAAATTAAATTTAAAACATCATCATAAATATTAAAATGGCGGTCACAGCAGACAGCCAAGAGATTTTCTGGTTGTGGGAGGTTCCTGGCCATAGCCAGTAGTTGTTAACAGAGTGACAGACACCTCAGGGAGGCCATAGTTGGACGTCCGCTGCCTCAGCCCAAGGCCTGGTGGAAGAGCTCCGTCTTGCAGGCCCTGCGGAATTGATGTAGATCCCGCAGGACCCTGATCTCAATGGGAAGCATGTTCCACCAGGCAGGGGCCAGGGCGTAAAAGGCCCCGGCCCTGGTCCAGGCAAGACGGACATGTTTCGAGCCAGGGGCTACAAGCCTCTATAGAGCTGGGTGTCGTCAGCATACTGATGGCAACCCAGCCCTTACCTCCAGACCAACTGGGCGAGGGGGCATATATAGATGTTAAATAGCATTGGCGAGAGGATTGCCCCCTGCGGCACTCCACATTCTAGTGGGTACCACGGGGAGGTCCTTTCACCCAGAGCCACCCTCGGTCCCTGACCATGGAGAAAGTAGGAAAACCATTGCAAGGCAGTCCCCTGGACTCCGACGTCAGCGAGGCAGTGGGTCAATAGATCGTAATTGACCGTGTTGAAAGCTGCTGTCAGATCAAGTAATAGCAGCACCGCCCCACCCCAGTCCAGATGTCTACAGAGGTCATCCATAAGGGCAACCAGAGCCGTCTCTGTCCCATGGACAGGGTGGAAGCCCGACTGGAAATGGTCGAGGAATTACCAGCTAAACATGTACACTACCAATCCTAGAACAAGCCATCTGGAAGTTACTATTTATGGATGTCCTTTGGAAAGTTCCAAAATACACACTGTGAAACCCAACAGCGCGTTAAGCATATTTAGAACATTAACAGCACTTTGTTCGAACTTACCAGCCTTGTAAAGCATTAATATAAAGTTGCTTATATCTTTGCATTTGTTAAAAAAGGCTGCCTTTTAATAACAACCAAGGAACCATTCCTTGAAATAAGGAACAGCCAGCCAGCCTATTATTACTGTTCTTCATTTTCACCAAATAACAGAGGGAATACTCAAATAAAACCTAATGGTGCACGGCTTGGCATGCAGGACACAGTTGGCAGCCTCATCTGCCTTCACTTGTTCGGTCCCCTTTCAAAAATTGTGCTGCCAAGTAGTTTTCCTGGAACACATTCATTGCCCGCTGTTTATAATTTGACAAGCCATATTTTAGAAGCGTGCCCAGGTAAGCCAACAAAATCCCTCAAGTGCAGGGTTTTTACAAAAGAGCTGTTCAGAAAGGAGCTGTCCAGATGGCTCTGTATCTTTGTTACTGTGGGGGACTGCAGGGGGTGACTTTCCTTTTTTTGCTGACCCCTCTCTTGGTTCAGAATCTGCCTTCAGATGCCTGAGTCCTGCTCCGGCTTGCATGCTGTTGGACTAACCCCTATCCTAGCCAGGAGTCGGTTTCCTTTGAAGTGGCTTGAGAGATCTCCTTTGGTTCTATGCAGGGGTCATTTCATAGAAAAAGAGGTGCGGGGGCTCATTAGCATAACTCATTAGCATAACTTATTTGCATATGCCACACCCCATGACATCACCGGAAGTGTGTCAGAAGGCAACACCCACTGCTCAGGCTCCACTGGACTGTTTTGAATTGCTAGCTATTGGGGGGGACGTGCAGATCTTTCCTCGCAGAAGAGGGAGAGCTTGTACCTGAATAAAACTTGGTCTTAAAAGTGCCACTGGACTGTCTTGGACTGGGGGGGACGTGGGGAGCTCTGCAGCTTACCTGGCTGCTTCTTGCTCTGACTGAGGGCTGCTGGGAGCAGGGGGTGGGGCTTGTTGCATGTGCCCGCCCCCTGGGCTCTTTACTGCCGGAGCTCTGCTCCTGTGCGCTTCTGCAGAAAATGACCCCTGGAACTTCCATGAGGGTTCTCTTGGGCAGTGGCTGTTCCCTTTCGCCTGGAACTAGACCCTCTCCCTTGGCTGGGCTGCTTGGACTCAGCTCACTTGTTCCCTCTACCCTACGATAGTGGAGATTACACATGGGGCCAGATGCTTGCACACTGCCAACAGAGAATCATAGAATCATAGAGCCAGAAGGGATCTCCAGGGTCATCTACTACAACCCCCTGCACAATGCAGGAAATTCACAAATACCACACACACACACACACACACACACAGTGACCCCTGTTTCATGCCCAGAAGATGCCCAAAAAACATCCAGGATTTCCAGCCAAACTGGCTGGGAGAAAAATTGCTTCCTGACCCCAACGTGGCGATCAGCATTTCCTTGGGTGTGTAAGAAAGGGCCACAAGAACTAAGCGCTGAGGCAACCCTTCCTGCCCTCCCTCTCATGATCTGCCTAAGTTTACAGAATCAGCATTGCTGTCATCCAGCCTCTGTTTGAAAAACTCCAAAGAAGGAGAGCTGAGCCCACCAGGCTAAACATACCTAGCTTCTTCTACCTTTCCCTCATAGGACCTGATCTCCAGGTCTCTCACCATCTTCGTTGCCCTCCTCTGGACATGTTGCAGCTTGTCTATATCTTTCTTGAATTGTGGTGCCCAAAACTGAGCACAATACTCTAGGTGAGGTCTAACCAGAGCAAAGTAAAGCAATACCATCACTTCATGTGATCTGGACTCTTCTTACTGGGGCTACTGTAAGCTCTTGGAGGATTGGCTACACTAGGGTGTGTGTGGCCTAATATGCAAAGGAGCTCCTGCTACCAGTAGAGCCACGGTCTGTTGATACAGCCCAAAATCGCATTTGCCTTTTTAGCTACCGCATCACACTGCTGACTCATGTTCAGTGTATGGTCTACTAAGACCCCTAGAACCTTTTCACAAATACTACTGCCAAGACAAGTCTCCCCCATCCTATAATTATGCATTTTTCCTACCTAAATGCAGAACTTTACATTTATCCCCATTGAAATTCATTTTATTTTTCTAGCCCAGTTTTCCATCCTGTCAAGATCATCCTGTATCCTGACTCTATCCCGAGAGCCAGTTTGGTGTAGTGGTTAAGTGCTCAGACTCTAATCTGGGAGAACCGGGATGGATTCCCCACACCTCCATTTGCACCTGGCTGGATGACCTTGGGCAAGCCATAGTTCTGGCACAGCTGTTCTTGAAAAAGAGCAGTTTCTGTCAGAGCTCTCTCAGCCCCACCTACCTCACAGGGTGTCTGTTGTGGGGAGGGGAAGGGAAAGGAGTTTGTAAGCCGGTCTGAGACACCTTTGGGTAGTGAAGGGTGGGATATAAATCCTCTCTCTTCTTCTCTCTGTCTTCCATCATATTTACCACCCCTCCCAATTTAGTATTATTTGCATATTTAATAAGCATTCCCTCTATTCTTTCATCCAAATCATTTATAAAGATGTTGAACAAAACAGGTCCCAGGACAAATCCTTGAGGCACTCCACTTGTCACTCCTTTCCAAGAGGAAGAGAAACCATTCACAAGCACTCTTTGGGTGCGATCTGTCAACCAGTTATAGATCCACCTAACAGTCATAGGATCCAAACCACATTTTTCCAATTTGTCAACAAGAATATTATGTGGAACCTTATCAAAAGCCTTACTGAAATCAAGATAAACTATGTCTACAGCATTCTGCTGATCCAGCAAGGTAGTAACTTTCTCAAAAAAAGAGATGAGGTTAGTCTGACATGACTTGTTCTTGAGAAACCCATGCTGTCTCACCCCACAGCTCGAGCCAGTTTGGTGTAGTGGTTAGGCGCACGGACTTTGATCTGGGAGAACTGGGTTTGATTCCCCACTCCTCCATTTGCAGCTGCTGGATGACCTTGGGCAACCCATAATTCTATCAGAGCTGTTCTCTCAAGGACAGTTCTGGAAAGAGCTCTCTCAGCCCTGCCTACCAGGGTGTCTGTTGTGGGGAGGGGAAGGGAAAGGAGTTTGTAAGCTGCTCTGAGACTCCGAGTGAAGGGTGGGGTATGAATCCAAACTCTTCTCTTCATCTTCTTCCTTGTTTTCTGCTGCCTGAGCCAACTGCGCCGCAGTGCTGCAAGTCTAATGCTGTAGAGTGTGCATGCTCATGCCCACATACAGCATGCACTTTCAGCTATTGTTGTTTTCTCACAGTGGAGTCCTATGCACAGTTAGGCTTGCCAGTTCTCTGGCTGCACAGCCTGGGAGCTTTTGGGGGTGGAACTCTGTGGACACTGCGACCTCACTTCCCACCTGGAAGTGACATCACTGCATCTGTGACATCATCAACACCCCCCTACCACCACCACACTTTCCCACCCGCTGCTCACTTGATTAAGCATGGACAAATGGAGGAGGGAAGCTTGCCTGCCATGGGTGGCCAAATGGTAAGCCTACACAAAATTGATTCCAATGTGCTTAAACTGGAGTAACTCTGCAGAGGATAGTACTGAGCCAGTTTGGTGTAGTGTGGACTCTAAGCTGGGAGAAATGGGTTTTATTCACCGCTCCTCCACATGCAGCTGCTGGTGTGACCTTGGGTCAGTCAGAAGTTCTCTCAGAGCTGTTCTCTCAAGGGCGGTCTTCAAAAGAGCTCTCTCAGCCCCACCCTCACAGGGTGTCTGTTGTGGGGAAGGGAAGGGAAATTGTAAGCCACTCTGAGACTCCGAGTGAAGGGCAGGGTATAAATCTAATCTCCTCCTCCTCTTCTTCTGTAGGGCTTCAAACCAATGCACCCTTACCTGGGAACAAACCTCATTGAACACGGTAAGGCTTACTTTCAGGAGATATGTGTAGGATCGCGCTGTTCATCTTGGAGCTAGTTGTCTCTCCAAGAAACTGAGAGCAGCCTGAATGGGGCCACCTCATTTAATCCAGCCAACAAGGCAGCGGAGGGTTAGGCTGAGAAGGCAGAGACATATCCAAGACCACCCGTCAAGCTTCATGGCTGAGCCACTGAGTGAGCAATGGAAGCATTGGACGGACTCCAAAGGTTTATGACTGCTTTTGGATCAGGGGACTAAAACCTCTGCCTGACAAATATATGATATTTTCCACCTCCTGGGACCAATTTACAGAATTGTTGTTTCTCCATTTCTCACTGTGCCAATATATGGTAATTAAGTAGCTGTCTTCTGAATATAATGGGAATCGTGAACACTCTTTTGCAGTGCCTGGTTTCACTACACCAGCTAGCATGGCAGAATTGTGCCGAGCTGTGGCCATGAAATCCTTAACCAGTAAGGACACATAAACAGAGAACACACCCAAGAGTCCCTTGTGGGATGCTTCTGCAAACAAGTGAAGCTATGCGCCACATTATTGTTGAAAATGTCACCTTCCAGTTCTCAGTGGTCCAATCAAAAGGGAGCCTCATTATTCACCACAATGTATCAGTGGCACAATTCCTTTCTCCCTAAACATCCTGCCTCCCAAACTAGTCATCAAATTCTTCAGCAACCCTAGAGGGGCTATAAAGAGAAAGAACCTTGCTTTGATCCCTGGTCCATCCATACCATGTTGACACTGACTTGGACAAGGATTGGAAAGGTGGCTTAGCTCACTTCCACACATGCTGAATAATGCCCTTTCAATCCACTTTCAATGCACTTTAGTGATCATTTGCGAGTGGTTTTTGCCACACATTTTGGGAGCTGCGGTGGCTCAAGTGGTTAAGACGCTGAACTGCAGGCTGTGGAAGGTCGGTAGTTTGGCAGTTTGAGACCTGAGTGTGCCACATGACGGAGTGAGCTCCCATCTCTAGTTCCAGCTCCTGCCAACCTAGCAGTTCAAAAGCAAGAAATTGCAAGTAGATAAATAGGTACCACTTCGTTGGGAAGGTAACAGCGTTCCGCTCGGGCCTGAGAGGCTCACAGCTCGGGCCTCGCTGCTCACCGCTCGGGCCTCGCTGCTCTTCCCCCCCCTGAAGGAAGGCCCGAGTGGCTTGCCGCTTGGCCTCGCTGCTCTCCCCCCCAGCTCTCTCCCCCCCAGCTCTCTCCCCCCCCAGCTCGAAGTGAGGCTTGAGCGGCTTGCCGCTCGGCCTCGCTGCTCTCTTCCCTTCCCCAAGCGGCGGCAGCGGTGAGGGAGGTCGCAGAGCTCTGATCTGAGAGCTTCCCCAGATCTGAAGTCGCAGATTTAAATATCCCCCCGATAGTTTTTCAAATTTTTTAAGATTTTTGTGCACACCTGGGGACCGCCCCACGTGTGCACAAAACTCTCCCTCCCCCCCAGGTCCCCCCGGTGCGCGGATTTAGGTATCCGCACACTAAGGGGCGACTTCAGAATTAGATATCATGGAATCCTGGTGCTTAGAAAACTAGCAAGACAGGAAGGAGGGTAAGCTAGAAGTTTTCTGTCCAGAAAACTAGCTTTCCATAAGCAGGAAAGTTTGGGGGGTTTTACACAGAGGAGGAGGAGGAGAAGGAGAAGGAGAAGGAGAAGAAGGAGGAGGAGGAGGAGGAGAGGAGGAGGAGGAGGAGGAGAGGAGGAGGAGGAGGAGGAGAGGAGGAGGAGGAGGAGGAGAGGAGGAGGAGGAGGAGGAGAGGAGGAGGAGGAGGAGGAGAGGAGGAGGAGGAGGAGGAGAGGAGGAGGAGGAGGAGGAGAGGAGGAGGAGGAGGAGGAGAGGAGGAGGAGGAGGAGGAGAGGAGGAGGAGGAGGAGGAGAGGAGGAGGAGGAGGAGGAGAGGGGATTTATACCCTGCCTTTCACTACCCAAAAGAGAGTGACTTACAATCTCCTTTCTTTTCCTCTCCCCACAACAGACACTCTGTGAGGTAGGTGTGACTGAGGACTTTTGACTGCTGATGAGAGAACAGCTCTGAAAGATCTTGTAACTGACCCAAGATCACACGAGCATCTGTACGTGGAGGAGTAGGGAATCAAACCCGGTTCTCTCAGATTAGAGTCCACACTCCTAACCACTACACCAAACTGGTTCTCTTCATAGGAACTCTTCCCACCTGCCTCTTCTTGCAGCTGGTGTATTTCTTTGGTGTCTTCATTGATTGTTTAATGGATATTTTATGGTTGTTTTACGAGATTTCAAAATGGTCATAACCTGCCCCGAATGTACAGGTGGGATCTCAGTGTAAAGAACCACAGATGATGCCGTTTGACAGTTGGGGGAGTTCTGGACTCCAGGGATCTGTCAGCAAAGGTGAAATTATAACTGCAACGCAGCCTTATTCAGCCAAAACAATTCCGATCCCATGCACTCACTGTTTCCATCTCCCCTTGTTTTATGGAGCGCAGGCAGCAGCTGTGCCTGCAGCCCAAGTGATATTATCGGCTATCTGAGTAGCTGACAAGATAATAATATGTTCTATCTCCTACGACCCCATTTCGGAGGACTGAGTGGAAGAGATGTCTCTGACAGATTTCTAAAGAGAAGTGATATTGGAAAGCTAAACTAATGGGCAGGGCTATTTTTGGGCAGGAACGCACAGGAACAGAGTTCCGGCTGGCTCCCAAGTTGGCCACGCCCAGCAGGAACTCATTAGCATAATAGGACACACCCAACAGCAGAAACTCATTAGGATTGGCTACATTAGGGGTGTGTGGCCTAACATGCAAAGGAGTTCCTGCTACAAAAAAGGCCCTGGGTTTGGACAACAAACAAGGTAAACAGAATAAGAAGCTAAAGGTGGGTGTGACTGGATGACCACACTTCTGGTAACATGGGGGTGTGGCCTAATATGCGAATGAGCTGTGCTGTCAGGGTGTGGCCTAATATGCTAATGAGTTCCTGCGGTTGGGTATGGCCTATTATGCTAATGAGTTCCTGCTGGGCTTTTTCTACAAAAAAAGCCCTGCTAATGGGATGCTGGTGGGATAGAGATGAGTCCTCCTCCTGACGTTACTATTGACAAAGCTGTCACGTGGATTCATAGCTCAAGTGGTTTACAAAGCACTTTCCTGTGAGTAAGCCGTGGTGGCTCAGAGGTTAAGACGGTGAGCTGCAGACCAGAAGGTCTGTAGTTTGGCAGTCCAAGACCCGAGTGCCATGGGATGGAGTGAGCTCCCGTCTCTGGCCCCAGCTCCTGCCAACCTAGTAATTCAAAAACAAGAAATTGCAAGTAGACAAATAGGTACCACTTCGGTGGGAAGGTAACAGCATTCTGTGCACCTCAGCTTTTAGTCACGCCAGCCACATGACCACAGAGATGTCTTCGGACAGCACTGGCTCTTCGGCTTAGAAATGGAGATGAGCACCACCCCCTAGAGTTGGGTATGACTGGCTTTCAAGCAAGGAAAACCTTTACCTTTTACAAGATTTGAGTAGGAATCTGAGGCTGCTGCCACACACGCTAAGTAATCCACTTCAATTTGTTTCCACAGATGAATACATCAAGAGACTAAAGTCTCAATGCAGGCAGGACGAACCTTCCCAGGCTTGACTGTCCGTTTCGACCTTTCGTCTTTATCAAACGTCCTATGAAAAATAAAACAGTTTGATGGTGGGGGAAGCCAGTTTCACGGGAAGCCAGTTTAAAAGGAAGTCCATTTGCAAATTTCTTAGTAAAAATAGTTAATACATACAGTTTGTAGAAGTCTGTCTTCAATACATGATTTTCAACAATATGTGCAAAGTTTCTATAGATATAAATACATTGAGTGAGGTTCATAGTTCCCACTTGATACACTACATACAAAAATACAATATGCATCTTTAACAGTAACAAAAGTCCTTATATATACAAACATAGTGAAGAGATATCTTACCAAAGGTGGCTACTTCAAGCTCTCATAGTAAACAATTCCATTCAGGATAATGCATTGAAATGTGTGCAACAAGACCTTCAATATAAAGTGTGGGTGAGCTGGCTTCTTTCATCAAAGATACACGAAGTTTCATCAAGACTATAGAGGGCAAAGAGGTTCCCAGAGGAGGAGTACTCATGACCATGGATGTTGGATCTTTGTATACCAACATCCCTCATGAAGAAGCTAAACTTACTCTCCTGCACACATTGGAAAAAAGGCCCCACAAAGTTCCCCCCACACATTTTATTTTGGACCTGGTGGATATTATTTTTGACAAGAGTTTTTTTTTCGTTTTGGCACTGATTTTTATTTCCAGGTGAAAGGGGTTGCCATGGGGAGTTCTTTTGCACCTAGTGTTGCTAATTTATTTATGGGATTCTTTGAGGAACAGTGGATTGATAATAGACACACTAACCCTTTCTTTAACAATATGATTTTGTATAAACGTTACATTGATGATTGCTTTCTGATCTTTGATTGTGTTGATGTGGTGCCACCTTTTTTCCAATGGATCAATACTGTGCATGATTCCATCAAATTTACCCATAGTGCCAGCTTAACAGAAATTAATTTCCTTGATGTTACTGTCTTCATTAAGGATATGAAACTAGCGGTTCGTCCGTTTCATAAGGAAACAGACAGGAATTCTATCTTACACTACCAGTCACACCATGTCAGCCACCTGAAACACAACTTACCTTATGGGCAGTTTCTCAGGATCAAGAGAAACTCCACCAAAGAAGAGAACTTTAGGGCAGAAGCAGATAGACTCACGATACAGTTCAGCGAAAGGGGATATCCCCAATATGTCATTGACACGGCCCGCTGGAGAGCGGAACGCCGTGCACGAGGCGAGTTACTTCAAGAAAAAGCAGGGCGGGGAGAAAATGCTCGGCTCACCTGGGCACTTGATTTTACCAACAAAGCTTGGGGGATTAAGTCTATAGTCATGAGACACTGGCATATCTTAAATGACATAGCAGCATGCAGTGTACCCCCTAGAGTGGGTTTTAGACGGACCCAAAATCTGAGAGATAAATTAGTTAGAGCAGATAGCTTTAAGATGCCTTCACAAGCTAGCCTGCCAAATGGTCACCACAGGTGCGGCAGGTGTGCTACATGTATGTTAATGGTAGAGAGGGATGTGTTGGATTTCCCTGACCTAAAATTAAAGAAGCCCATCAAATGCTTTTCTTCTTGTGCCTCAAAATGTGTCATTTACCTCCTGACATGTGTATGCAATCTGAGATATGTAGGGCAAACCTCTAGGACTTTGAGGACTAGGGTTTTGGAACACAAATCTAAAATCAAACATAGGCACATGACAGCTCCGATGGTCCAGCACTTTGTTGACACCAATCATGATTGTATTGATTTTAAATGTCTTGTATTAGAGGTAGTCAAGAGTAGACCTTACACTAGTATGGACATGAAGAAACTACTGTTACAAAGAGAGGCAGCATGGACTTTTAGACTCAGGACGGAGCAACCAGCAGGGCTCAATGCCACTTTAGATCTATCTTGCTTCTTGGGTGACTAGGATCAGTACTATAACATCGATTCTCTAGTGTCATATCACTTTAGTTACAACAGTATAGGCTACATGGGAGCATGATAAGTTGACCTCCCTCCTCGTTTATACATGTGATGCCCACTGTTCTTTATATTGAAGGTCTTGTTGCACACATTTCAATGCATTATCCTGAATGGAATTGTTTACTATGAGAGCTTGAAGTAGCCACCTTTGGTAAGATATCTCTTCACTATGTTTGTATTTATAAGGACTTTTGTTACTGTTAAAGATGCATATTGTATTTTTGTATGTAATGTATCAAGTGGGAACTATGAACCTTACTCAATGTATTTATATCTATAGAAACTTTGCACATATTGTTGAAAATCATGTATTGAAGACAGACTTCTACAAACTGTATGTATTAACTATTTTTACTAAGAAATTTGCAAGTGGACTTCCTTTTAAACTGGCTTCCTGTGAAATTGGCTTCCCCCACTATCAAACTGTTTTATTTTTCATAGGACGTTTGATAAAGACGAAAGGTCGAAACGGACAGTCAAGCCTGGGAAGGTTCGTCCTGCCTGCATTGAGACTTTAGTCTCTTGATGTATCCATCTGTGGAAACAAAATAATAATTATAATAGCATTTGTATTGTCTTATCTATTATATTATGAACTTGTTCAGCAATATTGTGTTTGTTCTTAAAATCCAGTTGGAAACTGCATTAAAAGTGGATTGGAAGTGGATTATTTCGTGTGTGTGGTCACAGCCCTACTTAGGATTGTTCTCCTAAGGTCCCGTTCACACTAGGGGATTTGGGCTGGGAGCGGGACAGATCGGGGGCGGAGCAAACGGCCGCGATCACACCACAACATCTGGGAAGTGTAGTGCTTCCGCCCCCGATCCGGCCCTTCCCCTCGAAACTCCGCATCAACTGGGAACCACCTACCGAGGTGGTTCATCTGGATGAGGCGCCTCAACCGGGCGATCGCCGGCGCGTCTTTGCGCCGGCCCCCACCCGAACTGCGCATGCTCCGACATGCGCAGTTCAGCAGCCTCCCCTTCGGAACTGTGTTTTCTCCCCAGCATCTGATCCTGCCGGGGAGATAAGGCGCCGTGGCCAGGGGATCCATGGGATCCCACCGCAGCGTTTCTTTTTTGGCGCGGCTTTTAAAAGCCGCGCTTCGGCCCGTGTTTTCCCTGCCGTGTGGCAGGGGCCTCTGTCTTCCTTTTGCATTCTAGACCAACTACAGTTGCTCTCTTAAAGTGACTTCCTAAGCAAGTCTGTTCAGCATCCTCCGCAGGACTATTCAGACGGCAGTGTTGGGGATCATGCTTAAGCATGTCTACTCAGAATTAAGACCCTTTTTATTCAGTGGAGCTTACTCCCAGGAAAGAATTCTTGGGATTGCTTACTCTTCATTGGACAGGCCACTCAAAATGCAATAAGACGTTCTTAGATGCATTATTATTGGGAGGGGCTATGGCTCAGTGGCAGAGCATCTGCTTGGCATGCAGAAGGTCCCAGGTTCAATCCCTGGCATCTCTAGTTTAAAACATCAGGCAGTAGGTGGTGTGCAAGACCTCTGCCGGAGACCCTGGAGAGCTGCTGCCAGTCTGAGTAGACAATACTGACCTTGATGGACCAGTGGTATGATTCAGTATAAGGCAGACTCATGTGTTTATTATTATTAATCATTATTAATAATTATTATCATCAGCTTCATTTATAGTCCACATTTCTCACTGGGGTGCAAGGCAGTGTTCCCTCTAAGCTGAGTCAGTGTGAGCCAGCTCACAGTTTTTTAGCCTCTGGCTCACACATTTTTGTCCTCGCTCAGGAAGGAGGGCTCCAGAGCAGACCAATTTATGCAGTAGCCAAATTGCTAACTCACAACTTTAATGCCAGTAGCTCACAAAGTAGAATTTTTGCTCACAAGACTCCAGAGCTTAGAGGGAACATTGGTGCAAGGCAGATGACAAATATGATCAGAACTATTTAGTTAATTTCACACGCATTGGATAATACACTTTCAATGTGCTTTAGCAATCCTTTGCAGCTGGATTTTCCAGTGTGAAACAGGAAAATCTACTTGCAAACAATTGCTAAAGCACGTTGAAAGTGCATTATCCAATGAACAAGGGGATTGCAAAGCATGACAAAACATCTGGATGTAACAACAAAGATTATTAGTAGAACAGAATAAAGCAGATTCAAGTGGACAGCTACGTTGGTTTGAAGCAACAGAACCAGGTCTGAGTAAAGACCGACAAAGTTTTATTTTGGGTATAAGCTTTCGTGTGCATGCATGCACAAAGGTGCCACTGGACTCAAACTTGGTTCTGCAGAATAAAGCAGTGGGGCTGGGCAGATTACAGGTACAAGACAAACTATTCAGTTAATAAGGGTGGCACTTTCAGAAGGTTTCATTCAGATGAGGGCAGCTGTTAGGGCTGGAGATCTCCTGAAGTTACAACTGATCTCCGGGCGACAGAGATCAGTTCCCCTGGAGACAATGGCTGCTTTGGAAGGTGGACTCTATGGCATCATTGTTGGGGGGAAAGGCAAAATACTTAAATACTTAGAGGTTTGCAATGGATCTTTGCTTCACTGGAGGAGGCATTTATTTCTGTGTAAAAATCTTTATTTCTAAGGGGAAAGGGTGCACAGGAAATCTACAAAATAAAAGAGATACCTGGAACTACATCTTTACATCTAAAAACAGACAGACCACATGGTCACACAACAATGGAGATTCTTCTTCTTCTTTTCCTTGACCCCTAGAAAGAAGTCCCCTGATTGCATTAACCAATCAATGTTACAAAACAGACTTCAGTTTTCCCAGGCTATCTTTCCATTGGCTCTATGCCAGGTTTCCTTCCAGATCAGGCTAAACAATAGCCCACAAGATTAATCCTATAATGACTGCATCTTAGACCTTGCAACTCACATATTTCCAACAATTATAACCCACTGAGGTCTCTCCCCTCCCCAAACCCCGCCCTCATGAGGCTCCACCCCCAAAATCTCCAGGTGTGTAGCAATCATGCTGTTATCTCTCCTTGAAGCTTCTCTTTTTGAGAACTGCCACTCTTAGGTCAGCAATGGAATGTCCCGGAAGGTTAAAGTAGTAAATGTGAGGACATCATCATGCCAATAAGATCAGGATCCACGATGGTGTCGTTAAGCCCCTTTTGACTGAGCGCAGAAAGTCAGCCAGCACCACTACTACTAGCAGAGGAAGCTATGTAATCTCAGATTGCAGAGTGGCCACAGAAGAGAACTGCTAAACTGCAGAAAGATACCCACAGAGGCAAAATCCAGAAGGAAGTTGAGCTATGCTTTGCAGGAGAAGTCCATGCAAAGAAAAACTCCCAACTTTGAGTGGGATTGCTGCTTCAAGCTAGCCAACGCCAAAATTCCAAGGATCCCCCTCATTTTTGGACCAATCTGTCTTTTTCAGTCTAGTGTATTTAACAGAGTTCTCAGACTAAAACAGAGCGGAGAACCAGGCGTGTCACCTGAGCCTCTTGGAGGGCAGGTGGGACAAAACTGTGACAGAAAATGACAGAAATCGCTTCCATTAAGAGAGATTTTCCATGGGAATCCAAGCTGTTGGTTGATACGGAAGGTGGATTTCAAAGTGCTTAGCGCCAGCTGTATCGTATGCATTGCATTGCTATGACGTTCACCGACTCATTTATATATTTATTTATTCAATAATCATAGCCCGTCTTTCTCACTCAAAGTGGATTACGATGTACAGGAAGGAGGGGGGGAGGTAATCATAAAAGGACAGAACATCAGATGAACAATGAAATAGGACTACACGGCAACGCAAGCAAAAATGCAAACATACATTCTGAAGAAGTGAGCAGTGACTCAGGAAAGCTCCTACCCCGCCCCATATTTTGTTAGTCTTTAAGGGGCTGCTGGACTCTGGCTCTTTTCTACTGATACAGTATAAGACATCCGATGAACCATACAAATGAACAATGCGATAGAACGAGGAATGCAGAACTGAATGCCAACTGGCCAATACCAGTGCCCTAGGACTAAGGATATAAATTTCTTTCACAGTCAGGACTATTTTGGGGCAGGAACGCACAGGAACAGAGTTCCGGCTGGCTCCCAAGTTGGCCACGCCCAGCAGGAACTCATTAGCATAATAGGCCACACCCAACAGCAGAAACTCATTAGGACTGGCTACATTAGGGGTGTGTGGCCTAACACGCAAAGGAGTTCCTGCTCCAAAAAAAGCCCTGGGTTTGGACAACAAACAAGGTCAACAGAATAACAAGCAAAAGGTGGTTGTGGCTGGATGACCACACTTCTGGTAACACGGGAGTGTGGCCTAATATGCTAATGAGTTCCTGTGGTTGGGTGTGGCCTATTATGCTAATGAGTTCCTGCTGGGCTTTTTCTACAAAAAGAGCCCTGTCACAGTCATTATTAGGCAGTGTCAGCATGGTGGCATTCCCCCTGCAGTCTTCAGCTTGGCTTAATGACACTTAGAGCCAAAGCTTCAGAGAGAAGAACAAACAGGTATTATGTACCGTTGCTATAGATCAAAGACAGCATCCCCTGCCCCACCCCTTCCAGGAAGCCCAGAATTGCTCCGAATAGCCTTTTAAAAGCTTGTTTGAGCTTAGACCCAGAAGCCCAGAATGGCTTTAAATAGTCTTTTAAAAGTTTGTTTGAGCTTAGACCCAGTAAACTTAATTGATGACTTCCCCTGCAAACAATTAGTTCAATTGCCTTCCATCTCAATCTGGCGATTCGTGCCCCCCAAATCTTACCAACATCTAGCAGATTTTTGACCTCTGGCAAATTTCTATCCAAAGGTTTCTCATTTTAGATTCTCACGGATTCCAGGTGGGTTCAATCAATGGCATCAGGGAAAAGGAGAAAAGCATGAAGTAAGCAATGTCTTTTTTATTATTTTTATTTTTTTGCCATCTGGGTTCTCAGTATTGAGGATTAGGAGCTGTTTTCACCTTTCCCGCATCTTATGACATTGGTATTCAGGTGGGTGGGTCATGACCCATAACAGAGGATATGTGTACATATGGATAAGGAAGCCTTCCTTTCCCCTTATTGAAGCAGTTCTGAGGATTTCTCACCAGCCATTCAGGAAGACACTTTGCCAGATCAGTTTATCAAAAACAGAGCAAAGAAACCACCCCGATTGGAAACAGCAGCACTAGGAGGGCTATTTACAGCCCACTGCAGGCCTAGAGGGCCTTTTGTTTTACTCAGGATCTTTATATTCAGTGGGATTTGCAGCAGAAGCTGGAAGCCTTGGAGAAACTGAAGAATGAAGTCCTGAAAGCCTCATAGGGGTGCCAACTCTGGCTGGGAAATTCCTGGAAGTTTGGGAGCGGAGTTTGGGATGGGTGTGGTTTGTGGGGGGAGAGGGGGAGCTCAGCGGAGCATAATGCCATAGAGTCTACCCTCTAAAGCAGCCATTTTCTCCTGGGCAACTGATCTCTTTTGTCCGGAGACCAGTTGTAATTCTGGGATATCTCCATGCCCCACCTGCAGGTTGGCAACCCCATAGCCCAGATGACCTGCTCTTTGAATGGTCAGGGACAGACAATTTCCCTGTACTTCAACATATTTACTCATAAATATGTACTTTATACCCCCCCAAAGGGAACCTAAAGCAGCTTACAACATTCTTTCCTCCTCCATTTTTTTCTGTCACAACAATCTTATGAGGTAGGTTAGGCTAAGAGAGAGTGACTGGCCTCAAGTCACCCAGCAAGCATCCATGGCATAGTGAGGATTCGAACCTGGGTCTCCCGGATCCTAGTCCAGCACTCTAACTAAGACACCTTCCTGGCTCTCAGACATCAAGCTGCCTGCCAGGTACAGAGGCTGCTGTGGCACGTTCCTGTCTCTTCTGCATGCGCCAATTTGGCATAGTAGCTAAGAGCAGCAGACTCTAATCTGGAGAACCAGGTTTGATTCTCTGCTCCTCCAGTTGAAGCTAGTTGGGGGACCTTGCGTCAGTCACAGTTCACTCAGCCCCAAAAATAAACCTAGCTCACCACAGAAAGAGCTAGAGTTTTGGGCTGCCAGATCTTCGGATCTCCTGGCTCTCTCAGTGCCATACAATAATTATTAATTATTATTATCCCTTCTGCACACAAATAGACTCTGAGACCTGAATACAGGGACCGGGATGAGGGTTCCCCCCCCCCCTACAAAATTTGTTGTGATGAAAAAAGTCTTTCAGAAGGGGCACAAAGTATCCCCTGAAAGGAACCTTGGCATTTTAAATTTGGGGGGCTGTTTGAAGCCACTCTGTTCCCCTTCTCTGCTACTAAATCTGGCACTGGCTCTCTTTAAGAGAGCCAGATTGGTGTAGTGGTTAGGAGCGCGGACTCTAATCTGGGAGAACTGGGTTTGAGTCCCCTCTCCCACACATGCAGCTGCTGGTGTGACCTTGGGTCAGTCACTGGTGTGACCTTGGGTCAGTCACAAGTTCTTTCAGAGCTGTTCTCCCACGAGCAGTGTTCAAAAGAGCTCTCTCAGCCCCACCTACCTCACAGGGTGTCTGTTGTGGGGAGGGGAAGGGAAAAGAGATTGTAAGCCACTCTGAGACTCCTTCAGGTGGTGAAGGGCGGGGTATAAATCCAATTTCTTCTCTTCTTCTCTTCCATACTGAGTGCAGGCAGTCTAGGCAATGGAGCAGGCAGTGAGGTCCCCAGCCCAAGCCCCAGGATCCCTGACAAACCATCACTATCTTTCCTTGCATCAAAAAACCCGCCACTAGTCCACGATGGGGGCTGGAGATTATTGCATGCAAAGATGCTACACTATGCCTCAGATCTGTTCCTTTTTTCATTTCGTTTTGGCTGAAGAACACGGTTCTAATTATTTTTCACATCAAATCATGATTTAATCAACTTAATTTATGTCTGCAGAAAGTATGAACCGTCTCCATCCCTCCAGGGAGCCAATCAAAACCTTAGAATGTAGCGACAGCCTAATATTTCAGTGGATGTCATATTAAAATGAAGTTTTATGAGTCTTGGGAGAGAGGGAGGGTTCATGATGATAAATGTTCGCTCTTGGGGGGTTTTTTTTTAAAAAAACGAGCCTCTTTCTAGAACGCTGCCACCACGCACACGACTGCACTGTTCTTCGTCTCGTTTCATTTTGACATGAAATGTTTTGGGTCAGATATGTGTGGTTTATAAAATGCCTGCAGATTCAGTCCTTGGGATAAAAGCTGTTTACATAATGTTAAGGCGTCGTTATCTGTAAAGATAGCAACTCGGTGAAAAAATGGACTGCATTTCCCCTGCTATTCTATCTATTCTATATCACCCAGTTGTTCCTCTTCTATGCCAGGACCCGGATTTGGCTTGCATGTCAACTTAAGCTGGGCTGCACCAATACCATCCCACCATCATATTTTTATGGTTGGGGGAAGGTGTTGCATAGTGGTTAGAGACAGGCTAGTGTCAGCATAACCTGCCTCCCTTAGATGGGACAGCTGCTGGGGCCCAGGGCTTCTGGACCACTGCTGCTGACCCCCACTCCTCTGCATGCAGCTGCTGGATTGACCTTGGGTCAGTCACAAGTTCTCTCAGAGCTGTTCTCTCGAGTTCTCGAAAGAGCTCTCTCAGCCCCACCTACCTCACAGGGTGTCTGTTGTGGGGAGGGGAAGGGAAAGGAGATTGTAAGCCACTCTGAGACTCCTTTGGGTAGTGAAGGACGAGGTATAAATCCAGTCTCCTCCTCCTCTTTTCCTTCTCTTCCTTCTTCTTCTCCTACTGCCCACTCACTTGCTGGAGCTCGACCACCCATGGTCCCAGCTGCATGCACTTCTGAATGCCATGGAGAAAGGGCTGCAGGCAGCTATGAGCGTGGGCAGTGGATAGGCTCTGAAATATACTGGGTTCGAGACATATATAGTGATCAGCTCATAGTTTATTAGTGATTCAGCTAACTCTAAGACAACACAAGCAGGACTGGAGCCCTGCTTATATGTGTGCAAAACACCCCACCCCACACATACCCACTCCCCGTGATAGGCTATTTACATTCCAACTTCCCAACAATTGGTCCATTACAGGATCCTGGCTACCCATTGTTCTAGTGACTCAAGCTTAGCCCGTATCCAGGTGCTGTCCTGGCTCAGTACATAACAGGCTCCTAAGCAGACAGGTGACAGACAGGTGGGTGGGTGGGAAGGGGGGCATGAGTGAGAGGCCTGGTGATGGACAGAGGAGGAGAAGGGTGCCACAGCCCTGGGGACTCTGCCAGCCCCACCTAAAAAACCTGATACCAACTCAGTTTAGAATGTCAAACTAAGACCTGGCAGACCCAAGTTCAAATCCTCACCCTTCTGTGGAAGCTCACTGGGCCAGTTACTCTCTCTCAACATAACCTACCTCCCAGGATTGTTGTGAGGATAAAATGGAGGAAAAGACAACATTGGCTATTATGCCCCCAAGGTAATGGTTGGTTTGTTCAGATCATTCAGTGATGCGGGAAGGGACTACAACTCCCATAAGGATGTGTGAAAATGCACATGCATGAAATAACATTCATAACGCAGACTTGAACAAACACTAAATAGTAAGACTTTTTTTTTAAAAAAAGACTATTTGTTTATAGTTACTAGTTAGCAAATTTGTGCTCTTTTTATTTAAACAATTGGATGCCAAGTAGTACACAGTGATGATAGATCTGTGGATAAAGGGAAAGTAGGATTCCAGCTGGATTGTATGAGAATGTGCAAACATGAAACACTGCCAATTGCACTCGCTGTACGATAGATAGAAAGTAAGCCACCAAACAGGTTTGAGCTGCTCACAGCCAAACTACCCAATGAAAAATGAGCTTCCTGCTTGCATCTGGTGAGCAGAATGCCCTACATCCTCTTCTGCCAGGGCTGACTTCAGGGCAGCCATGAATGAACAGAGCAGCTCATTCGGTTCCTCTGTTGGAGACCTATCTTTAGCAAGACAGTGACAACAAAAATAAATTAAGGCTGCGGCCACACGGAGCATTAGGCACGCTAGAGAGATGGAAGATAGGTGGATTTTCCGGGCGCGATCTCACCGCAACATCTGTGAAGCGTAGAGCTCCCGTGGCTCACCCGAGGCTTCACTCCAAAGATGCGCGGTAAAAAAACCTAGTACCTCGGAGGTACTAGTTTCCGGAAACCGCGGGGCAAGGGTGGGCGTCTGATCGCGTTTCCAGTGGAATCCCATGGCATCGGGCGCCCGCCCATGTCCCCTCGCAAAAAGTTTTTTTTTTCAAGTGTCCTCGGGATGCGGAAAAGCACCCAACGGGGCATGCGCACACGTCGGTGTACAGAAAAAAACACCACCCGTTTGCCGCGGCGCTTCTTTGCCACGCCGCAGGATTGTGGTGTGATTGGCACCTCCGCCCTACCACGGGACCTCCACGGGACCTCCATGGGATGTCTGCTCGTGCAACATCGTGTTATTTTGCCCCGGGGCAAACAGCCACGCTCCCCCCCCCCCCGCGCGCGCGCATTTTCCTGCCCGTGTGACCGCAGCCTAAATTAGGTATTCTGGCCTCTGCCCTGCCCTGAATGGCCCAAACTAGCCCAATCTTGTTGGATCTCAGAAGGGTTGGCCCAGGTTAGTACTTGGATGGGAGACCACCAAGGAAGTCTGGGGCTGCTACACAGAGGCAAGCGATGGCAAATGAAAGAACACCTCTGTTTGTCTCGTGCCTTGAAAATCCTATAGGATCGCCATAAGTCTTGACAGTGCTTTCCACCACCTCTACCATTCTGGCCCCTGGTCCCATTTTGAAGTCTTCTGCTTCTAGACAAAATAAGGCAAGAGGAACAAGCATATGGTCGAAGCGAGGTACAGGGGCTGCGTGGAACAAGGAATTAAAGCAAAGAGGAGTGTCTGATAAAACAGCCCCAAATATTCTGCTCTCTAGTCCTTCACATGGTAATGTGATAATCTAAGGTAGGGGAAAGATACATCTGGAATTATGTGCTACAATATCCACATCGTAAAAAACAGTTATTTGTTCAAAAAGCAGCAGACCAAGTTGGAGAACAGTTTGGCCAGGCCACACATCATTTTAATTTTATTCTCACCAAGTATGCATGAAAGAATTCAAGCCAGATCTTATTTTCAGGAAGTTAAGGCTTAGCACTGAGTACTAAGAAAGAAAACAAAGGAAGAAAAATATCCAGTCTGGATGTTTTCATTTGCTTTGGATGCCATATGCGGTCACTGTTATCTGCTTCGGTTTTCATTGCTTTCCTTGATGATTTGTGTTTGTTGTGCGATTCTTCGACCTCATTTATAAGGACATGGCATTTATACGGCCCTTATGCACAACCAGAAACTAAGGTGGTATGTAGAGAAAGAGGTACTTTTCTCCCTTTCTCACAACACAAGAACTCATGGGCATTCAATGAAACTGCTGAGCAGTCGGGTTAGAACAGATAAAAGGAAGTACTTCTTCGCCCAAAGAGTGATTAACAGATAGAATTCACTGCCACAGGAGGTGGCAGCGGCTACAAGCATGGACGGCTTCAAGAGGGAATTAGATAAACATATGGAGTAGAGATCCATCAGTGGCTATTAGCCACAAGGTATAGATAGGAACTCTCGGTCTGGGGCAAGGGGTGCTCTGTATTCTTGGTGCTTGGGGGGGCAACAGTGGGAGGGCTCCAAGTGTCCTGGCCCCACTGCTGGACCTCCTGATGGCACCTGGTATTTTTGGCCACTGTGTGACAGAGTGTTGGACTGGATGGGCCATTGGCCTGATCCAACATTGGCTTCTCTTATCTTCTTATGTGGTGGATTCTTCATTGTTGGAGGTTTCTAAGTATTGATTAGATGCCTAGTTGTCAGGGAAACTATAGTTGTGTTTCTGTGTTGGCAGAGATGACCCCTTCCAAATGTAAGGTTAAATAAAGCTACATGAAAATGAAAAGTCACAGGTTCCTTTTGTGCAAGTGAGAAAGGATATTCAAATGAAACCAGCCTGTTTTCAAAATCTGTCTCATCCCTAGAACTCAGTCCCAAAGAATGATAGCCTGTTCAGCTGTAACACGCACAGCCAGCCAGTCACAACTTGGCTCATGGGTCACACACCTGTAGTGAAGTACAGTCACACATGATGATCTACATGCATGTTGTGCGCTATTTCCTAAACTGGGGCCCCCATCCTTTTTGAGCCTGTGGGCACCTTTGGATTTTCTGACACAGCATGGTTGGCGCAGGCACAAACTGGCTGCTACAAACTGGCTGCCACCACTTCCATTCAGTCGCACAACGAAGAGCGCTGTGGTGTGGTGGCAGCTGCTTTCAAAGCAATGCTTTTAAATATGGCAGCGTCAATCAAATCTCCAGGGGCCAATCAAAAGCCTTGCTGGGCAAAAGCCACACCTTGCCCCATGAACTTTCTTTAAAACACTTGGTAGGTGTCAGAAAAGGTGCCCAATAGTACCACGATGTGGACCCCTGTACTACACAGAAGTGCTTTCCATGGTAACACAGAGAGAGAGAGCCCAGAGAATCCTATAATAGAATGTACAAACATCTAAATTACCTCTCCAGTTATCTCGACAAAATTACAATCCTATAAAGTTCTCACATGCTGGTACTTCACGCCCCCAAAACTGGCCTTCTCTTCACCACACCGTTCCCCATTATGCTGGAAGAAATGTCGTGCTCCTGGTTCCTATGCACATTGCTGATGAGAATGTCCAGTTATCAGATCCTTCTGGGAAAACATCATCACACAAATCCAAATAATTACAGGTTATGACATACCATTAGCACTAGAATTGCTCTTTCTCGACATCTGGACTGAGAATTCCATTCCACATATTCGTCGTGACTTGATCTCTAGTTTTATAGTTGCAGAGAGGACATCTATTGCCTCGAAATGGAAGTCACACCAACCTCCCACGATCAACCAGCGGTACTCTAAAGTTTGGGACCTCTTTATAATGGAGAAAATCACAGAGCACATAAGACAAGCCGATTCTAGATCAGTTCACCTCAGTTCACATCTAAAATGGCTACCTTTTCTAGAACACATATTTTCTAATGGCCTCCAACCAAATATATCTTCAATTACTTTTTCTGTGAACTAACTTCCTCAGTTTGCATACTCTCTGTAACCTCACAACACACATTTGGTTTAGCCGTGGTCAATGCTCCCTCAAAGCTGTGGAGTCTTGTGAGCAAAAATTCTCCTTTGTGAGCTGCTGGCAATAAAGTTGTGAGTGAGCGATTTGGCTGCTGCATAAATTAGTTTGCTCTGGAGCCCTCCTTCCTGAGCTAAGACAAAAATCTGTGAGCTGGAGGCTAAAAAACTGTGAGCTAACTCATACTAACTCAGGTTAGAGGGGACACTGGTTGTGGTAAACACCTCAGTGGTTGTAATTTCGATGTTCTATTTACTATAATATTAATATATTAACTATATTGTCTTAATAATATCTCCTTGTGTTTCATGCTATGTAGATCTTGTTACTATGTTAAAAAGGTAAAGGTAAAGGTTCCCTTGTTCGAAAGCCAGTCGAGTCCGACTCTAGGGTTGCGGTGCTCATCTCCGTTTCAAAGCCGAAGAGCCAGCGCTATCCGAAGACGTTTCCGTGGTCATGTGGCCGGCATGACTAAACACCAAGGCGCACGGAACGCTGTTACTATGTTATCATCACTTTATTTGTTACATTAATATTTCACCATTGCTTGTTGACTTTATATTCAATAAAAATATTTTTTTTAAAATCTAAATCAGTTTGGGAACTCCTGACCTGCACAGTATATCCAGAGCTGCCAGGGGTATGCATGTATTTCCTTTAAAAAAATTATTCCAATCAGTTGTTTAGGGTAGAAGGAAAAGCAGGGGTCAATCTGGTTCTTTGTTATCTCTCCTGAACAACTGCTGGGGGGGATTTTTACATTTTCAAAAGAATTCCATGTGCACAGCCTCAGCTGCTTGATAGAGAAAGGACACACACAACAACAACATGATTCGCGTGTGCATTTAGCTGGACTGCAGCACAGGATTTAAATATTCAGCAGAGAGGGGGTTTTCCATACAGCTGGGAAATGTGACATGCATTTACTTCATTTGCTTGGCTTGAGTCTTTGATCAGCCCAGACAGACTGCAGGATTTGGTATTTATATCCAGCTCCCTATTACACTTCTATCATTGCCCACACCCTACCCAAATGAAACACTAGTCATGTTTTTCATCAGCACTAGCAAATGCCACTAGATGGCAGCACACTCCTAATTACTCATGGCAGGTGTTGCTCTGTCTAGTCCCCACATCTGCAATAGGGGGTGGTTATAGGTAGTACTAGAGGTAAGTCACAAAGATCTAATGCTTAATCTATCAGTTGCCTGCCCACCTGTTCTGAATTAGAAATACAGAACATGAACTATGAACATGTTTCTGTTTGGAAAGATGATACAAGAGAGAGTACAACCTCCACCCAACTCCAACCCAGCTCCAATGCACATCAGCATTCTCCTATACCACCCCCCAAACAACAACAACAACTTCAGAATTAAGGCTGAAGCCACAAAAAGGGGAGGGTGGAGTACAAATTAAATTAACAACAACAACTACTACTACTACCTTGCAACTTTCCAGGGCTCTTTTTGAAGAAAAAGTCCAGCAGGAACTCATTAGCATAATAGACCACACCCAACAGCAGAAACTCATAAGCATATTAGGCCACGCCTCTGACAACACAGCTCATTAGCATATTAGGCCGCACCCACATGTTACCAGAGGTATCCAGCCACACCCACCTTTTGCTTCTTATTCTGTTTACCCTGTTTGTTGTCAAAACCCAGGGCTTTTTTTGTAGCAGAAACTCCTTTGCATGTTAGGCCACACACCCCTAATTGTAGCCAATCCTAATGAGTTTCTGCTGTTGGGTGTGGCCTATTATGCTAATGAGTCCCTGCTGGGCGTGGCCAACTTGGGAGCCAGCCGGAACTCCGTTCCTGTGCGTTCCTGTCCAAAAATAGCCCTGCAACTTTCTATTCTCGGCATTTGCCCTTCGTATGCTACAAATCTGGACACACACAGGTCTGTAAAGCTATTGAAATAATACTTTTTTCCTCCACACCAGGTCATAGCTGACTTATGGCAACTCCAGAGGGTTTCCAATGCAAGAGACGTTCAAAAGTGGTTTGCCACGGCCAGGCTCTGCATAATGTCCCTGGACTTCATTGGTGGTCTCCCATCCAAATACTGAGCAGGGTAATTTTTACCAGTGAAAGCAGAAAGAACAATGCTTGAACTGAACAGATACATGTTAACTGCAGCAAGTGTAGTATTTGCAGCAAAGTGGAAAAATTGACAGTTGTCCAACCCTTGAGAACTGGAAAGACAAAATGCAAGAATATGCAGTTATGGCAAAACTGATAAATTATGTTAAACAAAGCCCGAAATATGAATTTGAAAATAACTGGCGAGTCTTCTGTGATTATCATAACCAACCTCTGTAGTCATATATTTGAATGGTTGAATATTATATGATAGTTTTAATATGAAAGGATATAATCTTTTATATAACTTTTATTACAATAAACTGTTATGTTTATTATGTTAAAATTATACACAAAATTTCTATGAGATTATTCATGTTTTATTATAAAATAGGTAAGATCGATAAGATAGGATAAAAATAATATATTATAAGAAAATGGCAGAATAAGTCAAGTAGGGTGTTATAGTTACTTTTTAAGCTATCATCTTGCATATTCATTATCTATACACATGTACTTTAATCAAGGATTATCCTTAATATCTGCAAAATTGCCCTCTGTATTGTGCTTTTTGTAATCGTACCTTATATTCCTTTCCCCAGATCTGCGCATCCCCCCCCCCCAGCTAGCAATCCAAAACAGTCCAGTGGCACCTTTAAGGCCAAGGTTTATTCAGGTACACGATCTCCCTCCTCTGCTAGGGCAGATCTGCGCATCCCCCCCCCCCGCTAGCAATCCAAAACAGTCCACTGGCACCTGAGCAGTGGATGTTGCCTTCTGACACACTTCCGGTGATGTCAGGGGGTGTGACATATGCAAACAAGTTATGCTAATGAGGTATGCTAATGAGCTTCAGCACCTCTTTTTCTATGAAATAACCCGTGTGTGTGTGTGTGTGTGCGTGCGCGCGTGTCACAGAGAGAGAGAGAGACCAAAATAAAGGTTCCCAGTAATTAAATTTAGACTATGTTGGCCCCGGTCACACAGGCCAGATATTGCGGGGGGGAGGCGTGGCTGTTTGTCCCGGGGCAAAATAACGCACGGTTGCACAATCAGACGTCCCGTGGAGGTCCCGTGGGTAGGGGGGAGGTGCCGATCACAGGACAATCCTGCGGCACATCAAAGAAGCGGCCTGGTGTGGCAAACGGGTTTTTTTTTTTCTGTACACCAAAGTATGTGCATGCTCCGTTGGGTGCTTGTGTGCATCCATGGAGACTTGGGGGAAAAAAAACCTTTTTGCAAGGGGACATGGGCGGGCGCCAGATGCCACCGGAAATGCAATCAGACGCCCGCCCTTGCCCCGCGGTTTCCGGAAACTAGTACCTCGGAGGTACTAGTTTTTTACCCCGCATCTTCGGCGGGAAGCCTCGGGTGAGCCACGGGAGCTCTACGCTTCCCAGATGTGGCGGTGAGATCACACCTGGAAAATCCGCCTATCTTCCGTCTCTCTAGCATGGCTAATGTTCTGTGTGACCACAGCCGTTGTTAGGCATTTGATCTCTGGGAATGGAAAAGAACAAGAAACGAGGCTGGAGGAAGAGAGAAAAAGGGAAGGAGGTGGAGGAATGGGAATGAAACCACTGCTACATTTCACTTGGGCAGTCACTGGGATGAGATAGCACTGGTCCCTGGTCAAAGCTGTGCTTTACAGCAAGCGGCAAACAGAGAGTTCCAGGCAGAAGAGTTTAACTTGTGTCATCCGTAACATCTAGCTTAACTCCTAGATTGCTGTTCTTAGGGACTTCCTTCTGGCTGCCTGTCCTCGTGCTCTTTTTTTGCAGCCTCCAAGAGGGTGACATACACTCTTTGGCTGCAGTCAGACAACTTGCTTAGCAGGGGTGCTGTTTGTAAGAGAGAGCTTTGATCAGACATCTTACCTTTAACCTGCTTCCCTGCATGCTCACCCCATGGTTGATTGATCACTTGTGGTGGCAGACATGGAGTGGGACGGCTGAGCAGCCTCTAAAAATTATTTGTCTTCTGAGCATGCGCATAGGCATGTATTGGAAGCAGCGCTTCAAACTCCTGACAGGATGGCGTCTGGTGGCCAATGGGATTGCAGGAGGAGACTGCTGTGATTTGTAGTGCAGTGTGGGGAAAGTGTTTTTGAAACTGTGCTTTGGGAGTTTTTAAAAAGAGAAGCTCCTGTGTGTGTGAGAGAGAGATGTCTGTGAAATGTCTGTAAAAATAAATGCTCATGGAGCACTTCATAGCCATGGTGCAAATATGCAGTTATGCGCACTTCACTAACTGCCTCAGAAAGAAAGTCGCAAACCAGAAGGGAATGTTCAGACTTCCTAAATAGTCTGAGAGTGCAGTCAGTTGATCAGACTCCCAAAGATGCAGGGTGAGACCACTGACACCAGGAAGGACTGGACTTTTCCTGGTGACAAATAACTCCGATACAAAGACTGGTGGGAATGGGGTGCCAACAACTGGGGAACGGGAGACAGATGTTGCTGTCTGATCGTGCATTTTAAATCCAGAAAGGAACAGCAACGACACCAGGTCAAACCGCTTGTCTGATCACAGCCTTTGCCTCCCCTAGTTAGAATAATCCAAGAGACGTGGTACAAAACACATGGAACTAATCAGTCACATAAACCATCTATATACATATACCACACTAACAATTATAAATATAGCAAACATGGATATAACAATTCCACAAAATATTACATCCCAGATCTGACCATGACAAAAATATCTAACACTGTACAATTCAAACAGATCAATTGTCAATCTGTAATCATACAAATGATCCAGTATATATCTGTTTGGGCCAAAAATACCAATGAATATACTCAGTCCAAACTTCCAATAGATTGCATGGTCCAACAATAATTTCAAATATGGCTCAAAATAGTTCATAAACCTGAACAATGTAATCATTCAGAAGATCCAGTATATATTTGGGCCAAAAATAACAATGAGTATACTCAATCTAAACTTCCAATAGATTTTATGGTCTCCTAGTTAGAACGCCTGTCTTGTCTTTCCTATCACAGTATGGATTCCTTTACCAAGAACAATCCCCTTTCCTTTCGTGATGCAACAAACCTCTTGTGGTCTTCTGGGCTATTTTTGGGCAGGAACGCATAGGAACGGAGTTCCGGCTGGCTCCCAAGTTGGCCACGCCCAGCAGGAACTCATTAGCATAACAGGCCACACCCAACAGCAGAAACTCATTAGGATTGGCTACATTAGGGGTGTGTGGCCTAACATGCAAAGGAGTTCCTGCTACAAAAAAAGGCCCTGGGTTTTGACAACAAACAAGGTAAACAGAATAAGAAGCAAAAGGTGGGTGTGGCTGGTTAAGCACACTTCTGGTAACATGGGGGTGCGTCCTAATGTGCTAATGAGCTGTGCTGTCAGGGGTGTGGCCTAATATGCTAATGAGTTTCTGGTGTTGGGTGTGGCCTGTTATGCTAATGAGTTCCTGCTGGGCTTTTTCTACAAAAAGAGCCCTGAATAAAGGCAGGCTCCAGTCCACTTGCACACAGCCAGCTCAAGCTGATGTTTAGACCAGGGGTCCCCGATATGATGCCCATGGAAACCACAGTGCCTACCAGGTGTTTATAGAAAGTGGTTGGGGCCAGGGGGTCTTTGCCCAGCAAGGCTTCAGACTGGCCACTGGAGGTTTGATTGGCAGTGAAGATTTTTTAAAATGCTGTTTTGACAGCAGCCACCCACCACCACAGCTCAAGGATCTTCACTGTGTGACTGGAGGTAAACCGTGGCAGCCATTTTGTGGCTTGTTCCACCTCCTGCAGCAGCCATTTTGTGGCAGTCATTTTGTGGCTTTCCCCCAACACCCTTTGTCAAAATTCCAAAGGTGCCCGCGGGCTCAAAAATGTTGGGGATCCCTGGCTGAGACTATATGGGGGTTTTTTTCTTTCAGGTCTTCAAGAAATACTTAACATTGTTGGTAGGCAACTGGCGGGTTCTTCACACCCTGGAGTGGAAGGTCTTGGTGCTTGGGGGGGCAACAGTGGGAGGGCTTCTAGGGTCCTGACCCCACTGCTGGACCTCCTGATGGCACCTGGTATTTTTGGCCACTGTGTGACACAGAGTGTTGGACTGGATGGGCCTTTGGCCTGATCCAACATTGGCTTCTCTTATGTTCTTATGTCACTTATCTGAAGATTCCTCTCCAACGGAAACTTACAGAACTCACCTTCGATTCTTTCACTGTCAGGAGTTGTCAAGATAGTACAGACAGAATATACACCGTTGAGCAATATCCGCTGCCTAAGTAGTAAACAGACCCTTCCAGTCAGAAACCGGGATCTGCATTGGCCATACATTTTGGGGAGAGACTGGATGATGATGCATCTCATGGAAATCTTGCTTTCATGTATCACACTTTAACTGAGATCTACAACATCAGAGTCAGGTCCTCAGTCTCTCATTTCATCTGACAGCTGGTCTTCATGCTCTGTCATAACTGTATAGTTATAGTTTTGACCCTCTGCCCACCCATGCAGCACAACAACAATCTACTCCCTGCTCCATTTGTTTTGCTCCATAGATTTGCAATTGTCTGAACAGGCTGCTAATTTATGACTTCCAGTTGAGCCTAATAAAGGTATTATGTTACCATTGTTTTTAGATTAGTAATGGAGCAAACATCCCCATCTGAAGAGCGATTGGACTGTAACCTGTGAGCATGTTTGGGGGGAGTTCAGCTTTCCTCCCAAGTGCTCAAAATTGCACATACAAATCTTTTGTACGTCTGTATCCTTGTTCTGCTTTCTTTGCAGCTGTCCAGTGCCTGTCCAGATAAACTAACTAAGGGGGGGGGGGGTAAATCAGTTCACACACAGACACAAAAAGGGGTGCTCTCTTTGGTCCTTGAGGCTGCTTGGGTGGGAAGCAGGGAAGCCCCGTGCTTTTTCTCTCTCATATCCCAGCCTTGCCCGCTTTGCATGTTCAGGGGTTCTAAATTGGATTGCAAATATTTTGTGTGTGCTTTTGCACTGCCATCTGGGAACTATAGTTTATATCAGTCATGGACCAATATGAGGAATGCTGATGACTGATTGATGCAGTCAACAGTACAAGCACAAAATAGCACATATAGTCATAATGTAGTAATTAATTGATTAAATAAATTAAGACTTTGTACCCAGTGGAGGCTCAAAGCAGCTTATGTACTGGCCCCGATGGGTCTGGTGTGGGAGCAGACAGAAGTTCCACAGGACAGCCAGGCAGAAGGGACCAGGTAATCACTCACAGTACAGGAGAGTGGTCAAGAGGCAGTCCAAGGGTCAGGTATCCGGAAAGGGGCGTCGTCAGTCAGTCCAAGAGTCAGGGGTCCAGAAGTCAGATGGTAGAGTGTTCAGTCCAGATTCAGAGTAACAGAGGTTCCAGTCAACAAGTCAGGAGACAAGGTGGGTGGTAATGCAGCCGTGGTATACGTTGTGTCCACAATAAGCAGCTTCCCCCATCCTGGATTTATAGCTGACTCCCCCTGGGCTGGTTAGCTGCTGCCAGGGGTCGTTTCGTAGAAAATGAGCTAGGGGAACTCATTAGCATAACTCATTAGCATATGCCACACCTCTGACATCACCGGAAGTGTGTCATAAGGCCACACCCCCTGACATCACCTGAAGTGTGTCATAAGACCACACACCCCGCCCCCAACGGTCCTGGCTGCCGGCGGCGGCCTTGCAGATCCACTGCCGAGCCCCATGAGGGGCCCGGCGGTGGACCTGCAAGGCCGGCGGGAGTGCAAGGAAGCCCCGCGAAGGCCCTCTCTGGCCCCAGGCAGACAGGGGTGGGGAGAGGCAGGGAGGAAGCAACTTACCGTCCCTCTTCTCCTGCCTCCGTACCTCACCAGGGGGAACTGCGATCCCCCGCGACCCCCCCCCCGAAATGATCTCTGGCTGCTGCTAATTGTGGCATGCATCCCTGCAAGTACTCATCTGATGACAGGTCCCTGCACTCCACCAAACGCTCACTGCTATGGGTTCTGAGCTCTAATCTCCACTGACGGCCAAGGCGCTCAAGGGGATGTTGGAGAAACACTGGGCCCAGCCTCCTCCCTCTCGCAGCTGGAGGAGAGGGCAAATTGCTTACAGCATCTCCTGTCCCTGAAAATTAATGGGATCTATTGAAACTAGCTGTTCCTCCCCCTCTGAGGAGGAGATACCGTTATCAGGCTGCGTACCCGTTCAGTCAAGCTGGGAACAAGGGAGACATATGACAGCTTACATCATTCCCCTCTCCTCCATTTTATCCTCACAACAACCCTGTGAGGTAGGTCAGGCTGAGAGACTGGCCCAAGGTCACCCAGTGAGCTTCCACAGCACAAGTGGAGATCCGAACCTGGGTGTCCCAGATACTAATCCACCACTCTTAACCACTACACCTCATTGGCTCCCATTAAATTGCATTAAATAGCATGTAATCTGCCCATGACGACTGTGGAACGTACATAAGCCCACCAAACCAGCAAACTGTGCGAGTCAGTGCTGGCAATTCAGCCAGTTGCCATGCTGAATGCTACCATCCCTGCAGAGGCAAAACCATGCAAAGTGCCGCTTTTTAAAGCTGCAAGCAAGGCGTGTCCAATTTCCAAAGGTCTCCCTTGCGCAAACCGAATCATCCCCTTTTCTCCAGAAACACAGAACCATTCCAACACCAAGTCAGCATATGTTACACGAACACCCATTTATTTATTTATTTATTTATTTATTTATTGGGATTTTTACCCCGCCCTCAGGGTGGCCTACAAGGGGCAAAGCCCATATAAAACAAGGTAAAAGCAATAAAAAAACATTAATAACATTGCATTCTTTCTGCAGCTGAAGAACTGTGAGCTGTGTCGTCCTGTGAATGGAACGAGGCAACAGGTGCGCATTTGTTGTTTATACGCCACCAGCAATTATTTTTAAGGAGGGGAGTGCTATGAGGTCACACAGTCCCAGGCAAGCCAAATCACGAAGCCAGCAAGCAGATAATCTGGTAGCGCATATGGACGACCCGGTGGATCTTGTTTCCTTCTTCATTCTCAAAACATCCTGAAATAAACTAGTAAATTCAAAGCAGATGGATAGCCTTGAGCCCATCAACGGGTGGGGGGGAGGCAATTTTGAAAAGAACATCAAGTGGAAGTTGCCTGCCGCACTCATCTTCCTGCGCCTCATTTTATAGGCCATGCTGGCAGGGGTTTTTAAGAACTCCCACCCTCCTCATCCAAGAAGCGCTACACACATACAGTTATTTTAAGCGCCCCCTGGAGGAATCTCTCCAGCCTTACATGCGGGTTCTTCTCAAAGTCTAACCGTTCAGCAGAGTTTGGTCCCTCCAGAAGAAGAAAGAAGAAGAAGAAATTGGGTTTATACCCCACCCTTCAGCCAGTTTGGTGTAGTGGTTAAGTGTGCGGACTCTAATCTGGGAGAACCGGGTTTGATTCCCCACTCCTCCACTTGCACCTGCTGATGTGACCTTGGGTCAGTCACAAGCTCTGGCACAGCTGTCCTTGAAAAAGAGCAGTTTGTGTCAGAGTTCTCTCAGCCCCACCCACCTCACAGGGTGTCTGTTGTGGGGAGGGGAAGGGAAAAGGAGTTTGTAAGCCGCTCTGAGACACCTTTGGGTAGTGAAGGGCGGGGTATAAATCCAATCTCTTCTTCTTCTTCTTCTTCACTCGGAATCTCTTAGCAGCTTACAGACTCCTTTCCCTTCCCCTCCCCACAACAGACACCCTGTGAGGTAGGTGGGGCTGAGAGAGCTCTTTCAAGAGCTGCTCTTGAGGGAACAGCTCTGAGAGAACTTGTGATTGACCCAAGGTCACACCAGTAGCTGCATGTGGAGTAGTAGGGAATCATACCCAGTTCTCCCAGATTAGAGTCTGTGCTCTTATCTACTACACCAAACTGGTGTCCCTGTTCCAGTCTGCTGTAAAAACAACACACCTTTTCCCCCCTATGGAAAAGCATTTCTTTCCATGGGGGTTAAGAGCTAAACAGTGTTATCTCATTAATCACTTGGAGGTGAGAAACCACAGGGCCCCCCCATTCAAGCAACAGGTGGATGGCAGTGAACACATGGGAAAGGTCTTTGCCTCCTGACCTCTGTGCATACAGACAAAAGGTCTACAATCTACCCCATGTGCATACAATGGTACGGACCCATTCCATTTCCATTTCATTTATTAGCTTCATTGACCCGAGGTCTTAAGCCAAACATGCAAACAGCAACTATAAAATGCATTACATATAATTATAAGAAATTTAGACAGAACGTCTTTACAATAAAAGCTAGTAAACATGCTCTCGATCAGTAATATCAGACCACATTTTATAAACTTCAAATGAATTCTATAAAATCCCATGACATTATGGAAATTAGTTTTAAAATTTTCAAATTGTATACAAAAGGTACTTATAACATTTCAAAGCAGCTTTAAAAATAGCACTATCGAAAGATATTTTGCCACCAAGCGAGTCGTTTCAGGGTCCTCATCAGCTAATAGTATGGTTATCACCCAGGGTTCCATAGGGAGGTGATATCTTTGTAAAATAGGAGTAATCCAGCAGGATCTGGGGTCAATCCATTGGTGGCAAAATAACATAAGATGATCTAAGGTCTCTATTGCACCTGATCCACAATCACACAATCTATTTGAGTACTGTATTTTAGCAAAACGGCCACTTAGCTCTACAGTTGGAAAAACATTCAACCTTGCAAGCGCGAAGACATATCTAGATCTGGGGGATGTAAGGAAGCTCATATATGAGGGAGTTTTCTTAGGTGGAACAACCCTTAAGGCAGAGTTGGAGCATACTCGCCTAGCACGAATTGAAGTGCTGACAATGGTACGGACCTATGTTCTCAACATGTGATCAGGGAACCTGCCTTTTGCAAGTTTCTCCATCGTGCATACGCGCAGCTGAGTTCAGTAGTGAGCCCCTCCCCACTGCTGTTCCATTGTCCTCCCATGTGTTCAGTCAGTGTATCCTGTTCATTTTCTGAACGGGGGAGCTATTGATGGATTAGGAGCTGCGGCAGACATTACAGAGGAAGAGCAGTGGGGGGGGGAGCCAGATAATGGAGCAACATCAACAGGAAGTCTAATTTGTGCATTGCTTTTAGGGCGTGATCCATTGTGCACAGCACATTTATTTATTTACTGACTGACTTTCTCGTCCACGTACTTGTTTCCTTCATAGTCCGCCTTCCCTATTGAGACTCAACAGGTTACCCAATTAAAACAATGCAATAATCACTGTGTAACCCGTGTGTTTAAATGGCAACTTTTATTTATTTAATTAATTCTTATACCCTGCCTTTCTTCCCAATGGGGACCAAGAGTGACTTACATCATTCTCCTCTCCTCTATTTTATCCTCATGACAACCCTGTGAGGAAGATTAGGAGCTGGCGATTTCGGGGGGGATCGCGGGGGATCGCAGTTCCCCCGGGTGAGGTATGGGGGGCGGGACACATGACGAAGCCCCGCCCCCTGCTTCCGGCCGCCCCGCTTCCGGCCCTCATTCAGCCAGGAGGAGGCAGGAGAAGAGGGAGGGTAAGTTGCTTCCTCCCTGCCTCTCCCCACCCCTGCCTGCCTGGGGCCAGGGAGGGCCTTCGCGGGGCTTCCTTGCACTCCCGCCGGCCTTGCAGGTCCACTGCCGGGCCCCTCATGGGGCTCCGCAGTGGAGCTGCAAGGCCAGCGGGGGTGGCCGGGACCGGTGGGGGCGGAGTGTGTGGCCTTATGACACACTTCTGGTGATGTCAGGGGGTGTGGCATATGCTAATGAGTTATGCTAATGAGTCCCCCTAGCTCTTTTTCTATGAAACGACCCCTGCTGGGGACTGGTACCTGGGTCTAATCAGTACATCACACTGGCTCTCGCTTTTCTCCACAGTATACTCTGAATCAGGATCTGGTCTCTTTCCAATAGCCATGGTCAGGTACACCTTGCGGAGGCAGCCAGCCATTCAAATCTGGCTGCGTGTTATTCACAGAAGACATATTTTGACACCTAGATATTCATACCACACAGCGCAAAGAGTAAACTTTGGATTGGCCCTGTTTGTTTTGGGCCCTTGAAACAAACTGCCCACATACTAAATTCTATACAATATTTTCCTAAGGGTTACAGGGGGGAAGGAGAAACATTTGAAATGGGAAATATGTTCTTTACAAGAGCATCGTGAATTCCTTTTGACGGCTGTGGTAAAATGTGAAGGGCGGGATGACTCAAGATGGCTGGATCGTGTGGATCCTATCCATAGCAATGTGATTCCCTACCACTAGGGCTGCTGGTACCCTATGGGTGGTATCCCTAGGATCTTGATGATCCCATATAGGGCTCTTTTTGTAGCAGGGACTCCTTTGCCTATTAGGCCACACACCCCCTAATGTAGCCAATCCTCCAAGAGCTTACAGTAGCCCCTGTAAGAAGAGCTCTGTAAGCTCTTGGAGGATTGGCTACATTAGGGGGTGTGGCCTAATATGCAAAGGAGTCCCTGCTACAGAAAGAGCCCTGTTCAGCACACCCATGCCAATCTGGTACCAGCCTTGGAGAAAGAATGAGAAGGAAGAACATGAACAGAAAAGAAATAACAAACAGAAAAAGGAAGGCAAAGCCTGAAACTGGAAAAGGGGGACAAAACAAGAAAGGCTCAAGGAGAAACAATGAAATTAAATACCAACTGCAGACTTTCAGTTCAAATTTGACAGGGCTGAACGGGGTCAAAATGCTAATTTCCTCAGAGGATGGATCTTTAAGGGCTAAGGGTTCTAATTTGGTCCATGTCAGCCACTTTCGTCAATCGCCTTGGGAAGCATAGCTAAGAAATATCTCAGTAACACATATAAATACATATTATTATGTACTTATAAATAGCATGAAGGCTATGGGCTCCCGAGCCAAGCCCCAACAGCCTGCTCAAGTATGCAATATGAAATCACTCAAAATGAGAACGCCGAGCGTCCTCATTCCCACGTCCAACCCCAATCCTTGTGTTCTTCATTTAGTTGCTATAAACAGCTTGCTTAAAACGGGCCCTTCTTGCATAATTCCCAGCTCCACAATAGCTCTGCAGGATCCCCCCCGAAAATCTACTCCTGTGAGCACAACCGCAAAAAAAAACCCCCGATGCCATCTATTTTGCAAAATAAAAATAAAAGCCAAAACCTGGGACTTCCAGTTCACTGCATGAAGAAGATCCGAGGGTATCCAGCACCCCAACTTTAACAGCTACACAGTCTGGAGGTTACACCTACTTCTTTTGGACTTCAACTATACTGGCATTTACTGGGTAAAAGGAGTGGGGTGGAAACACACTCAGAATGGTTCCCACAGAAAGGGAAAACATCTGTTGTAGCGATGAACAGCTTGGATGCTGAGCTCAGCGGCAGGAACAAAAACAGCTGACCAGGTTTCCGTGAAACCAGCAAACGGCACTGCTGTTCCGAGGTGGTGGGGGGGAAAGAGCAGTCATTTCTAAGCAGTGGCTACATCCAAGCTTGACTTCTTGTGCTAAAATAGCAGTGAGTTCATGCAGATGGTGGCGCTCGTGTGAGCGTGTCGGGGTGCGTGTATGACTGCAAGTAGGCTTGCAGCTAGGCAATGATCATGTGGGTGGGTCCATGGCTCAGTGGTATGACATCTGTTTAGCATACAGAAGGTCCCAGGTTCAATCCCCGGCACCAGTACTTCAAAAGATCAGGAAGGAGGAGCTATTGAAGGATCTCTGCCTGAGACCCTGGGGAGCTGTTGCCAGTCAGAATAGGTAATGCAATAAAGGGCACAGCAATCTGAATAACCCAAACTACAAAGAATTGCTGCAAAACGTTCACAAATTCACAAAAACATGACAGTAATATGTAGACATTTTCATGATGTTTAAATTCCAAATGTCTTCACTATTCCACAGATCAACAAATGACGAACATCTCGAGTTTCCAGAGTTCGTTTCGTGGTCTTTATCAAAAAACTGTTTTGCTGAATTTTTCCAAGCAATCCACTATTAGGAATCTCAATTTCAGAATGGCTATAAATAGCTCTTAAGTTAACCAACAATACTTTTTCAACAGGCAACGTCCACCAGGGGGTCTGGCAACCCTCAGCGTATTCAATTGGGACAGTCAGGTGCGAGCTGATCACCAGGCCTGTTCAGCACCGAACAATGCAAATGCCTGCCAAACAGTTTTGCATCAGGGTTTGTTTCTTGCCAGACTGCACATGTACAAAAAAAAATGCTGCCAATTCAAATAGAAATGTAGCCATTAATGTTGCTAAGGTCTCCTTAGGCAAACATAAGACATAGTATTTTTAACTGCCATTTATTTGATTTGTGACTGATTGAGCTGTCTGTTTAAATAGCTGCCTGTCGAGGAGCGCAGCAGTGCAGCAGGGACGGGGGGGGAGATTAAACCGGGTTGGATGAGAATGCACATGCGCACAAAGCCGATTGCCCTGGAGTGCGCTGTTAAGAAAGAATATGATGAAGCAACCTGCCAAACAACTACAATCAGGCCAACAAATGCGCAGTTTGCCATTGAGAAAATCAGCTCCTTGTTCAGAACTGGTGAACACAACGTGCAGCAAACTGGCAGGTACTCGGGTGTCCCTGAGTTTAACTACTACACCAGACTGCCTCACAGGGGCAGCTAGTTCTGAGAATGGCAAACCGAAGGGTTGTCTCTGGACTGCAACACCGAACGCCGGTTAATTTGCAGCATATGTACTAGTGTTTTGATTCTGTTGCTGAGAAATATTCTTGAGCTTGGAGGGGAAAGCAGAGAAATGGATTAGAGGAGCTACATGAGTTTTGCCAAATGAGGACAAAACAAGGGAGATGTGAAGCTCTTCAGCAAAAGGCTCGATTCAGTGCCAGGAACAATGGGATGAAATTCCACAATCTCTGCTGTACGAAGACCAGAAGAGCTTAATGAATGTGGCAAGGATGAATGGAAGAGGAATTATAAAATGTTTTATTCATTAAAAGTGCAATGTACTTTGAAGCTCAGAATGGGCTTGGAGAAAAAGGAAACTCCAGGGAACTCACTCCTGGTATGCTTCCATGGAATAGAGGAAAATGGGATGCTAATGTAGCACAATACTAAAGATGCTATCTCCAGGTCAATCTGGACAAAAAGCCTCACTATTTACGTAATGCTTCAAGTATCCACATAGTGCTTCAAAAGACTTCACATTCATTATCTCAGAATGCACTACAGTCCTGCAAGGTAGGCCGGTGGGATTATCCCCATATTACATACGGGGAATGCTGCTGAAACTAATAGGTCAAGACCAATGCTCCCTCTAAGCTGTGGTGTCTAGTGAGCAAAAATTCTACTTTGTGAGCTACTGGCATTAAAGTTGTGAGCACGCGATTTGGCTGCTGCGTAAATTAGTTTGCTCTGGAGCCATCCTTCCTGAGCTAAGACAAAGATGTGTGAGCTGGAGGCTAAAAAAATGCGAGCTAGCTCACACTGACTCAGCTTAGAGGGAATGCTGGCCTACACCACAAATTTAAACCAGGTTCAAATGCAGTGAATGGCAATGAATCGCAACCGATCACCTTCACATGTTTACCATATGGGGAACAATGGGAAATGAATCCTCTTTCAAACTGATGTAAACACATAGGACAAGCTTATTTATTCATTTCCAGATCTGGATCCCCCTTTCCGCCCTTACATGGGCCATGAAGGCGGCTGACCATTCAAAACATACATGATAAAAATCACATTCTAAAACCATTAAAATCCAAACATACATCATTAAGAAAACAGTTAAGATAAATATGAAACATACAAACAGCAATTAAGACATTGGTTAGGATAGAGGGATCACCGAGGGAATGCCAAACGAAGCAAAGAAGTCTTTACACCCTGAGAGAATACAGCAACCAAAGGGGACAGATGAATTTCCCCGGGGAGAGAGTCTCAGAGCTTTGGTGCCATGACCAAGAAGGCTGTCTCCTAGTTCGCAAACCCACCTCACCTCAGAAGGCGGGACACCCTAGCAGAGGTCATTTCGGGGGGGATCGCGGGGGATCGCAGTTCCCCCGGGTGAGGTACAGGGGGTGGGGCACAGGACGAAGCCCCGCCCCCTGCTTCCGGCTGCCCCGCTTCCGGCCCTCATTCAGCCAGGAGAAGAGGGAAGGTAAGTTGCTTCCTCCCTGCCTCTCCCCACCCCTGCCTGCCTGGGGCCAGGGAGGGCCTTCGCGGGGCTTCCTTGCACTCCCGCCGGCCTTGCAGGTCCACTGCCGGGCCCCTCATGGGGCTCGGCAGTGGAGCTGCAAGGCCGCCGGCGGCCGGTACCGTTGGGGGCGGGGGGTGTGGCCTTTTGACACACTTCCGGTGATGTCAGGGGGTGTGGCATATGCTAATGAGTTATGCTAATGAGTTCCCCTAGCTCTTTTTCTACGAAACAACCCCTGCCCCCAAGGCAGGGCCTCTGAAGACGGCCATAGTAGTTGGGCAGGTTCATAAGGGAATAGGAAGTCGGTCAGAGACCGATGTACCTATGGGACCGTCTCCTCCGTTTTCGTCCCCGGGAGAGGGTTGCGCTCCTTAGACAGCAATCTGCTGGTGGTCCCCAGCCCCAAAGATTTCTGGCTGTCCTAGGCCAGGGCCAGGGCCTTTTCGGTCCTGCCCCCGACCGGTAGAACTCTCTGCCACTTGGGCCCTGTGGGATAGGATGCAATTCCGCAAGGCAGAGCTGTTCTGCCAGACATTGTCGGTTCCATCTCGGCCGGCAGCCTTCTCTGTTCCCTGCTGTTTACATCTACCTCCCCCTCTTCCCCACCAGTCCGCGAAGTATCCGGCAGTTGGGACTGGGATTGGTTAATTATTCGCCACCTGATTGTGTTGAAATGTTTTGTAAATGTTCTAACTGGTTTTTATCTTGTCTTTGCTTGATGGCTTCGTGCATCGCCCAGAGCCCTGCTGTGGCAGGGACTGGGCGGTTCATAAATATAACAAAGGATAATAACATGAGTAGCAAGTGTCCTTGAGCAGAGGTGGGGTATCTTTCCTTTACCACTGAGTAGTCATCTTGATGTTTAAGGCAAAGAAAGCACCTGAGCACTAGGGTGCATACCGCTAGAACTTGCTTACTGAACCAAAATACTATGATTTATTATTGATCGCACCCCGTTGGATTATCCTGAAGTCTTCCCTACAGGCCAAGAAAGAGGTTCTCCCCCCCTCGGACCCTCATCATTGCAATGATGAAGACCAAGGGCAATTGCTAACAATTTGTGCTCCTAAGATCTGTTTAATTTAATTGGAGTGTAAGGCAAACGAAGGTTTCAGTGCCTTATTGGAATCTCCTGGCTGACCTTTCCCTTATCACAACTCCCTGCTCTTAGCGCAAACTGCATTCCTCATGCTAGACAAACCAAACCAAGACACAGGTGGTTGCAGTTGTTCAATCTTCTTCCTTACTGCAATTAAGCTGAGAACGGCCTAGGCTGATGTTGTGTAGTGGGTTCGACGCATCGAATGATCAGGAAACAGAGTGATAGCACATGTTTACTCATACACAACATAACACAGAAAATACGGGCCAGTCGGCCAACTAAATACAGTCCCCTTGGTCCACCCACAAGTCCTATTGGAGGGTTTAAACTTCCTGCCAAAGTTCCTATTGGTGACCACTAGGGGTTTCAGGATCCTAGTCCCTATTGTCTCTGAGAATCAAGCTCTGGTATGAGTCGCTGGCACCTGGTGGCAGTCAGCGGACATAACAGCTGACACAACCAACACACACACACAATCACACACCAGGGATTGGGGAAAGGGCATCCAGATCCAAGGGCATTGTTTGCAGACAGTCTTGAACTCTGGCATCACTTTTTCTAAAAGTTATTTTATTTATTATATGAAACATTTCTGTGCTGCGGTTCCACCCAACGTTGGGTTCCCGAAACAATCAAAACCAGTAAAACAACTTTTTTTAATAAAAAAAGTATTATTATAACAAATTAAAAAAATAAAAACAACAACTAAAGGAATCACATAAACCATTAAACAAGCAGACAGACTTTTCTATGGTTTTATTTTGCTGGCTGGGTGCCGTAACAATAAAATTCATTCAAGCAGACAGACAATTAAGACAAACAAATAGACGGGAAGGAAGACCGAACAGAACAGATAAGACTTTGCCCGTTGGCAGAAGACAAGGGGAAGAGATTGATTTCCCTTGGGAAAGGAATTCTGTAATTATTAAGATTTTAGGGTCGCTAGCCCAAAACTAGAGGTTTGGGTGCACGCTAGAGCATCGCCCCAGTGCACTGACATGACTTTCAGTTTGCCCTGGAGATTATGATGCAATATCAGTGTGGGGGGATGATACTGATTCCCCTCATCACCCCTACGGTAGGACTGCCTCACTACCTTGTAAATGTGAGGGTACTTTCTCCTCAGACTTCCCCAGCCAACTCACAGCCCAGTCAGGAAGCTGGGACAAAAAGTCTCTCCTTGCCCCCTCCTTTTCTGGTACTGTGCTGCTGCCACCACCTGTGCAAAAATCAGCCCCCCCCCCCCCCCCGGGGGTTTCCTTTCGGGGC